>NC_064641.1:305013985-305323585 GCF_023864345.2 Schistocerca serialis cubense
TGATGGGGATGTCAACTAAATGGCTGGGGGGGGGGGGGGGGGGTAAGGAGGAGGCTGTGTTGGGGAGGGGGAGGGATATTAGGGTAGGGGTGGGGGACAGTGAAGTGCTACTGGGGAGTGTGCAAGGACGAGATGGAGAGAGGCAGTGGGACAGCTGTGTGCAGTTGGGTCTTAGCTGGATGGCAGGGGAGAGGTGGGGGTTGGGGTTAGTGAAAAAGCAGAGAAGTAAAAAGACTGAGTGTGATGGTGGAATGATGACTGTATAGTGTTGGAATGGGAATGTGGAAGGGGCTGGATGGGTGAGGACAATGACTAATGAACGCTGAGGCCAGGAAGGTTACAGGAACGTATGATACATTGCAGGGAAAATTCCCACCTGCACAATTCAGAAAACTTGTGTTCATGGGAAGAATCCTAAAGTCCATAAACCCAATCACCCAGACACCCCATTGTGGCCAGTTACTGTGCCCCCACTGAGAAAATCTCACTCATGCAGACCAACACCTTTAACCTATTACCTGGAACCTATCCTCCTATATAAAAGAAACCAACCATTTCCTCCACCGACTCTCCACAGTTCATGTCCCTTTACCACACAGTGCCCTGCTCATCATTATTGATGCCACCTCCTTTTACACTAACATCCCTTAATGTCCATGGCCTTACCTTATTGAACACTACCTTTCCCAATGCCTGACGGATTCCAAACCAACACCCACTTTCCTAGTCACCACGACCAACTATATCCTCACTCACAGTTACATCTCCTTTGAAGCCATTACCTACAAATCAATACAAGGTACGGCAATAGGCACCCACCTGGCACCATCCTATGCTCACCTATTCATGGGCCATCTTGAGGAATTCTACCTAAACACCCAGAGTCTTTAACCCCTCGCCTGGTTCAGATTCATTGATGACATATTTGTGACGTGGATGGAGGGTGAGGACAGCATATCCACATTCCTCCAGAACCTGAACAGCTTCTCTCCCATTTGCTTCATCTGGTCCTTCTCAACTCAACAAGCTCCCTTCCTAGATGTTGATCTCCACATCAAAGATGGCTACATCAGCACCTCTGTCCATATCAAACATAACAACCACCAGAAATACCTCCACTTCGACAGCTGCCACCCATTCCATACCAAGAAGTCTCTTCCATACAGCCTAGCACCCGTGATTGTCGCATCTGCAGTGACAAGTGGTCCCTCATAGAATATACCAAGGGTCTCACAGAAGCCTTCACAGATTGTAATTATCCTCCCAATCTTGTACAAAAGCAAGTCTTCTGTGCCTTATCTTTCCAGTGTTCAACCACCTCCCAAAGTCTCTCTGCACAGCCACAGAGGAGTATTCCCCTCATAATTCAGTACCACCCAGGACTACAGCAACTGAATTACATTCTCTGCCAGGGTTTCAACTACCTCTCGTCATGGCCTGAAATGAGAAATGTCCTACCCACTATCCTTCCCACCCCACCCCACCCACAGTGGTATTCCACCATCCACTGAACCTATACAGTATACTTGTCCAGCCATACACAAGCCCTGCTGCTAACTCCTTACCTCATGGGTCATATCCCTGTATAGACCTTGATGCTAGACCTGTCCCATGCATCCTCCCACCACCACTTACCAGTCCGGTCACAAACATCACCTATCCCATCAAAGGCAGGGCTACCTGTGAAACCAGTCATGTGATGTTTAAGCTAAGTTGCAACCACTGTACTGCATTCTATGTGGACATGACAACCAATGAGCTGTCTGTCTGCATGAGTGACCACTGACAAACTGTGGCCAAGAAACAAGTGGACCACCCTGTTGCTGAGCATGCTACCCAGCACGACATCCTTCAATTCACTGACTGCTTCATAGTCTGTGCCATATGGACCCTTCCCACCAACACCAGCTTTTCTGAATTGCACAGGAGGGAACTTTCCCTGCAATGTATCGTACATTTCCATAACCCGAGTGGCCTCAATGTTCATTAGTCATTATCCTCACCCATCCAGCCCCTTCCCTGTTCTCATTTCAGCACTACACATCCCTCATTCCACCATTGCACTCAGTCTTTTTATTTTTCTCCTTTTCCACAACCCCGCCCCCTGACCCCCACCTCTCCCTGCCATCTGTCTAACCTTCCTACTGCTCACAGCTACCCTACCCTCTGTGAACCTCATCCCTGCGCACTCCCCTGCACCACTTCACTGTCCCCCACCCCTACTCTAATATACCTCCTCCTCCCCACCCCAGCCTCATCTGTACCCCACCCAGTCTCCATTCCCATCATGCACTGGTGCTGTTGCTTGCAGTGTGGCTTCAGCTGTCAAAGACTGCAGTCATGTGTTTGAGTTTGTGTATGTGTTTGTCTGTCGTCTATGTTTGACTATGGCCTTCCTGGCCAAAAGCTTAAATGTGACAATCTTTTTGTTGTTCCTATCTGCACCTCAGCATTTCTGCTGTATGGTGAGTAGCAACTTTCCTTTTTATAATACTGTTACATTCCATCCTAGATTTTCCATTGTTTGATTTTGGTCTAATAAGTTATTAATCATTGCATGGTAGTTAACCACATTCTTAACTGCTGTTGCGTATCCCTTGTCTGTGAAGAGAATGATAATACAGCCATCCTTAGTCAGGCATTGTATAGCATTCCTCTCATCCACAGTTATATTACTTTTTGGAGTCTTTGTATGAGATAATGCTCTTACTGTGTCTACCTGGATTTCTTTAGCTGTTACTGTGTCAACACTATGAATACCTGCTTCTGCACTGGCTATGATTTCCTTCATGGCCACAGCTTGTGGGCTAATGGCAAAATTTCCACCTGTGGCAAGCACAGAACTGTCACTGGTAGATAATAAATGTTTACATAAATTGATAACAGTGCAGGAAGGGTCTAAATGTCAAATCATCTCATTAGTTTCTAAATTATCAAATTTCTTCTTCTGTCTACTAGACATTATCAGCATACACTTCCCCATATTATTGTGCGATACTCTGTCAACTTCAATACAGTCACTGCTACACAGTTTATTACTAATAATAATGTTGAAAGTCAGTAACTTGCAATTTGTGTTTGCCAGATACTGGCAGGTCTGTTGAACATTCACCCATAGTAAAGCCTCCTCCCCCATTTGAAAATTCACTGCACATTGGATGAGTTAAACAGTAACTTTGTTTTAAGGAATTTAAAAATAGCACCAAATGTGAAAGACAGAAATGTGAAAGAACACAAAAGCTGCATTATCTTCTTTTGAAGTACCTCCAAGTGTCACACATTTCTTGGCGTGTCCTCCCCATAGAGGCATCTAATTATAAAATGTAAATATTATTCTTCTTAAAGTATATTTCATCCATATTCACAGAGAACATCTTTAAGTGGGGTTTTAGTTTTTTTGAAGGTCAGGTCCCATCGCAGCTTCCTACTAAAATAAGTGAAATTACATTTCTGCATGCTTCTGCACAGAAGTTTGGTGTCATGTGATAGAAATACTCAAGTGCAATTGGTCATTGTTGGTTGCTGTCATCTGCTGTTGCTACCACCTTTTCTTTGGAAGTGTGGTACATATCTTCTTCAGCACTAGCATCCAATTATCATTGAGTTTTACACACTCCTCCTTCTGATTAAAATTATTGGGGTATTTATTTATTTATTTATTTATTTATGCATTTATTTTACCTGGCAAGATTAGGGCCTTCAGGCCCTCTCTTACACCTAACCAGGCATACTCAGATTGAACGAATTTCAGTTTCTACAGAACATTAAGGACATATAACGTATTATACAGTATTAATGTTAAAGAAAAAAATTAGAGATTATAACAGTAGTACAATGATAATTATAACAATCAAAGAATATTTATAACAATCAAGAATAATAATAATAATAATAATAATAATAATAATAATGACTATGTATATGAAAGTAAACATATTTTTCTTTTATGAATGTCAGTCCTATTGCTAGTTGGGAATTTTCTCATTATATTCTTGCAGCTTGTGAGTTATTCTCATCGAGCAGAGACATAAGACGATAGAATGGGGTGAAAGAGATATAGAAGAGGTAGATAGGTTAGAGGAAGAGAAATAGAATGGTAAAATTCAAAGCTATGATGGAGAGGAGAAAGAAAGAGATGAGAGGGGCACAACAATGGTGGCTATACCGTCCCTAATATGTAAGTTTTGAGTTCCCTCTTGAATGTTGAGTAGTTCTGGATAAGACGCAGATTACAGGGGAGCGCGTTCCATAGTCGTATGGCTGAGATGGAGAATGACATGGAGAAAGATTTTGTGCTATGTAAAGGTACAGCCAAGATGCTAGACGTATCCGATCTGGTATTGTGGTTGTGGAATGATGATAGGAGTTTAATGTGAGAAGATAAGCATTGGGGCCACCAGTGGCTAAGAAATCGATGAAGTAAGCACATCGTGTGGAGATCGCGTGCCTTATGTGGGCGTATCCAACCTAGCTGGGAGTATGAAGGACTGATATGATCATACAACCGTATATTGCACACGTAACTAACGCAAGCATTCATCACTAGCTCAAAGCATCTCGAATTTTCACTATTTGTTCCGTGTTGAACTACATCACAATAGTAAAGATTAGGCAAGGCTAGTGTTTGGACAAATTTTTGTTTAACATGGGTTGGAAATATTTTTCTAAATTTTTGAATTGCATGTAGGGAGGAGAGCGATTTCCGGCAAGCTGTGACTGTTTGTTCTTCCCAGTTCAGGTGTTCATCCAAGATTATTCCAAGGTCTTTTACTGTTTTTTGGTATGGTAGTTGGGTACCATTGAGGAGTATTTGAGGGACTGTTTCACGAAAGTACTGGCATACGACAGAACGGGCATATCTGATTTTGGCATTCCTCATGCTTTGCTTGGTTCTGTTTCGGAGTTTCCTATAAGCTTCGTACACCTCGGGAGTTGGGTTACGCTTGAAGGCCCTATGTGCAGCATCACATTTATTCATTAACTGGCGTAATGCAGTGGTGAGCCACGGAGCGGGAGCTCTCTTTACCTTGACAGTGCGTTGAGGAGCATGTTTATCATACAGTGCAATAATTTTGCGACATAATTCCCGAATTTTTCCATCTAAAGTTGGTTCATTGCTTATATCATGCCAAGGGATGTCTGAACAATCCTTTTGAAGAGAGTCATGGTTAACATTTTTTAGGTTTCTGTAGGTTACCAGGTGAGATTTTTTTCTGGTAGTATGCATTGAGTAATTTAAGAATATCACGTCATGAGCAGAGAGTCCCGGAGCGGATGTCTGATTGGCGCGAATTATTTTATCTGGTCGCTTTGTTGCTATTATATCTATGAGTGTATGGCTGTGTGGTGTGTGATTAGTAATATCTACCATTAAAGTCTATATGGGAGGCCATAGGAATTGCTAAACAACCCATTAATTTTAATAAGAAGGAGTGTGTAAAACTGGATGATACTTGTATTTTGGTGTTGAAGACAATATGTACTAGTCTTCCACCTTGGGATGATAGCAACAGCCAATGACAGCAAATAATAATGGACAATTGTGCTTGAATATTAAAATTAGGTGACATCACACCTCTAGAAAAGTTATTAAAAAGTCCAGAAGCATGTGTATCATGTCTGAGATCAGTAACTCTGATAGTAAAATTAAAGCAATTTGGAATATTATTGAAAGGGAAACAGGGCAACCAAGAGCACAGGAAGACTTTAGTGCCATAAAACTAAATGACAAGTGTACTAACAAACAATCAGAAATTGAAAATATTTTCAATTATCATTTTTTAAATGTTGTGGAGAAAATAGGATCTAGATCTTCACTAGAAGGGGCAAGGCTACTACTAGAAGAGGCCATACCTGTGCAGTTTGAAACAATTGTAATTCCACCAACCTCTCCCTCTGAAATCAGTAAAATAATAAACTCACTGAAAAGTAAAAGCTCTTGCGGAATGGATGGCATTTCCAGCAAGGTACTTAAAGCTTGTTCCCCACAGATAAGTAGGATTCTCAGCCACATATGTAATAGCTCTTTGGAGCAGGGTGTTTTCCCCAATAGACTGAAATATGCCATTCTAAAACCATTGCATAAAAAGGGGGATACGTCGGATGTCAACAACTACCGCCCAATCTCTCTTCTGACAGCTCTATCAAAAATTTTTGAGGAAGTAATTTATTCAAGAGTAGCCTCCCATATTTGTAAAAATAAAGTACTAACAAAATGTCAGTTTGGTTTTCAGAAAGGCTTTTCAACAGAAAATGCTATATATGCTTTCACTAATCAACTATTAAATGCTCTGAATAACCGGACATCACCCATTGGTATTTTTTGTGATCTCTCAAAGGCCTTTGATTGTGTAAATAATGGAATTCTTTTAGATAAGCTAAATCATTATGGTTTGAGGGGGGCAGTGCACAAATGGTTTAATTCATACTTAACTGGAAGAATGCAGAAAGTTGAAATAAGTGGTCCATGTAATGTTAAAACAACAGCTGATTCCTCAAACTGGGGGGCTATCAAGTACGGGGTCCCACAGGATTTAGTCTTAGGTCCTTTACTGTTCTTGATATACACTCCTGGAAATTGAAATAAGAACACCGTGAATTCATTGTCCCAGGAAGGGGAAACTTTATTGGCACATTCCTGGGGTCAGATACATCACATGATCACACTGACAGAACCACAGGCACATAGACACAGGCAACAGAGCATGCACAATGTCGGCACTAGTACAGTGTATATCCACCTTTCGCAGCAATGCAGGCTGCTATTCTCCCATGGATACGATCGTAGAGATGCTGGATGTAGTCCTGTGGAATGGCTTGCCATGCCATTTCCACCTGGCACCTCAGTTGGACCAGCGTTCATGCTGGACGTGCAGACCGCATGAGACGACGCTTCATCCAGTCCCAAACATGCTCAATGGGGGACAGATCCGGAGATCTTGCTGGCCAGGGTAGTTGACGTACACCTTCTAGAGCACGTTGGGTGGCACGGGATACATGCGGACGTGCATTGTCCTGTTGGAACAGCAAGTTCCCTTGCCGGTCTAGGAATGGTAGAACGATGGGTTCGATGACGGTTTGGATGTACCGTGCACTATTCAGTGTCCCCTTGACGATCACCAGTGGTGTACGGCCAGTGTAGGAGATCGCTCCCCACACCATGATGCCGGGTGTTGGCCCTGTGTGCCTCGGTCGTATGCAGTCCTGATTGTGGCGCTCACCTGCATGGCGCCAAACACGCATATGACCATCATTGGCACCAAGGCAGAAGCGACTCTCATCGCTGAAGACGACACGTCTCCATTCGTCCCTCCATTCACGCCTGTCACGACACCACTGGAGGCGGGCTGCACGATGATGGGGCGTGAGCGGAAGACGGCCTAACGGTGTGCGGGACCGTAGCCCAGCTTCATGGAGACGGTTGCGAATGGTCCTCGCCAATACCCCAGGAGCAACAGTGTCCCTAATTTGCTGGGAAGTGGCGGTGCGGTCCCCTACGGCACTGCGTAGGATCCTACGGTCTTGGCGTGCATCCGTGCGTCGCTGTGGTCCGGTCCCAGGTCGACAGGCACCTGCACCTTCCGCCGACCACTGGCGACAACATCGATGTACTGTGGAGAACTCACGCTCCACGTGTTGAGCAATTTGGCGGTACGTCCACCCGGCCTCCCGCATGCCCACTATACGCCCTCGCTCAAAGTCCGTCAACTGCACATACGGTTCACGTCCACGCTGTCGCGGCATGCTACCAGTGTTAAAGACTGCGATGGAGCTCCGTATTCCACGGCAAACTGGCTGACACTGACGGCGGCAGTGCACAAATGCTGCGCAGCTAGCGCCATTCGACGGCCAACACCGTGGTTCCTGGTGTGTCCGCTGTGCCGTGCGTGTGATCATTGCTTGTACAGCCCTCTCGCAGTGTCCGGAGCAAGTATGGTGGGTCTGACACACCGGTGTCAATGTGTTCTTTTTTCCATTTCCAGGAGTGTACATTAATGACTTACCATTCCACATTGATGAAGATGCACAGTTAGTTCTTTTTGCTGATGATACAAGTATAGTAATAACATCTAAAAACCAAGAACTAAGTGATGTAATTGTAAATGATGTTTTCTACAAAATTATTAAGTGGTTCTCAGCAAATGGACTCTCTTTAAATTTTGATAAAACACAGTATATACAGTTCCGTACAGTAAATGACACAACTCCAGTAATAAATATAGACTTTGAACAGAAGTCTGTAGCTAAGGTAGAATTTTCAAAATTTTTAGGTGTGTCCATTGATGAGAGGTTAAACTGGAAACAACACATTGATGGTCTGCTGAAACATCTGAGTTCAGCTACGTATGCTATTAGGGTTATTGCAAATTTTGGTGATAAGAATCTCAGTAAATTAGCTTACTATGCCTACTTTCATTCACTATTTTCGTATGGCATCATATTCTGGGGTAATTCATCGTTGAGTAGAAAAGTATTCATTGCTCAAAAACATGTAATCAGAATAATTGCTGGAGCCCACCCATGGTCATCCTGCAGACATCTATTTAAGGATCTAGGGATCCTCACAGTAACCTCACAGTATATATATTCACTTATGAAATTTGTTGTTAATAATCCAACCCAGTTCAAAAGTAATAGCAGTGTGCATAGCTATAACACCAGGAGAAAGGACGATCTTCACTATGCAGGGTTAAATCTGACTTTGGCACAGAAAGGAGTAAATTACGCTGCCACAAAAGTCTTTGGTCACCTACCAAAAAGCATCAAAAGCCTGACAGACAGCCAACTAACATTTAAAAATAAATTAAAAGAATTTCTAGATGACAACTCCTTCTACTCATTGGCTGAATTTTTAGATATAAATTAAGGGAAAAAAAAACTTAAACATTAGTGTCATGCAATATTTTGTGTAATGTAATATCTTGTGTAGACATCTTTTATTAACCTGACACATTCCACATCATTACGAAGTGTCGTATTCATGATCTATGGAACAAGTATTAATATAATCTAATCTAATCTGGAGGAGCATGCGGAAATGGAATTTCAATTCAATTAGCAGCAAGCCAGCATGTGCATTGCACCTTCAAAGAAGCTACAATCCTCCTCGAAGATGATCTCTACAGAAGGTTTCAATACATTGGGGTTTAATAAGAAATTCATCAGACCAAGGTATAATAGTCTGGAATATTTTAACAAGAGTGACATTTATGGTCATGAAAGTATTTTTTACAATTAACAGTGTAGGAAAGATAGATTTCTACTTACCATAAAAAAGACATGTTAAGCTGCAGACAGGCACAATTGAAAGACATTTACATACAGCTTTAGGCCACAGTCTACATCAGCAGAAGACCATTCATACACCTCATGCACACATGACTGACACCCTCAGCATCTTGGCCAAGAAAGCAACTATCACATGGGATGCAAGCAGCAATGTAGAAGGGGCGGGGAAGGGGTAGGGGAAGGGATAGTAGTGTATAGGTGGGGAGAGAGATGAACACTGTCTGGCAGAGTGTGCAGGGACTAGCATGCCAACAGGCACAGTGTCAGGAGGTTGTGGAGCAGGGAGATAGAGGAAAAAGGGGCGAAAAAGGAGAGGATCAGGGAAAGATGGGCACGTATGTTGGCAGAGGGCAACAAACAAAGAGGGTGGGAGATGGTGGAGGAAAAATCCAGATGGCTCTGGTAGTGAAGCAGCCATTGAAATCAAGCATGTTATATTCAGATGCATGTTGTACCACAGGATGGTCTACTTTGCCTTGGCCACAGTCTGGCAGTGGCCATTCGTCCTGGTGGGCAGTGGTTGGTAGTCATACCAATATGAAAAGCTGTGCCGTGATTGCAACAAATGGGCTGGCCTCTGAAGGGGTAAGGATAAACCTGTGATAACACTGGAATTGAAAGTGATGGGTAGGTGGATTGGGCAGGTCTTGCACCTGGTATTTCAATTTTCCATGTCACCCAAAGCTCCCTACCAACTCTCCACCAAATTCACAGCCCAAACATTCCCATAACACTGTTGTTAACCTTTCCACCAAAATGCTCAACTCTACAGGAGTTTCACTCCTGCCTGAAGGCCTCATCTTTAGTCCTACACCCAAATTTAACCATGCTGGTCTTGTCAGAGACCTACTCTCCTTGATCCCTGCAATGGAAGCACTTATTTGCCGCCAATCCCTCCAACCAAAACCATCCTAATTCCAACAGTACGTTGCCTCTTCCAGTTGATACCACTCTCCAACCATGATCCACTCCACCTCCCACCTAACCACCCACTGGTCACCTTCCAGGAATTCTTTACCTCCAACTGGCCCTCACCATTCTTCTCCAGATCCATTCCTCAGAACACCAACCTTTCAATAGAAGAAAGAATACCCATGCACAACCTCAAAACAAATCCTGACCTAATTATCCTACCTACAGGCAGATTCCACCACTGTTGTTATGAACCACAATGACGCCTCTGCCAATTATCTGACCCCTCCACCTAGAAACTCTGCCAGAGTCACAAGTCCAACACAACTTCCAATCCCTGTTTAAAGCCTTAGGCCCTTCCCAGAACCCCTCCACTGAATCCATTTCCCTCCTCACCCCTATGACACCCCACACACACATCTTCTGCATGCTCCCCAAAATCCACAAACCCAACAATCCTGGATGCCCCATAATGGTTGGTTACTGTGCCCCTATTGAAAGAATTTTGGCCCTCATTGACTAACACTTCCAACCAATTGCCCATAATCTAGCCTCCCACATCAAAGACACCAACCAGTTCCTTCACTGACTCTCGACCAAACTCCTCCCCTTTATATCCTGGATCCTTACTTGTCACTGTTGATGACACCACCTCCCTGTACACCAACATCCTTCATTCCCATGGCCTTAACTGCTACTGAACACTACCTTTCCCAACGTCCTTCAGACTCCAAACCCATTACCTCATTCCTCATACACATTACTAACTTTATTCTAACCCATGACTAAGTTTCCTTCGAATGAAAGGTATACAAACAGATTCTTGGCACAGCCATGGGCTCTCTCCTATGCCAAGGTATTTATGGGCCATCTAAAGGGCAACTTCCTAGTGTGGTTCAGGTTCATTGATGATATCTTCACAATGTGGATTCAGGGCCAAGACACCCTACATTCGTTCCTTCATAGCCTCAACACTTTCTCTCCCATTCTCCTCACCCAGTGTGCCACCTTGCTAGATGTTGACCTGCTCCTCTCTGATGGCTCCATCCTCACCTCTGTCCACATTAAAACACCAACAGTACCTGCATATCAACAGCTGTCATCCCTTTCACACCACAAAATCCCTCCCATAAAGCTGGCCACCTGGGAATGGCATGTCTGCAGTGACAAGAGCTGCCTCGCTCATTATACTGACTGTCTCACCCAGGCCTTCACAGACAAGCATTATCCCGCAACCGAGTCTACAAACATCTCATGTGCCATTTCCCCTTGTACACCCAATCCTCCCACTAGCAGCCAAGAACAAACAACAAAGAAGTATCCTCTTCACCACCCTGTACCATCCTAGACTGGAGCAACTGAACCGTATGTTTCGTCATGGCTTTTATTACCTATCATCGTGATTTCCCTAAATCACTCCAGGCAAATGCCGGGATGGTTCCTCTGAAAGGGCATGGCCGACTTCCTTCCCCATCCTTCCCTAATCCGATGAGACCTATGACCACGCTGTCTGGTCTCCTTCCCCAAACCAACCAACCAACCAACCTATCATCATGCCCTGAAATGAGGGACACCCTACCTGAGATACTTCCCACCCCTCCTAAAATGGTTTTCCCATCACTCACCCTTCCTCCACAACATCCTAGTCCATCCCTATGCCACTCCCAACCCATCGCCTTGCCACAGGGATCATTTCCCTGTGGAAGACCCAGGTGCAAGACCTACACAATCCACCCACCCAACACTTCTTATTCCAGTCCTGTAACATGTTTATCTTACCCCATCAGAGGCTTGTCCACCTGTGAATGCAGCCATTTACTAGTTCTGCTGTAATCACTGCTTTTTATATTGGTATGACTACCAACCAGCTGTCCACCAGAATGAATGGCCACCACCAGACTGTGGCCAAGAGCAAAGTAGACCACCCTGTTCAATAACATGCAGCTGAATGTAACATGCTTGATTTCAGTGACTGCTTCACTACCCAAGCTATCTGGATCCTCTCCTCCACAACTAGCTTTCTTAATTGTGCAGATGGGAGTTATCCTTACAAAAAATTCTCCACTCCTGTAACTATCCCAACCTCAACCTATAGTAATACACTGTCCCCACACCATCCACCCAATAGTTTCCACCCCCTCTGTCCTATCTTCTCCTCTCCATTCTCATCTGCCACCCTCTTTGCTTACTGCCCACTGCCAACACATCCACCATTTTTCCTTGCTCCTCACCTTTCTCACTACTTTTTCCCCAATGTCCCTGTCCCATAACATCCTGATGCTGCACCTGCTGGCATTATAGTCCCTGCACACTCTGCCAGACAACATTCATCTCTCTCCCCATCTGTACACTACTATCCCTTCCCCTTCCCTGCCCCCTCCAGATTGCTGCTTGCATGCTACATGATAGTTGCATTCTAGCCCAAGATGCTGGAGGTGGTGGTTATGTATGCATGAGGCATACTTGCTTGTGTGTATGAATGGTGTGTGTTTCTCTTTTGCTGATGAAGGCTGTCTGCAGCTTAACGCACCTTCTTTATGGTAAGTAGCAATCTGTCTTTTCCTACATTGTTGATATTCCTATCTGGAGTTTCCACTGTTTTATTTTACAATTAGGCACCTCTATGGGGAGGATATGCCAAGAAATAATGTGAGGGCTTGAGGTTTTCTAAAAGAAGAAAGTTCAGCTTTTGTGTTCCCTCATGTTCCTGTCTCATTGCATTGCTGTTGGTGTCATAAAGCAGCTATTTGGCTGAGCAAGGTGCAGGGGATTTTCAAATAGATGGAGGAGGCTTTACTATAAGAATGCATTCAACAGCCCCGTCAAGACCTGGCAAAAACAAACTATAAGTTACTGTCTCTCCTTATTATGCCAGTAATGAACTGTGTTGTAGTGACTGGGCTTAAGTTCACAGGCTACTGCATGATACTTTGGGGAAGCTATTTTCATAACATCTAATAGACAGAAGAAGAAATTTGATAATTTGCAACATAATCACATGATACAGCATTTAGATGCTTCCCACACTGTTATCAGTTTATCTGAACATTTGTTATCTGATACTGAGAGATCTGTGCCTGCCAGACGCAGCAATTTTGCCATTAGTCCACAAGCTGTGCACACAGAAGAAATCATAGCCAGTGTAGAAGCTGGTATTCATAGCGTGAAAGTTGTAACAGCCGAAGAAATTTGTGTAGGAGCAGCATGACTATTAGCTCATGCAAAGTCTCCAGAAAGTAATGTATCTGTGGGTGAGAGGAGTGCTAGAAAATGCCTGAATGAGGATGCCAATATTACCATTCTCTCCACTGAGGAGGGAAATGCAGCAGTGGTTATGACTATGGCAGATTATCAAAGAAAGAAGTATGAGTTATTAGATCTACAGACAATTAGGAAATGGAGTAAGAACTGTTACACAGTTGATAAAGAAGTCCTCAATCAGAGAGTTCAGAAAGGTCTGTTCAGTTCAGTTGCACTGCCAGCAAAACTTCACTGGCTGCCAAAACTTTGTAAACAAAACTTTCCACCATTGTCCCACCTATTTGATTGCCAAGCTCTGGACAACACTACAACACTATTACAACCACAGGTGGGCTGACTGGACTCTTACACTGAGAATTTGGCACTTTATTTCAGTAAATTAAATGGCATCATGGTCTAGCTGGAGGATGTATTAGTTATTTCTGATACGGTATTGCTGGTTACCATGGTTTTGTTTGTAGAGGTCTTGTAACAACAGAATTGTATTTTTGATGACAATATTGCAGACTTTTTAAATATTATCTCACAACCACGTACTTCAAAAGAAATGATGAGTTCTACCAACAGATGGATGGTGTGGCCATAGAGAGCCCTCTAAGCTCATTGCAAAAATTTTTTCATGCAACAATTCAGAAAACATTAGAAACTACCAACAAAAACCCGAATATTTGGTTTTATTATGTAGATGACACATTTGTGTTATGGAGATATGACAGATAAGCACTGTGGTGTTTTCATGCACAGCTCAATGAGATTAATCTGAAGATTCAGTTTACTATGGAAGAGGATGTAGATGGAAGATTATATTTTCTTAACATGCTAGTCTTCAAGAAAGAGGATGGTAGCTTGGAGCACTTGGTTCAACAGAAACCCACACACATGGACCATTACCTGCACTGGGATTTGGTATAAAAATGTTAGCGGACAGAGTAAGGAACATCTGTGGAATGGAACAGTTCTACATGGAACTGAAATATCTTACCAATGCATTGCTCAAGAATGGATACTGATCTGGAGAGAGAAAAAGACAACTACGAAAACCATAAAAAGATCATAGCACTGTACAGGCACCTATGAAATCCAAGGTTTTCATGTCATTCATTAGACATTACTGACTGTATGGAAAAGATCTTGATGAAACAGAATATCACTGTAATCTACAAACCCAACCACCTGAAGTTGGCCAACGATGCTTGCAAAGCACTGGAACAGACAGGCATTTACAAGATTCTGTGTAGTTGTGGGGAAAGTTTTGATTGGATAAAACTCAGGTCCTGGCAGCCACTAGCAGAAACTTTGAAAGGCTATAGAGGGAGGCCTCAGAAATTGCTAAACATCCCTATAATTTTAATTGGAAAGAGGAGGATGTAAAAATGAATGACATCTAGATTCTGGTCCTGAAGAAGATGAGTACCATTCTTCCACCAAGCGTGATAGCAATAAGGGGCAACAGCAACTGATATTAGCTAATTGCTTTAAAATATATAAATCAGGTGACATGGTGGCTCTGGCCAGGAGAATGTGGAAATGGACTTTCAGTTCTGTCAGTAATGAGCCAGGGTGTGCATCACATGTTCTGAGTAACTACAATTCCACTTGAAGATGTTTTCCACAGATGGAGACAAAACATAGGTTTTTAATAAGAAATTTATCAGATTATGGTATAATAGCATAGAAGAAGAATGGGTAGCTTTGGGGGATGAAATAGTGAAGGCAGCAGAGGATCAAATAGGTAAAAAGACGAGGGCTAGTATAAACACTTGGGTAACAGAAGAAATATTGAAGTTAATTGATGAAAGGAAAAAGCATAAAAATGCAGTAAATGAAGCGGGCAAAAAGGAATACAAATGTCTCAAAAATGATATCGACAGGAAGTGCAAAATGGCTAAGCAGGGATGGCTAGAGGACAAATGTAAGGAAGTAATGGCTTATCTCACTAGGGGTAAGATAGATACTGCCTACAGGAAAATTAAAGAGACCTTTGGAGAAAGGAGAACCAGTTGCATGAATATCAAGAGCTTTGATGGAACCCCAGTTCTAAGCAAAGAAGGGAAAGGAGAAAGATGGAAGGAGTATATAGAGGGCCTATACAAAGGCGATGTACTTGAGGACAATATTATGGAAATGGAAGAGGATGTAGATAAAGATGAAATGGGAGATACAATACCGCATGAAGAGTTTGACAGAGCACTGAAAGACCTGAGTCGAAACAAGGCCCCGGGAATAGACAACATTCCATTAGAACTACTGACGGCCTTCGGAGAGCCAGTCATGACAAAACTCTACCATCTGGTGAGCAAGATGTATGAGACAGGCGAAATACCCTCAGACTTCAAGAAGAATATAATAATCCCAATCCCAAAGAAAGCAGGTGTTGACAGATGTGAAAATTACCGAACTATCAGTTTAATAAGTCACAGCTGCAAAATACTAATGTGAATTCTTTACAGACAAATGGAAAAACTGGTAGAAGCCGACCTCGGGGAAGATCAGTTTGGATTCCGTAGAAATGTTGGAATACTTGAGGCAATACTGACCCTACGACTTATCTTAGAAGAAAGATTAAGGAAAGGCAAACCTACATTTCTAGCATTTGTAGACTTAGAGAAAGCTTTTGACAATGTTGATTGGAATACTCTCTTTCAAATTCTAAAGGTGGCAGGGGTAAAATACAGAGAGTGAAAGGCTATTTACAGTTTGTACAGAAACCAGATGGCAGTTATAAGAGTCGAGAGGTATGAAAGGGAAGCAGTGGTTGGGAAGGGAGTGGGACAGGGTTGTAACCTATCCCCAATGTTATTCAATCTGTATATTGAGCAAGCAATAAAGGAAACAAAAGAAAAGTTTGAAGCAGGTATTAAAATCCATGGAGAAGAAATAAAAACTTTGAGGTTCGCCAATGACATTGTAATTCTGTCAGAGACAGCAAAGGACTTGGAAGAGCAGTTGAATGGAATGGACAGTGTCTTGAAAGGGGGATATAAGATGAACATCAACAAAAGCAAAATGAGGATAATGGAATGTAGTCGAATTAAATCGGGTGATGCTGAGGGAATTAGATTAGGAAATGAGACACTTAAAGTAGTAAAGGAGTTTTGCTATTTGGGGAGCAAAATAACTGATGATGGTCGAAGTAGAGAGGATATAAAATGTAGACTGGCAATGGCAAGGAAAGTGTTTCTGAAGAAGAAAAATTTGTTAACATCGAGTATAAATTTAAATGTCAGGAAGTCATTTCTGAAAGTATTGGTATGGAGTGTAGCAATGTATGGAAGTGAAACGTGGACGATAAATAGCTTAGACAAGAAGGGAATAGAAGCTTTCAAAATGTGGTGCTACAGAAGAATGCTGAAGATTAGATGGGTTGATCACATAACTAACGAGGAGGTATTGAATAGAATTGGGGAGAAGAGGAGCTTGTGGCACAACTTGACTAGAAGAAGGGATCGGTTGGTAGGACATGCTCTGAGACATCGAGGGATCACCAATTTAGTATTGGAGGGCAGCGTGGAGGGTAAAAATCATAGAGGGAGACCAAGAGATGAATACACTAAGCAGATTCAGAAGGATGTAGGCTGCAGTAGGTACTGGGAGATGAAGAAGCTTGCACAGGATAGAGTAGCATGGAGAGCTGCATCAAACCAGTCTCAGGACTGAAGACCACAACAACAACAACAGCATAGAATATTTTAACGAGAGGGACATTTCTGGCCATGAAAGTTTACATTTTACAATAACATGGTAAACTGTTGCCTAATATGGATTCTTGAATTCCACAAGCTGCTGAGTCACTTCCACAGATGGTATCACTCTATCTTGATAATATTTAGGTACCCCGAGGAGTTCACATTATTTTTACAAAGTCTTTGCTCTACACATTGTATTAACCATTGCATTGTTGTTGTTCTGTATGACTGCTGTGAACAAGAGAATGGATGTCATATATTTTTAAATGACTTCCTTTGCTATAATAATTAACAGAGCGATGCCCACAGTCAGAAGCCCTGTCCAGTATCCTCTAGTAGCAGGTGATTCCTGTCGTCTTGGTTTTCTTTAACATTATAATAGTAAATTATCAGTTTCCTTCACAAATTAGAAGCCTGGGAAAGTGGGTAATGGAACATTAAAGTGCTCAAGTGAGAAATCTGTTTTATAAATCTTAATGATTTGCATTCTGCTTTTAACTATTATGAATTTACTTTTGATGTGCATTTCCTTACTTTGCAAGATGCAAACTCATTGAAATCAAGTTTAGCAGCTATGCTATTGACAAAACTGCTGAATTTGACAGTCAATTTTCGCCCATACTTGATTTACATAGTTTTTTTCACCTTTAATTTGATGAAACTGTATTCACAAGATGCTGCAGGCACTTGTACTGTCATAAATATCCTCAAAGATAAGTCAGTATTTGAAAAGTAAGTCTTGACCCATACTTCATAAAAGAAATAAGGAAATCTTCAAGATATACAAGTGGGAAGCTACATAAATACTCTTTATTAGCTCATTCCCCTGGTATTTGAAAGGAGCTACTTTGTTAACTAGCTCCACTGTATTAGTAGCTCTGCTACATTTGTCAACAAAAATGTGCAGTTTTCATGGTAATATACACAGCTTTCATCTAACCTATTTCCTGACAGGAATATTAAGGTCAAATGAAATGGTGTGGTGTATGTAAGGTCTTTTTTTTTCATTTCACTTATTATTCCATGAAATACTTGATGAAGCTCAAACAGTCTCACTTCTGTTCTCAGTTGCCAGGAATCAGCAAAAATCAGAAGTGTTTGGTCAAATAGCATATTGGCTTAGCACCTGCTCACTGACAGTTGACAACCCGCAGTAGTGTAGCACAATAGCAGCAAGAACTCTACTGTTGAACATGAGCCAGCTATGTAATTGTCAGCTGTGACAATCAAGTCCATTGTTGTCACACATACCATGTTATTGCCAAATCTTTGTTGAGCTGTAATTCCTTTATGATCCTGCTTGGATGAAATGACACTATAGATATGGCACTGTGTCGACACCATGTGTTTACAATAACAGGCTGCAGTAGCCGCCAGACAGATCACGAGAGGCGCACATCGGCACGGCGCATCACGGACAGTAGTTGCCACAAGTAAAGTCCCGTCCATCAAGGGCACGTGAGAATTCGGCCGCAACCTCTGCTGGCGGAACAACAACAACTCAGGCAGCACGGGCCGTGCCCAGCGAGTTTTACATCGGGCATGCCTAGCAGACAGTTCCCCGGTCTACACTATGTGAAGTGCGATGGACAATGTGAATCATGTTAATATACAGGCCAAGGGAAATGCTTTGCCTTGTAAGCAGAAAATAGGAATACTAGGTGTAGGAGAGCTTTGTGTATCTCAGATCTGAATAGGATAACAAAAGAAACTCTTGATACTGCCTTGGACTGGTTTGCAGCTGATAAACTCCTGTGTAATCCAGATAAAACCCAACAACTCCTAATGGGAATGTCTAATGAAACAGAAAATAAGCCAGTAAAACTTTTAGGTATATAAATTGATTCCAGACTCAGCTGGAAGGGACAAGTCATATGTGTGAAAAAATATCTCAGCTCTCATACCTCATTTTGAAGCCAAGTATGGTGTGATTGTATGGAGACACTCCCCTCACATCAAGAATATTTTAAAAATATGAAAAAATAATGTGTAAAACAGAACACATGGAGCACTGTCACCATCTTCTTTCCAAGCTCAGAATACTCACAATTATAAATTTGTATGTATAAGTGTCTGTGCTCTATGTTAAAAATAATCTGTAAGAATTTGCTCTAGGGCAGAAATTGATGAACACAACACCAGAGCTAAGGCTAATTTAGATATACCACAGCACAGGTTAGCAACAACTGGAAATTCTCACAAAGTGAACCCACCCAAAATTTTCAAAAAATTGCCAATCTAAATTCGGTCTATGGATCTAAAAATTTTTAAAATTAAATGGTGCAGCTGGCTATTAGACCACTCATTTTACCATATTAAGGAACTCTTTGAGATACTTGAGGAGGATATTAGCATGCAACAAAGTTTCCTATAGTTTACTGTATCATTATGTGGTATGTTTAGGCTTTGTATAATTTTGCTTCTATGTTTTGTATGATTATGTCCTGTATACTCTATCCAATTATTATTGCACAGTGTTCATACTGTACTACATCATATTTTAACTTATGGGCACCAGCTGTTAGAAATCTTCCTGTAGTGTAGTATTGTGAAGCTTAATAGGTATACTACAGTTAATTGCCATAAGTTTATTTTATTACTATATACCCACATGTATTACTACATCCTGTATTATACAACAATGAAAAAGCCTATTTAATGATAAAGTGATCAATAGTGAATAAAAATTCTTGATTCTCCTCTGGTTAATTCTAAACTAACTCTTTTTCTTGTTTAGTTATTTATTTGTTATTGCTTTTTCCTGTCAGTATTGAGCACCCTCTGTGTCTATGCCCTAAGTGGGGCCTTTCTCGCCACCCCATTGGTACTGTCATCCATTGTGCTGAAAAATATTGGACATGGTGCACCACAAGGGAATTAGGATGGCCACCAAGGCTGGTAATCCAGTCCTGCTGACACTGTTGAGTTGCCACTTACAAGCAAGTGGCGACTCTTCATGGTCCAACAGGTTCGTAAGATACGTCTACACTGCAGAGATCTTCATACCTTACTATTTATTGGCCACTAATGGAAATACTTTTAAATAATCCAGTAACGAATGAGTGCTTTTCGAATTACCATTTAGAGAAGGGGTGTGACTGATGTCTGTATTTTACATTAATGAGCAGACCACCTCCTTTGCCTCTGAAGAGACCGGAATTATTGTAGATTTGACAGATTTTTAAAAAAATCCATTCTATGTGTAACTATTGAGTCTTTATTTTACAACATTGCTGATAAGCGTTTTGATTCTGCAGTGATGATTCAAAGCAAGGGAACATTCTAGGTTGTGCAACTGTTACCTGAAACTGTGTCTGTGGGATTCATCTTCATAATGGCTTTACTGTGTGTAGCACAACTACAAGTAGCAATGATAATACTGCAGCATATGAGGCATCATCAAAGCAATAAGCTTCTTGTCTGCTATGATTCTCTTAGTATACTACAAAAAATATTTCTGGCAGGGAAAATGGCCCAAAATCTGCAGTACATACTTCTGCTACAACAGAAAAGGGGCTCATATCATTCTGCTGGCTACAATGTGACATAATGTGCCATTCCTTTGAAGGCCTGTCTTGCTGTTGAATGTGAGAGCCATGTAACTGTGGAACATGTAACTGTGGGAAGAGGAGCAGGTAGTGGTGGTGGATAATAAGCTGTGTGGTTAGTTGACAAGGCTCTGCATTTTGTCACTCACTTGGTTTTGTACTTAATGAGAAGGCACTAACTGAATTTGAGTTGTGTCCTATATTGTAGTTGACAACATGAAGAGGTGGACACAACCTTATTTTGTGTCCAGACTCCAGCTTAAGCTTTAACACTGCAGGTAGTAATGTGGTACAGAGTGACTGAGCCATCCCCTCCCCCCTCTTTTTTCATTCAGGTAATCTAATCAGATGTCCACATTTTTCCGTTGTGTTTTTTGAAATCCTCTGGACAATGTCTCATCGTGTATCTATGGTGACCCAAAACATTTGCCTGCCTGCACTGACTACAGGCTTTTTTCAAGTTTGTATCAGAACTTCCTAGTTTATAGAGAAGAGCACACTGTGGCATGAGGCACAGCATCCAGTTTAAGTAGTGAAGCAAATCACTAAAGTTTGTGTGCAGGGATCTACATATGGACCAATTATCTGGGACCTTAGCTTTGCGCCATTCCTAACTACTCCAAAAGGAAAGGGTCACGTATCAGGGGTCACAGCCTATGCCAATTATATACTGATTGTGGTTGCAGAGGACTCAAGAGCCAAGCTGAAAAGAAAAGAATGTGAAGAGTTTGCTCAGATGCAGAAATGGTGCTCAGATAATAAATTAGGATTCACAGGAAGTAAGACTACCTAACTGTTGCTTGAAGGCAGCCTCTACCACTCTCAGAATCCTACTCTGAGATTTGAGGGACTTCAGTGTTTCACCAGAGAGAGATGTATATATTTGGATAAGTAGCATAAATTTCACACACATATCTCTCAGAGTGTTGGTGAATAACACGACCAACTTACAGGTATGTCCAAAAGCTGTCAAATGTATGTGAATATTGACAAGATTGGGCACCAATAACTTTAAGATCCCATTGCTACTGCTTACATTATGTCATGATGCAGTCCTCAGTGCAGTCATAGGGTCTGCAGCCAGTTTCTGCAAGTACACACTGTAATAGAATTGATACAAATCAGTCCTAAGATTACACAGAGTACCGTGCTGTTGAAGCCACTTAAGTCTTCGGGATAACACAGGTAAAGGTACTACTGGTCATACTAGGCACGTAACCATAAATATTGCTTCCAGATACAGAGTTCTCTTTACTGGCTTCACATGGGGTCTCTTACCAAGGCGAAAAAGTATACTAATCAGGAAATGACAACCAAACTAGAACTAAAATTATGGAAAGTGCATGAGTGACAAAGACTGGGACAAATCACAACAGGTCACAGAGTTGAGTGGCATATTTCCAAACATCAAGGAGAGGATGCTTATGACCCACGGACTCATAATGACAATGACAAGAAGGATGTAAAATAACCCGAACTTGAGACAGCGTTGTAATGGGAAGTGCTGGTGTGGATTGACGGGGATGGTGGTGGGGGTGTCAGTTCTACTGGAAGATCTAGGCTGATGTGGTGTCTCTCCTAAACCTTGATATTGTCATTAATTGCACTACTAATTTATGCATGTAGGGCGTATATGTAGTAATACTGCTATACCAAATACAGAATCAAGATGGCAGCGCGTATAGACGTACTAATAAACCGATCCGCGGAAAATTACGAGTTTTTAAATCCTGTGTGTGTAAAATGTAATAAGAAGGTGAAATATGGTGTTAATTTATGTTCGTGGTCACAGAAATGGATCCATTGTCAATGTCTAAATGCCTTAGAAGAAAAAAACATGACCTGTGACTGTGGAAATGTGCACTGTAACTATCGTTAATCGTGTGTTTACATGCGGAATGCGAAGAAGAATGCACGACTTCTTCATTAAAATACGATCTTATGTTAGCTAAACTATATGTAGAGAAGCTTGAATCAGTGATAGATAGTGTACAGAAGCTGGAAGAAGTGATAGACCATTCAAAGTGTAGTGAAACGGTTGTAAATGAACAAAACGGTAACTTTATTAGGCCTAAAAAGTTTTGTCGTGTTAATCGTAACGAAAAGAACTTTCGTCTCCCAGAAGCAAATAAGTTTGAATTTTTAACGTGTGATGAATATTAAATATGTGAAAAGAACCAAAGAAAGGAAGTTCTTTCATCAAATGCAGCGACCACAAATCATTTCAGTAGGGCTACGAAGGCCTGTAATAACAAGAAAGGAAATACCAGAAAATACATGGAACAAACTTATCGTGCAAACAAGATAACTACCGATACAGGTAAGAAGAACAAAGAAGATATTTTCATACTTTCAGACAGTCATGGAAAGGGCTTAGACGACATTTTGTGTAACATTTAAACTATATTCAAGGTTAGTGGAATAACGAAACCGGGTGCCCCTTTGCGCGAAGTTTTAAAAAACTGTGAACATTCTTTGAAGCCGGGAAGCAACTGTTTAATAATAGGAGGTGCTAATGATGTTTATAGGAACGAGGGCAAACTCGCCACTAGAGCTCTAAGAAGTACATTACAGAAAATTACAGATGTTAGCTTCTTCATTGCCAGTATCCCACAAAGACATGATCTTACAGAACAATCCTGTGTCAACAAAGAAATCACAGTTACTAATAGGAAATTTGAGAAAATCTGCCGAAGCCTCCCAAATGCCACATATGTGGACGTACCATCTACAGAGAGAAGTCATTTTACCAGGCATGGGCTTCACAGAAATAAACTCGGAAAATCATTCATTAGTCGAGAAATCCTTAATGCAGTGAAGGCAGTTAAGAACAAGAATAGCATGACCATACCACTTCCACCACCAAACACAGCAATGGAGAATTTCCAACAAGAAAATGAAACTGAATCACTGACAACAGGTCCAGCACTAGAATCTCCACTTTCCTCAAAAACAACTGAGATAAATGATTCAACTAGGACAGAATTTTCGAAAGCAGCTTCAGCAGAAGCAGCTACATACTACGCAACTGCATCATTAACAAGAAAAAAACGCCTGATGTGCCAGCAGCCAACGACCTTTCATCAGTACTGGCCCCTCCTCAGTCTTCAACAGTGAAAGACTTTTCACCAGCTTCACCATCATCAGCAGTAACAGAAGCAAACAGAAGATGCACAAGAACCAGGAAATTTACAACTCTGCAGGATTTTTGGTACCTGGCCTCAGTTACAAGACTAACATAAGGCAGATACCTTCAGCTACACCAACTTCCAAGTCTAACTGGCAACAGACTCACCTCCACTGTCATCAACAGAAGAATAACCATGCCACTAGCTCATCTAAAGGATTTTTTAGCATCAGGTCTAAAGGGAAGGGCGCCACCAAGTTAAGTGAAAACAAATGCCTAACAGTGTTTCACCAAAACATTCAAGCCATAAAGAACAAAGCACAACAGCTAGAAGTAGAATTGGAAAATTTTGATAGCCAAATTTTGTGTATCACTGAACACTGGTGCAAAGGGAAGGAAATTGAACACATTGCATTAGCCTCATATGACCTTGCATGTTACTATAGCAGAATCTCAATGAATGGTGGAGGTTCATGTATCTATGTAAAGAAAGGTATGTCATTTAAAGTTAGATATGATCTTTTTGATCTAGGTGAGGACAAACATTTTGAACTTTCCGCTGTTGAAATAATAGGACCTGGCATAGCAAAAAAATTAGTCATATTTTGTGTGTACTGATCTCCCAGTGGAGACATTGATATATTCTTCTCAAAACTGAATCAAAGCTTAGACAAGGTTTCTGGACCAAAAGCAAATGTAATTATCTGTGGTGACTTAAACATTAATATGATGAAGCCTGATAAGGCTAGCAACATATATGTGAATATTCTAAGCTGTTATGGAATATCCTCCCTTGTTAATTGTCCAACTAGAATAACGAAAGAATCTTCCTCATGTATAGATCATGTAGCTACAGGTATTGATAGTAAAATATGTCATATTGTTGTCCAAAACCTGGGCCTATCAGACCACCTCTGCCAGATCTTAAAAACTAACATTCATATAGAAACTCCTCCTAAACTGTGTATATACAAAAGAATGTTTTCCAAATCAGCCCTGTATGAGTTTAAATCCCTGCTAGAATATGAAGATTGGAGGGAAGTCTATGCAGAAACCAATGCAAATCAGAAATTTATCAAGTTCATGTCAATTTTTAAACTCAGATTTGAAGAGATGTTTCACAAAACTCTTTATCAAATTAAAACTACAAAGAGAAATCAATGGGTGACTACAGGTATCAAAAAATCCTCAGAAACTCTTAGCTATCTCAACTCCATAAAAAATAATCAATCTAACCCAGAAGTTCTGCAATTCTACAAATTGTACAGGAAAATATACAGAAAGGTGTTGCTAGCCGCAAAAAAACTTTCAAACGATAAAATATTACTTGAAGGTGAAAACAAGAGCAAAGCAGCCTGGAACATCGTCAGACAGGAAACATCTAACTCTGCTAAAAAGGACCTCAAGTCACATTAAAAACAAAGATGTACCAGTAGGTAACCCTAAAAAATTAGCTGATTTTGTAAACTCATATTTCAGTAGTACTGCAAAAAAATTACAGCAGAAATTTCCAGATTACCTACTCAGAACCAGCCAACAAACTCAATGGTGCTCTTGCCAACTACAGAAAGGGAAGTGGCACTAGTAGTACACCAACTAAAAAATAAAACTTCAGTAGAACTTGATGAAATCCCAGTCTGCGTGATTAAAGAATGTATAGACTCCATAAAGGGCCCATTAACAGACATAATTAATGAATCTTTCGAATCTGGATACTTTCCGGAGTACCTAAAACAAGCAAAAGTTATACCTATCCTTAAAAACGGAGATGTGGAAAATGTAGAGAACTACAGGCCGATTACTATACTGTCTATCATTTCTAAAATAATAGAAATACTAGTCAAAAAGAGACTGCTAAATTACTTGAATAAATATAACCTTCTTTCCAATGACCAATTTGGTTTTAGGCCCGGAAAAGGTACACAATCTGCTATAGCACAGTTCACTAAAGAAATTTTAGAAGCACTGGACAAAGGTGAAATTGTAAGTGGTATCTTTTTAGACTTGTCCAAGGCCTTTGATACACTTGACCACAAAATCTTACTTCATAAATTAGGGCAAATAGGAATAAGAGGTGTGACAAAGAAGTGGTTCAAATCATACTTGGAAAACAGAGTTCAATGAGTTGAAATATCACAAGTTTCAAACAATTCCCCTGTAAAACACCTGTATGACCCAGAAAATGTGAATATATGCGTCCCACAGGGAAGTGTATTAGGCCCAATATTGTTTCTTATATACATTAACGACTTCCCACAAAGTATCAGACATGGAGAAAAAATACCTTTTGCTGAAGACAGCAACATAGTAATAACAGGTGAAAATCCAACACAACTGTCAGAAAGAGCAAACGAGGCTCTCAATGATGTCCACAACTGGTCATTAAAAAATAAAGTAACCCTAAATGTAAAGAAAACTAACTATATTAACTTCCAGTTGAACAAAAAACACAATGCCACTAGAATAAAAGTTAATAATAATGAATTAGAATGTGTAACAAGTACCAAATTCTTAGGGATGAATGTAGACAGCCAATTGAAATGGACAAACCATGTCAAAATTTTGGCAAAGAAATTATCCACAGCACACTATGCTCTTAGAATCCTTGCACCGGTATGCAATAATACCTGTCTTAAAATAACATATTACGGATATCTACACTCAGTCCTCAGCTATGGGATCATGTTTTGGGGAACAAGTGCCAGTAACATACAAACTGCGTTCAAAGTACAAAAAAGAGCCATAAGGATAACAACAAACAGCAACAACAGGGCCCACTGTCTAGAATTATTTAGAAAGCTAGGCATTCTAACTGTTTCTTGTGAGTATATCATTCAGAACATAATGTTCATTAAGAAAACTCTCAACATGTACAACACAAACAGCCTAATACACGACCATGAAACAAGAGCTTGTCACCACCTCTGTCTAGATAGAAAGAACAAGGCAAAGACGAAAAAAAGTATATTTTATAATGGGATAAAACTGTATAACAAATTACCACAGGAAATTAAAGAAATAAATGAGCCCCTCACTTTCAGACAAAAGCTTAAAACCTTCTCAGTAAGTAAAAGTTCTTACACTGTAAAAGAATATTTAACATAGATGTAGATTATTAGCAACATATGACATTATCACCAAAATATTACGTAATTATAAATGTGTGTATGACTAGTTATAAAAACTGCACAAAATATGAGAAACCTGTTTCATTGTAAATGTAAATGTGTGCTCATGTGTTGTAAACTGACGACATCCATACAATATTTATTGTTCCACGGATGAATAAATAAATAAATAAATAAAAACCACCTTCCTTCATTTCACTAAATGCACACTCAGTAAGGGCACTGATAATGTTGCTGTTGAGCATCATCTTCAAATGGGAAAATTTAATATGGTGCACAGCACCTGTTGTCATCTTTTGTTTCCTGTGTAACACCTCCAATCTTTATTTCACCCATTTTTCACCCTCTTTATGATTGTGTTTCTTTTGTAAACCATGTTTTCCCTCATGTTGCCTCATTAACTGGCCCTCTGTTGGTCACTTCAACCACTTAGGTTTTCAATGTTAAATCCTGACTCATCCGTAATTGTGTGGGATTTTATGTGGTTGTCCTTATGTAAGCCTTACGTGGTCTCGTTTCCTTCAAACTCTGTACCTCCATGCTACTCTTGTCTACCAAGGGAGATGCAATGGTTAAGACGATGGACTCACAGTGGGAAGAACTGAGTTCAAGGTCGGGGGTAGGGGAGCATTTAATAACACAACGTAAGAGATGGCAGTGCTTGGAAAGAAACATGAACAGAAAGAACTGAGGAAGAAGGAAGAGATTAACAATGGTAGTGAATAAGATAATAAAAGGTGACTGATCAGGTAGATTTAAGTTTTTTACAGTTTCACTAAATTGGAATGTTAGGATCATATCTTTGAATATCATGTGGCTAATTTCAATTTTCTTATTGCCCAATGCAATGTGCTGCTCTGTCTCCAGTACCACATCATTGACTAGAAGTTAAATCACCTTATTCACCCACAGTAAAGAACTCTAAGTTAGCAAAACTATTGTTCATCTTCTTATTATTCATAATTATATCTTCCATTCCATTCTATTCCCTGACCTATTTACTTGTGTTCCTCTGTATCCCATTAATTTGCAAAATCCATTTCTGCATTGCTCCCTGACTGCTTTTCAACCGTCGATGTCTCACTGAATATGCCAAAATTGGTAACACCCACTGATTGTAAACTGTCATTTCCAGAATATCAAACACTTAGCTTTGACAGCTGCGTTTAGTTCACCAAAGGCACTCAACGCCATTCTGCTGTCCATCCAGTCATTGTCCTCAACTGCCCTATGCCTTCATTGTTAACTTCTTTAATTTTGTTTTCATTGTATTTGCTAGAAAATATTTTGATCTTGTTACCTACTTTCAAACTGATTGTGTCCAGTTAAAACAGAGATGGTTCAGGTATGTTTCATTACTGTAACATTGATTCATTCGTCATTTTCCCAGTTATGAATCTAAAAACTTCCATTTTTAAATTCTAACGGAAGGTGCAACATTAATGTATACATTCTTATTAAACTTGTAAAATATGTTGAATCTGTATCCTGTTTCTTAAGTGTCATTAGTGCAGATATAACTGAAACCAAATCAAAAGATATGAATCCTATACAAAGTAGTGATTCGCATTCATTACTTTATTGTATAATTTTGTTCATGATTTGCAAATGGTCCATTGTACTAAAGGGTTATTCATAAATACCTCTGGGGTTCCAGTGGATAGAGCATCTCTCCAACTCACGCTAGAGGTGCTTGGTAATGGTGCTGCAACGAACATCAATACAACAGTCAAACTTTTGCCACACATGTCCCTACACACTACAGTCAGTATCAGCGACTGCATTAATTATCCTTCCTTGCGACTCTTCCATGTTTACTGGCAATGGAGGCAGGAACACATGATCTTTGATGTAAGAAGAAGAGTCATCACGGGAAGCATGTCCAATCCAATGCTGAGGCAGTTTAGCATTGAGGCAATTCTGAATGTCAGAAGGGAAGTATGGATTTTTTACACCCTAAACACACACACATTACGTTGATTCACCTTTCCAGACACATGTATCAAGGCTTAGTCACTGAAAACCAACTTTTGTGAAAAACTGTCTTTCTCCTGTAGCCACTGCATGTCATTGCAAAAGACAGCATGAAGCTCATTGTCCCAAGTACTCTGTGCTTATAACAGCTGCAGTGAGTATGGTTTTATCCACAGATATTTGTGCAGAATGTGCCAGACAGTTGATTGTGGTAGAAGTAGTCCTCTGCTTGCAGGTGTTGTTAATTTCTTTGGGATCATGAGAAATACCCACATTAGCCCCCAACTTCTCTGCTGATGGTCCCAACCAGTCTGTTTTTTTCACACCACATAAGCAGGCAGTCTCAAGGCATATTTACTCGAATCTAAGCCGCACTCGAATCTAAGCCACACCTGAAAAATGAGACTCGGAATCAAGGAAAATTTTTATTCCCGAATCTAAGCCGCACCTGAAATTTGAGACTCGAAATGTAAGGGGAAAGACAAGTTTTAGGCCGCACCTCCAAATGGAAACAAAGTTGGTCCATTGTAATGTGAGACAAAATTTAGGTCGGATGAATGACAATACAGCTACAGTAGTTTGGTTCGAGTCGTAAGCTAAGCAGTTAAGATTTACCAGGTAGCCATTGCTATGCGTCAGCCGCTCCGGCCGTATTTATATGGGTACCCTTCCTTTTTCACGTGCTTCGTCTGGTTTGAATTGATTGCTTATTTTTCTTTGATCTAATAAGTGCCGTTCTCTTTGTTAAAGGTGTTTACGTCACTCAAAGCTGAAAATGCATTACTGTACTGTGTCATGCATTGTTGCATTCTGATAATGAGTGTTTACGACCTGTCGCCGCTCGCGGCATGACTTGCTTTTGTGCGCGCTACCGCAGCTAACAATAAAAAAAAGAGAGGAATCGCCTCATTAGCAAAACAATGGCAAGAGACTGCTATTTGTTGTTACTTACACTGCTGCTTTCTTTGATAATGATTAACAAGAACCAAATAATAGACTGCGCATGATAGTAGATGTTCTGAACAAGAGTTTAGCGAACATTTTTCTCCGTTTGAAAATCTTTGCAGACGCCTCTTTAGTACATTACATTCTGCACAGAAATTAGAGTTGTCTTAGATTTAAAAATCTAGTCAATTGCCGTGCTTCATTTCTGACTGTATCACTATTAGGCATAAGAATAATACCAATATAAACATGACATGATATGTATGTTCTTCCGCGTTTACTGTTGTCTCACTCTAGTTTCGTAGTTTATTAGGCGGGCAGGATTTAAATGAGATATCAGCAAACACGAAAGAATACATGACAAAATGTTTATATTCGTATTATTCTTATGATGAAGAGACTAGTGCATGTGATTCACAATTCATAAAAGTGCCTATTAGCAACCATCTCTTCTCATAGGTAGGAAAAATTTCAGAACGTAAAGTAGGCCATATTGACAAACAGCCTTGACAGTTGGATTTTCATAGTACATTGAAATGCTGCTACATTTGAAGATGAACAATACGGAATTTGTACTTACTTCATTGGATAATGTATGAAAATGCAGTGATCGAAACTCGGGGCGGAGAAAAAAGCTTGTCTTCCACCTTTTTTTTATTTTTTTATTTGTTTACTGACGCAGGGGTTTTGGCACTACATATATTCGATGGCAGAAGTTAGTTGTGGCGGCACCTACCAACATTTTTCAGAACTTCCACTTACTTTGCAATCGATTCTAAGCCGCAGGCGGTTTTTTGGATTACGAAAACCGGAAAAAAGTGCGGCTTAGATTCTAGTAAATACGGTATGTGTTGTACTGCACATGGATGGTTTTGTCTGTCAGAGCTTTTACTTGATACCTGGTATGAAATCGTCACTAAGCCATCAAAATTGACTCTTAAGTTAGTGAATTCAAGGGCACAAAACACATGTATCACTCCATTATACGCTATATTCTGACATGCCTGTTCTCTAGGTGTGTACTCTGCAATTACAACACAGCACATATTATGAGCCAAAACATGTAGATGCTCTATTCACTGATAAGTCATTTTTCTGTGTCTTGTAGTTTTCATGCGCAGTCGGTTTCTGAAACCCTGGAGGTACTGGTACTCATTTACTACCCTGTACATCCACTCCTACTGCCCGTTTGTACCTTTACCTAGTTAAAAGCCAATGTTTTTCCAGTCCACATGATGATAATTTCAGTGAATATATTATACATTACAGAAAGGAGGCTGTTGAGTCCATAGTTTATTATAGCTTGTTTGTCCTCTCTCAAGTGAGGCAAAACAAGTACACAACACTGTCCTTCTTTTGGGGAATTGTCTTCTAATGGAAACATTTGGTAATCAATTTTCCAGTTTGCTTTTGCATTACATTTCCTTCACCATTTCTCTCTCCCCGTCTCTTCTGTATATTATTAAGGATATTGGGCATCATTTTTCTATGGAAAGTTTATTGAATGGTTAAAAATACTTATTAAGTATTAGGTGTGATCAAGAAGTAATGGAATTTTTTTTAATTTTGTGGGATTTGTATGTCCAATTTTCAAATTTCATTACCTTGTTGGTACACATGGTCCTGATGTATGTTTGCATTTTCAGCTGTTTTGAATATTTAGTTTATTGTTGACAGTTGAAAAGGTTATTTGTGTTTTCAAGTGATCAGTAATTTTTACTTTTGAAAAAGATGGTTCAAAGAGTTGAAAATGGAATAAAGTGCAGCACCAAATTCAAAATGTTGATTGCGGCTTTTGGTGAATCTACTATGGGTGAGACAAGAGTTTACAAGTGGTATAAACATTTCAAAGAGAAGATGATGGCTGCTCTGGATGCCCTAGCACATCAATTATTGACGTCAATGTGAAATTAGTACAGTAAATGGTTCTGGAAAATTGCTGAATGGCCCACCTCAAAGAGGTTGCTGATGCTTTTTGCAAATACTTTGGCTCATGCCAAGCAATTTTTGTATATGTTTACAGCATGAAATATGTAGCAGCAATGTTTTTCCAAAATTGTTGAATTTCGACCAAAAATGATGATGTGTAGGCATTGCTCAGGAATTTCTGAATGAAGTCGTCAATGATCCAGAACCTCTAGAGAAGCTTATAACAGATGACAAAATATGGGTGTATGGATATGATGTCAAAACCAAAGCCCAATTGAAAACTGCTTGGAGACACAAAAAAAATTTTCGATCACATGTGAAGATTCTTCTCACTGTGGTTCTTTGATTACAATGGGATAATGCTCTGTGAGTTCCTGCATTATGGTCATATCATCAATAAGGAGCACTACTTGGAAACCGTGTGACATTTGCATGAAGCAATCCTGGAAAAAAAAAAAAAAAAAAAAAAAAAAAAAAAAAAAAAAAAAAAAAAAAAAAAAAAAACGAAAACTGTCATGTTGCGCCTCAGCCACTGTATTCACCAGACATGGCCCCCTGCAAACTTCTTTCTATTCCAAAGTCTGAAGAGAACCATGAAAGGATATCATTTTGCCACCATTGAAGAGATAAAAACAGAATTGCTGAGGGAGCTGAACGCCATTACGAAAAGTGAGTTACAGAAGTGCTTCCAAGACTGGAAAAAGCATTGGCACAAATGTATCATATCTGAGGAGGATTACTCTGAAGGACACAAAATTGATGAACAAATAAATATTCTTACTTTTTGATCACAGCTGGTACTAATAATAAATTCAATTACCTCTCATCATTCTCTTGAACTGTTATTGTACCTTGTCATTCTCTTCTCAATAACTGCTGCCTGTAAAGATCATGATCAGCCTACTCGCTACAAGCTGTCATATTGAAAACTGAAATGGTGTTCTTGTTCTATGACATCTATTAACAGTCTGTTATTTGAACCATGTGTGAGAAGACTTGATGGTATAATTAACTTTGTGATTTTACCTCAAATGGACAAGTCAGTAACAGTCTGACACATAATTACTGTCACAAGGAACAGACATATCAGTTGCTTGCTGGAATTCCACAAACAGTAAGTCTTATCATCGAAGTCAGTCCAAGACTCAAGTAAGTAACTAGCAAAGAATTACAAGGATAAAGTAGTAACTCTCACTCTAGAGAGATTTCAGGACATTATGTCCCCATAAATTTTTAAAAATAAAATTATATTTCTAACTCGATTTTTTAAAGAACGTTACTATGCAAAGTTTACCATTTTGTAGTTATAAAAGCAAGCCAGTGTATGATGCAAGGAGTGTTCATAAAAGAATATCCTAGTTATAAATTTTAATTGTATGAAATATAAGCATTGCAGAGTGTTGGTTCATGGTCACAATCAAAAAGTAACTCAAACAGTTTTAGATAAGCGCTTATGGAAACACTACTTTGTTTATCCTGCTTGCACACATGCATGAAATGTCAACTTCTGAACATAAAGCGTTTTGTGTTCTTGCAGCTCTCTTCCACTGGCGTCCATGTTCACCTGACCTCATGCCATGCATATTTTTCTTTCTTTCTTTCTTTTTCTTTTCTTTTTTTTTTTCTGCCACTATCTAACAATTTGACAGAATTGGCACAGAACTGAAGAGGCTACGCTTCCAGTACTCCAGACTTGTTAAACAAAGTGTCAGAAGAACAGGATTTTAGGTTGGATGTGTGCTGTATAATTAAAGGTGGACATATTGAACATTGTTTACCTACAATTTGATGTATGATTTGTTGTAAATAGTCTAAATTAAACTGTTATAATATACCATGAAACTGGAACATTCTTTTATAGACACCCTCTGTAATACAGTACACTGTTAGTGCTGAAATTAGTGAACATAAACAGAACTGCAGTAAAAAGAACACTGTACTATTACTTCAAAAAATATGAATTTTCTCTTGGCTTATCCACATTAAGTTACGTGCTTTTGATTGATAGATATTTACAATGACAATCACTATTACTACTAATTAAACAGGAAATTATAAAAGTTGAGAAATTGCTAGCTCAGAAGAGAGAGAAAGACTTCCTCCATACATAACAAAATCTAATATCTGCTCAAGGCTGCTAGCGAACTGGTCAGTGTATGGTAAACAGTGTCACTGAAGAGTACTTTTGAAACAATACAAGTAATGTGAAGCTGGGCACCACTTCTCAGTAGATGAACTGAGCGAGATAGCGCAGCAGCACAACACTGCATTGGTGTTCAGTTTCCCACCTAGCCATCCGTATTTAGATTTTCCATGATTTGCTAAATTGCTTAATGCAAATGATGAGATGCATTCTTTGAAAAGGACATGGCTGGTTCTTTTTTTCTTTTTCTTTTTTTTTTTTTTTTTGCCCTTTTCCAACATAAGCTTGTGCTCTGTCACTAATGGCCTCAGTACCAATGGAACATTAAACAACTTTCCTTCCTTCAAGATGACAACTGATAGCGGTTTATAGCTTAAGTAATTTAAATCTAACTTAAAGAGATACAGCAGTGTGCAGCTATGAATAATTTTTATTTGTAGTTGTTAGTAGCCCCTGGAGGATATGTATTACTTTTAACATTCAAATTTTGGACGACTGCTGAAATATTTAATTGGAATAAATGTATCTGTGATCTTGATGGAAATTATGAAAAATAAATCACAGGTGGCACAAAAACATTACTTGCAAACAAAGTGAAAAAAACCTGACATGATAAGATTGTAAGTGAATACGTTTGGAAGGCAAATCCATAAAGTAGAAATGGAATATGTGAAGAAGTCGTGGTGATATGAACACACTCCAGAAGTGTGATGCATGTCCATACATGTTCTTATTGGCAATCAAAAGTTATTTCTATAATAAGAAAATACTATGAGAAAATAACTTGTCAAGTATAAATGGACAGATGGCGTTAACTGGTTTTATTTTTATTTTGCATGTAATAAGCTACACCAAGGAATCACATGCATCTTCAGTGTTGGACAGCAATCACAGTCACTTCGCAAGAGGAAATACCTGCTCAGATGTGGAAATAAGTATTCTGTGGATTGCCATCCTGCCATGAAGATGTGCAGACTTCCAAAGAATGGTTATATTAACAATAGATGTTTATTGTAAGAAACAGAAAATGAATTGTGAAAAGTTTACTATGTCTCTCTCTTGTGTACTGTTTGACGTATTTCAGTTTCAGTCTAGACTGTGTGTGTGAGATGGGCTTGCTTGTGTGAGTGCATGTGTGTTTTCTTTTCTGATTAAGGCTTTGGCTAAAAGCATAATCTATAAGTCTTTTCATTGTATCTGTATGCAACTCAGTGTGTCATCTTGACAGTGAGTAGCAGTCTGTCCTTTCCATAATTGTTGGTATTCCAACCAGGACTTTCCATTGTGTGTGTGTGTGTGTGTGTGTGTGTGTGTGTGTGTGTGTATGTGTAAACACGTAAAGTTTCTTTGTTCTTAGCTTTCTGACTTACCACTACAAAATTTGTTATGGAATTTGAAATTGTGTCTGATCAGTGAAATTTTAAATAACGTGCAGTCAGCAGTACATATACCATACACGTTTCAGAGTTTGTGACACTTTATGATTTATATATAAAATATCAGTGGACATACATAAAATAATGAGGTTTTGTGACTGGATATGACATTTGTGAGTGTGTTTTTTCAGATTTAGTGCACTTAGTCATTTAGCATGTAATGGACATAATTAATTACAAGAGTCAAACATGGACAATTACAGGCATTAAGGAAAGAAAAATCAGGGATAATGACCTCCTTTACAAATTAAAATTTATATTTATATGCAGTATTTCTGTAAAATAAATATTGTACAGAGAAATCATTTATCTTATGCAGAGTATAATCATTGTACATTTCATTTGTGTTTTACTTGAGTTGTACTTCCTGTGACTTGTAATGTAGCAGAACTGATAACACATGGCAAAAACTAATCTTTCAAAAGTGACAGTGAGATATGATAAAATCAACTTTTTGACAAATTAGCATAGAACATGATAACAAAATTGATAGTAAAGGAAAACCTTTGCACCAATTGCTCTCAGAAAAGAAAGTAATCAGCAATTTTATTAGTTACAATGTAGATTTAACACTGTAAAACTTGTCATTATAAGATTCATTCATAATAAAACTAGCGATGACAATCTATTTCTTTTGTTATACAGACTGTACTCTTACAGTATTGTACTTCGTAAGAATAAGAGAGGGAAGAGGTTGTTGAAGGGGGCAGGGGGAGGGGGAAAGAGAGAGATTGGGGGGGGGGGGGGGGGGTATTGTCTTATTAAATCTGTTTTGAGAAGCAATGTTGTGAATATTTTGTAGTGACATTGCACAGACAAACATACAACAAGAATAGATTAGTGAAGAAAAAGTTGTGTATGTACATCATAGAAGCATATGTCAGACAGTTTCTTTCTTCATGGTACATTTATCAAGTACAAAACAGGAACACACTGATGACTAGCAATCATATAATACAAAACTGTTTATAGAAATGTTTCATTTTGTTTTGGATCACTAGCAATCAGTTCTCTTCTCTTATACACAGGCCCCTGTTGCTGTTGGTTTCTTCTTTGGGCTGCAGTTACTGTGGGTACAGACATATCTGCTGCTACACCTGCATCTCGCAAAGCGTTTACATCAGGAATATGCCTTGTCTGATGACGAGATTCAGTATACCTGCGCTTTGTGTACTTCTTCTTATCATCTTGGTCTCCCTGATGTGCAGGTTCAAACACCTGTGGTGCTTTTGCATTTTCCACTTTCTCTATCCTCAACATACGTTCTATGTCTGCTGTCTTTGAGCGCAAAACAGCTCCCCCAATACTTGATATACTTGCAGTGTACTTCCTGTCACCACTTAGCCTTTGTTCCAATGCTTCTGCATTTGTCTTAGGGTCCTGTACTATCACTTGTTTAGAAGAAACACTACCTGATGGCATAGAGGAAGTGCTAGCACTTTTAGATAACTGGTCTGCTACTTGTAGTGTGGAGACAGGCATTCCACTTCCTTTGGAAACATGGTGCTGTTCTACAGTAGGAGAAAATTCTTTAGAATGTATCACTGGAGCTTGTTCTGCCACTTTCTGAGTTTGTCGTAGCTCACTTGTGGAAGCAAATGTCACTTTCTGAAGAATAATAGGTGCCACTTCCTTTGCCATAACTACAGTGCCTTTAACTTGTTCTGACTGTTGCCTCTGGTACGCAGTAACAGAGGAAGACTTTGCACCAGCAGTTAGATGAGTTGTTCTGTCATCATGTAGACCCACAAACGATGCATTTGCAGCTGCATCAGGAGATGTGGGTGGACTGGATGCCCAGGATGGTGGAGGCGAAGCACTGCTGCAAAGAGATGGTGGCGTTGCATGTCGAGGCGGACTGCTTACGGTTGTGGTGGCTACTGATGAAGATCCCAGTGCTGAATCAGCTGACGCAGATGGATGGATTGAGGTCTGCGATGAATCACTACCACTAGCAGAGTGCTGCCGTCGCCGTCTTGTCGTCGACCCATGCACTGAAGTTAAGAGGAAAATAAATTTTCATGATTTTGAAAGCATAAGCATTTTGCATCCAAAGTACTTAATACACAAACTGCACAGAGCATGATAGAAACTAATAAGATAAAGTAATCTTATTACACTCAGATCCAGTATCAGTGTAATTACTTGAAATTTTGAGAAACTCCTCTTCTTGGACAAGCAGTTTTCCTTATCAAGCATAAAAAAATGTTCCACACACTAAGTCCTAACAGTGTTTTCAGTAGGTCTATAGATAGCTGTGTGTAAAGTGACTTGGCCCACACAAACACAATTGCTGATTAAGACAACAGTTATTGGGAAAGTTTAGTGGGACGATTGGCCATTTTTAATTTTTTATAGTTTTTGCTCCTGACCAACACAACCATACATTCAGAGAATTCCTGCAACTGAAAAAATTCCCATTTGTGCTGAAAGTAGTAACACTGCCACTGGATGCATAATGACCTTCAACAGAGAAAGTAGCTTAAAAAAAACTTAGTGTTGTTCACTAGTTGGTGTTTTAGATTATAAAACATTTGCATCAGATGGACTTTTCAAAATGTAGTGGATGGTTTTGTATCTCATTCATTCATGCATGCACACATCCTGTGCCATAAATACCATCACAAAGGAAAGTGTTCAGATATGTGGAATGAGTCAACTTATACATTAATAGGCAGGAAAGCAGGCACTGCATACAACTGCTGTCAAGGATACCAACAACAAATCATGCATTGAAGGTTGTAATGGATGTATGTGTATGTATGTTAGAGGACAGTTACTTGGGGAGACACAACGACACTACTCCAGTTTTACACTGCTCAGCTGCTGTTTTTATCTAACAGGTCAAACTAAGCAGTTTTGCACGGATGTAAGTAGTTGTAGCAGCATCTAGGTGAAGAACTGAAGCATGAACCAATGAAATATAGGAGCAAAAATTATTTCCCTTATCAGCAGTAAGTCAAATAATGAAGATGAACTAGGAAGTAAAAATCTTAGACAATAGCGCAATGTACCAAAATGCAATAACAAGACAGCTGACACACGACACCTGTAAGAAAATAAACCTCTGCGTGAAAAATATATGAAAGAAACCTTTAGGCAGTGCATTTTTCGTGTTCAGGACTCTTGCTTATAAGAAAACATCATTTCCCTTCCAACTGTATTCTTATCCCAAAATGAATCCAGCCACAAATAAAAATGGTAACTACAAATGAAAATAACTTACAGCTTGGGTTTGAATGTTATTTTTAGAAACAAAGTGCCTTTTTTCTGCAGTTAGTAGCTCTTCTGCCTTGATCTTATGTACCGGTATGTAAAAAGTCTCATGGTTATAGTGTTAAGCACTTAGAGAAGCTAGTAATAAAAATATGAATATCTGGGAAATGATTGAACATGCAGATTTCAATTCTGATTTCATCTCTGACAGTTCTGATTGAGGACACATAGAATTACTGATGTCCAAGCTTTGATTTGATGAGCACATTGCTATTCCCAACAAGAAGAAAAGGATACTGTGCAGCAGTGAATGATAATTGATTTTTAAATCATTTACCATCCATGAAACAGATATTAATTAGCCCTATAGTAAAAATAGCTTATATGATCATGATGGTCAAGTGGCGCTAATAAAGCATTCCCAACAATCATGTTTAGCTAAGAAGGGAAAACTGCAATTCACAACACAAAAATTTGGTTACATTACACAATACAGGGAGAATTTACAGGATGAACAATGGGGAGAAGTTCACCATGCATACAGAGTAGATAAGAAATTTCATTCTTTTCTAAAAATATTCACAGAACACTATGAATTCAGTTTTCCTTCACAATAGTCATGGACAATTATAGTAGAGGGCAAGAGAGAGAGAGAGGTTAACATCTTGTGCCAGGAAGAAAGGGCTTCATTTGATGAAAAGGGCTAGCTTCAATCAAGATTTAAATGCATTAAAGCAGTACTGCAAAATTCTTCACTATGTCACCAAAAAGGGCAAAAACTATAAAATATTTGGAAAACAAATGAGATCATATAGTACTAAGGTACTGGACTTGGATTTGGAATATAGTAGTTTACACTGACACGGGGCAATCCTGTTATAGTTTTTCCATGGTTACCCTAAATTGATTACAGCAGATCCAGCATGGTTCCATTGAAAAGAAAACAATCAATTTGATACCTCCATCCTAGTGTGTACTCAATCTCCGTGTGTGCTCAATCTTCAGATGTCTTGCAGTTGGGGGGATGTTAAACACTAATATTGCTTACTTTCTTTACCATCCATAGAAAATTCTAACTTCCAAGTATAAATCAAAAGTAATTTGGAACCTTTTAAGACAAAGGATATTTCATACTGTCCCTTTCTATGTTATAGATCCCCTTGTGGAAATTTTGATGCTTTCCTGAAATCACTGGATAGCATTTTGAGTAAACTAATGTCAGATTGTAGAAGTGTGAATGTTGTCATACTTGGGGATCTGAACATCAGTTCTTTACATGACTGCTAGGAAAGCATGTTTTACAGCTTACGTTCTATCTTATGGGGTTAAGGATCTACTTGGACTAGTACTGACTAGCAGTTCATGTTATGACAAATTACGACCATATCACCTCAGCAGACATCATAAATGGTCACATCTCACATAATTTAGGTCAGACAATCAGACACTAATGCTAAAATGCAATACAAACAAACCAACAAAAATGTATGAACACAAGAGAATACTATCTGCAAACAACTTTGGTAAGCTAAAATGCAGTCAAGTCAAGAATTCTGGGAATCAGTTATTACTACCACTGGGCTCAACAATAAACAGAACATGTTCCCATTAAAAAAAAGGAAGTACTAATAAAAATCCACCTTTAAAATCAAAACTTGTGAAATTAGAGGTTAAAACAAAAGGGACATAAAGAACTCTACAAGCAGTACAGATATCAATATTACAGAGAAGTTAGGATACTAAAATCAGAAAGAACTAGCCAGCAGATACAAAATTCAGATAACATCTCGGAGTTTTACTCATCAGTTGTTCATAAAATCAGAAACAATGCAACTGAAACTAAAATTAAAAATGTAGAATTAACTGTGAACAACGATATTGTTTGACCCTCTTCTATTTAGCAATATTTTTAATGATTACTTTATAGGCACTCTTGAAAAAGAACCAGATACACGGCATACATTCGAGGCCACCAGCAAACAGAATTGTTGTACACTACCTGTACTATGCACAGATATTCTGCAGCTAATTGATAGCTCTGCAGGATTAGATGAAATTTCTCCATATGTATTGAAGAAATACAAATGTGAACTAGTGAAACCATTATTAGTTCATCTAAACTGTGTTCTTGAAAATGGTGTATACCATGACAAGATGAAATTGGCAGTAGCTAAACCTTTCCACAAAAAAGGAGAAAGGAAACATGTTCAAAACTATAGACTCATTGTTGTTAACTCAAATTAAGCAAGTTGATTGAGAAAATAATGTTAAAAGGGATCTTGGAACATTACAAAAATTCTGATATATTAGGTGATTTCCAACATGGCTTCAGAAGAGGTCAAAGTACCACATCAACAGCAGTACAATCTGTCCATTGTGTACTTGAAAAAATAAATGAAAAGTTGCCAGCAGCAGGAGTATTCCTTGACCTTTCAAAATCTTCCTTGATCTCTCAAAAGCTTTTGATATGCATCATGACACATGCTCTCATCAAAAACTGTGATGAGTGATGTCACTGGAAAACTCATGCAGTAGCTGGAAACATATTTGTTTATTCGTGTAGGCCATCAAGCTGATGCCTTTTGCAAAAGTCATACATATGTTGAGTAGATTAATATAGATAACACATACATACAGCAGTGGTACATACATTCATCTTAATATTCTAATTATATTACATGTTACAACATAGGGCAAGTAGATTATATTTCACTGAGTGAATATAAACATTTATTTAAGCATGTGCAACTTGTTGAATCACATCTGCCCATTAATATAAGGACTATTGTCAGTTATTTTTAATTTTGTCCCCTGCCTGAAGTAGTTACCCTTACTTCTAGTATCATAATTATGTGTATCATTGCACTTATTTACTTTGTTTTTACTATTCAGGAAAAAGATAATAAGTTGATACAAGTACAAGGACTATACTTTTAGATACTTATGTTGTCAAAGGTTTCATGGCAGGTCTCTCTGGACTTTAGTCCATGCATTAACCCAATGGTTCTTTACTGTAATACTAATATTTTATTCAGGTGCAGGTCTGCCACACAACCCCACATTTCAATGCCATAATTAAGAAATGGATAAACTATTCCATAGTAAACAATTTTTAGTGTTTGACTCAGGACTATTTTTGCCAGCTGAATTATCAGATACCAGCTTCTGTAGATTTTCTCACAAACAGAAGTAATGTGGTTTACCCAGTGGAGATCTTTGTCCAGGTGGACACCAGGAAATTTAATGTTATCTGTTTTTGCTGACGTAATAAAAAAAAAATTGTTTATTTCAGCCTCTTGAGAACCAGATGTTTTAAATGTTAGTAGCTAGGATTTACTGATGTTGATGTTTAGTTCCTGGTGTAGAAAATATGTAGTTATTTCCATCACACCCTTAGTTGCAGCTGAGCATAATGTCTCCAAGTCTTTTTTCATAAAATAAGAGGGAGGTGTCATTGGCATAGGTTACTAGATGTGAGTTGAAGGGTTGTGTCATAACATTGACATAAACCAAGGAGAGAAAGGAACCAAGGATCAATCCCTGCATCTCCAGAAGACTGGAAACCTGATACCTAATTATCTATTTTACATGAAAGTTAAGTAAACTGTTTGCGATTTGCCAAGTACAGGTATGTGGTCAGTAATTGCACAGACGAGTAATTGCACTGATGTTGCAAGCCTGCAATTTCTTAACGAGCAACCTATGGTTGACTAAGTTGAAGGCTTTGGAAAAATCTAAGAATATGCCTGCTGTCTTCATATCTTGGCCTAGGAGGGTGTCAGTTTTATGGAGACATTCAGTAACTGCAGTAGTGGTGCACCAATCTTTTATAAAGCCATGCTGTTTTTCTGTTAACAATTTGTTCTTTGTAAAATAAGCAGAGAGCTGAGAAAGGATAATCATTTAAAAAACCTTACTAAAGGTAGGGATCAATGATATTGGGCGATAGTTTGAAACCTCTTTTATACTCCCATTCCCATGCACTGGTTTAACGATGCTTATTTTCAAACTACAAGGTTAAGTGCTTTCTCTAATACTACAGTTTACAAGGTAAATTAGTGATTTAACTATTTCTTTTATGCATTTTTTTTAACTACTACACTTGACATCCCATCCCATCCAGCTGAATATTTGTTCTTTAATGTGAGGATTATCTTGCTTATATCACTTTCTTTAACCTCATCCAATTCAAAACCCATTGCTTGGGCGGTGTCATTTGGTATCGTTCAGCACATTTCTAAAGTGTGCGTTGGATTGTTGTTGGTGATATGAAATAAGGTTACATTATACTTTTGGTTCTTTTATATTATTACTATCCTGTGTAATGCATAAGGGCTTGCTCTGCTTAGTTGTGGATGTTTCTCGATACTTACTGATCAGTTTTCAGGACACTTCCCTTACATTTGTAGGTTGTGAGATTTCATTACTGTGGACTTGTTTTCTACAGTTTCAAAGTTCCGCTTTACAGTTTTTCTTAGCTGTGTTATATTTTTGTTTGAAAACGTGTAGTGTTGTTGATTTGTACAGGCCATCTAGGTAATGAATATTTTATGTGAGTTTAACAAGGCTGTCTGGAAGTCTGAATTTGTTATTTCATCCACTCTGACTCTGGTGTTGGAAGGGGTAGAAGCTGAATGTGCACCATGGGGTATGTACCTGGATACCCACTAGGAGTCTCTGTGCTCCGTGCGAGTGTGGCACTCTCCATACCAAATGAAGCCCGCGGCCAACTGCATTTGCTGTAGTCATGTATTTTGGTGGTTTCACGGCGCTCCCCCCGCAGTCTGGTACTCACCGTAGTTCGCATGTGCATCTCGGCCATACTGCGTTCCAGTTCTATGCATTGAGATACATACTGTCGTTGTTTGCAGTGTTCCTGCGTTGTTGTCTTGCCGTTTTTACCACCTCGGTTCTTGCTTGCTTGCCTTGTGTTATGTCCTGGTCAGTTTTAGTGTTTGTCACCCCCTACTTGTTCATCTGTCCTGTCTGTTCTTTGTTAGCAATACCTCCAGTGGCTCACCCGCCTGGCAGCTTCACGTCTCCATATTTTGCTGAGTGTGGCTATAATCTATGCAATGATGTAAAAGGTTCGGTAGCATGGAGGCTAAGTTGGTCTGTCTCCTGGAGCAACAGCAGCAGCTCAGACAGCAGCAGCAGCAGCAACACCACCAGTTAGACGTCTTACAGCAATCTGTATAGTTGCTGACACACAAAGCCAGGGCATGGGACGCCCTACCACACCAGCTCCGAGGTGTCCCAGTTTCTGACGCTTCCCCATGTCCACTGTTGTTTCTGCCATTTAACGATGTTAAGGAAGACCGGGAAACACACTTGCATCATCTGAAACAACATTCCACAGTGTTTCAGGTCATGGATGACTCCCTACTGTGGTTGTTATTCTTGTACTGGGCATCATCAGACATGTACTTTCTGCTCCACAAGTTGGCCCCATTGTCATACTCCATGGCTCTCTCCTTTAGGGCATCTTGGCTTGAGTTACACCAGTACCACGAACAGCCTGGTCCATCATACTGTTCTTGGGTCACTGACTTGCAGGGTCTCAGCTGCAAATAAGACTTCACTTGCACCAGTCAGTGTTGTAAGGCATCGTATGCAGACTTCTTGATTCGCGAAATATTTGTTCAACTGGCACCCGATCCAGACATCCGTACGGCTGCGCTAAGACTTGATAACCCCTCACTGGAAGACATTCTGTGCATAGCCCACTCTTTGAAATTGCAAAAGCAACGAACAAGCATCTCATGGCGAGGCCACAGGTGGCAGCATTAGAGTCCTCCCTGTGGGTGCCTCCATGATGCTGTTGGCGTGGTACAGCCCACAGGGAGCAATGTTGTTGAGACTCCTCCTTGTACGATGTCTCTATGGTTTTGGAGCCACTGGTTGCCCCTCATTGGGAGTCACTTCCGTCTTGCCTGCAGTAGTGCTTTTCTGCCCATTCTTATGCAGACTGTCCCCATTGCTAGAAGACGTGAACTCTCTGTCAGAAAGCCAGCCATCTCTGATCTGTCTGTTACAGCCACTTAACCCACTCCTGCTCCTTACCCACGGGGCTTTATGATACAGTGCACACACTGCAATCAGTCATTCCACTGGACGCCCCATTGATGCGGAAGTTGTTCCTCATGCTCCACTATTTTAATGTGGACGTTTGTTTTCAGGTTGATACAGAGGCTATCGTCTCCTTAATCAATCTGGTGACATTTACACACCTGGGTTCCCCGGAGCTGTCTCTCACCTCCCTGCGATTGGTCGTGTACGGTGACGGTTCTATTGCCCCCTCGTGGGCTGTTCTTGGTACTAGCCACCTATAAACATGTTCCCTGGCTCCTGATCCTACTGGTGGTTGGCCATTCCTTGGCTTCAAACATTTTTGGTCTCGATGCTTTCACACTGTTTGGCTTTTCGATTTCTAATGAAGTTAAAGTCATTGCCACTGCTGTCCCGTTCCAGGACCTTGACGATCTGTGCTCAGCCTATGTTTCTCTGTTTCAGTCTGACTTAGGGTGTGCTTTGGGCTTCCAGGTGCACATTGCTCTCTGGCCAGATGCTCAGTTATGGTTCTTCCAGGCTTGACCCTTTCCCATGGCCTTACGTCCAGCAGCCAAGCAGGAGCTTGATTGACTGCAGGCTGCTGGCATCAATGAGACCCTGAAAGTGAGTGCTTGGGTGGCTCTGTTAGCTGTGATCAGGAAACCCAATGGCTCCCTTTGTCTATGTGGGGATTTCAGAGTTACAATCAATGCACAGTCCCTGCTTGAAACTTATCCCATTCCCCAGCAGGAAGACCTTCTCGCCAAACTCGCACATGGTGAGTACTCTCTAAGACTGACCTGGCGGAGGCTTACCACCAATTACCCTTAGATGAGGAATCCCAGATCATCATTGTCATCAACATGCCTTTTGGATTATATAAATATAAGCACCTTCCATTTGGTATTTCCTCAGTGCCAGCAACTTCCCAGAAGTACCTGGAGCAGCTCACACAGCCCATCCCGGCTTGTGTCAATTGTCTCAGTGACACTTTGGTCACCAGCCGTACATGCCACGAGCATTTGCAAAACCTCGGTACCTTATTTCATGCCCTGCAGGCCACAGGCTTACACTGTTGGCTGGAAAAGTGTAGTATCTCTCAACCAGAAGTCGAATTCGTCCATTGGATCGCAACATCATGGCCATCAACTCCCTTCCCCGCTCCATGGATTTATCTTACCTCCAGTTTTTTTGGTCAAGGTTAACTACTACTTAACGTTTTTACCCCAGGCTGCTGATGTTGCACAGCCTCTCAATCGCTTGTGTCACAAAGGGGTGCCTTTCAGCCTGTGATCAAGCTTTTCTCTGCTTGAAAACTACGCTCAAGTCTGCCCCTTGCCTGACTCCCTTCATTCCGGACTGCCCCCTGGTTGTGGCGGCCAATGCTTCAGCCTATGGTTTTGGCTCACAGGCATGAGGATGGCTCAGACCAGCCCATTGCAAATGTGTCCAAGACACTATCCTGAGGAACTGCTCTCGGATTGAGAAAGAAGCTCAGGAGATTGTGTTTGCCATTCAAAAGTTTCACATCTACCTGTTAGGGACGAAGTTCACTTTCCTCACTGATCACAAGCCTTTGGTTATCCTATTCAGCCCACACACACACCCAGAGCTAACTGCCCAATGTCTCCAGCACTGGGCACTGTTCTTACACAATTACACTTACGTTATCTGATATAAGCCCACCTCTCAACACTCCAATGCACATGCCATGTCACGTCCCCCCCTGGGCCCTGAACCTGAGTTCGACCAGCAGGAAGTCCTCTGCTTTCACATTGATATGGCCTGCCAAGATACACTGGATGGATTTCCCATCACGGTTGCACAGATTGCTGATTCGCTGGTTGAAAACTGAATTTAGCCCCTAGTGGCACATCTCACACAGGCTCTTGGGTGTGTCGGGTGTCCTGTTGGTTGTGAAGGCTGACGATCATTGGGTGATCATCTCACCTGATTTGCGCCACCACGTCCTATGCTTGCTACACCATGGACACTGGGAGGTATCCCGTATGAAGACATTGGCTTGCTGGCATATGTATTGGCCCGGCATCGGTGGTGACACTGAACGCTTGGTCCCTGGGTGCACAGTGCGTGCGTGTCATTAAGCCAGCCCTTTGCAATCATTTGCACCCTGGCCCATGCCTCACCGGTCCTAGGACCGCATACATCTCGATTTGCAGGCCTGTTCTTGGGATCGATGTGGTTACTCATTGTGGATGCATACTCCAGATACCGGTATGTGGTGCACATGGTGTCCACTGCGACTGATGCCACACTCACAGCCTTGGCTCAGGTTCTTGCCATTGAAGGCCTGCCTCATACTTGGTCTCGGATAACGACCTCCAAGTCACAGCAGCCTCCTTCCACGCATTATGTGAGGCCAACGATATCAAACTCATCCATCCCTTCCATCCATCCTCCAATGGCACAGCAGAACAATTGGGGAGGACATATGAACAACAGCCGACAAAAGCGATCAAATCCTCTGCCACCTTATTCTTGAGCACTTATTGCACCACGCTGATTGATGATCACAGTCCGGCCAAACTCCTCCATGGGCAGCAACCACGGACCCTACTCCATCTGCTGACACTGTCACCTTCTGAGCTCCGCTTCCGATCCTCTCAGCGCTACATCCGGGCATGGCCGTGTAGGCGCACTCATATGAGGGCAAGACTGCCTGGACTCACGCCACAGTAATTGTGACCCGTCAGCAGCGTGTGACATCGGTACAGTCACAGAAGGGGCTCAAGCGCCACTCTTTCGCATACTCTTTCATGGTACCTTATGACCCCCAACCCCCTGGCTCCTTCTGGTATGTACAAGGCCCTCAAGTCAGTCCCACTGCTGACAGCCACCGGCTCCCCACAGGCACCCCAGCACTCCTTCCCGCATCCATGAGGATTGGAGGCGACATGCAGTGCCCTGCCCTCCAGTGATGTTTTAATGGCTTTGACAGACTGCGCTCCCAACCCCCTGCTGGCGGTCGATGACAAAGCGTCTCCCTCCATTCCCTCCTTCCACCCACCATGGCAACGTCCGGGGTGTTTCCGCCCCTATGCACAGGTTTCAGGGGAGAGGGATCTGGTGTCGGAAAGCACAGAAGTTGAATGCATGCCAGAGGGTATGGAGCTGGATATTCACTAGGGGCTCTTTGTTATGGTGTGCACCTGTGCCGTGAGCCTCGCTGTGCAAATGCGCCACTCTCCATGCCATGTTAAGTCTGTGACCAATTGTGTTTCCCGTGGTCATGTATTTAGGTGGCCAAGTGGCAGTAGCCTGGCAGTCTGGTACTTGCTGTAGTTTACATGTGCATCTTGGCCATACTGCATTCCAGTTCTGTGTATTGAGATGCACACTGTCATTGTTTGGAGTGTTGCTGAGTTGTTGTCTCACCGTGTTTATCACCTCAGTTCTTGCTTGGTTGTATCGTGTTGTGCCCTGGTCAGTCATAGTGTCTGTTGTCGCCTACTTGCTCATCTATCCTGTCTGTTTGTTGTTAGTGATACCTCCAGTGGTTCCCCCACTTGGCAGCTTCGCATCTCCATATTCTGCCGTGCACTGTTTGCCGGTCGCTCGCAGCTATAACACTGACTGTGTATTGGCCCTGTTACATTTCTTTAATGGGACAACAGGAATCAAAGTGTTTCAATAGGATGTTATAAAACTCATCGCATTTGTTATCTGGTCCTTCCACATTGTAGATTTTATCCCATTTCTCCTCAGATAGTTTAATTTTTAGAGAGTTGATGTTACTATTGCTCATAACTTGTTTCTTCAAAAGTTTTTGGTGCTATTTTAGGAACTGTTTCTCCTGTGAAAGATGGTCTGAGTAATGAAAGTCTATGTTACTATACTTAACAATGTCTTCAGCAGTTTTGTTAATTAATGCATAATCTATACTGGCAGGACTACAATCTGAGACTCCTGGTATCCATGGCAACTATATTTCTAAGATTGCCTGGAGTTAATACATCTACAAGTTTCATGTTAGCTAGGTTGTTGGAGTTAACATCAAAATTAAGGTCTCCAAGTATAATAAGGTCATTGGGACCAGTTTGCCTAATTATGGTACTGAAGCTGTTGACAAAATGGATTACATCTGCACAAGGTGGTCTGTATATTCCTACTACTTTATGTTTTACTGCACTGACTCAATGCTCTTTTAGTTGAATTGCAGTACCACTTACTTCTAATATCCCCTCTTCACTGTAGTGCTCAATAAATTTAAGTTTCTTAGACTGAATATGTTCTTTCACAAAGATTGCCATACCTTCACCCTTATGCTGTTTCCTACAATAGCCATTTACTAATACATAACCATCCAGCTTATAATAGTTAATTTCATTACATTTTGGACCATGTTCAGTTAATACCAACACTTATGGCGAATGCTCATTTACAAACACCTGTAGTACACTGAGTTTCTTTGTAATGTACTTCACATTCAGATGTGCTAAGTTCTGCCTGGGTTTCTTCTCTGCTTATACATCTGTGGATGTTGTAGTGTCCTGTGAGGTAGACAACAGTGTACAGAAATTATACATACTGGAGAGGAAACAGTCAAGAAAAATAAATATTAATTTTGGTTGTCCTCAGGGACTCATATCTTGTGTAAATGATTTCCCAAGTTCTCTAGATAATAAGCATTTGATCACTATTTATACTGATGACACATCTGTCATCTTTTGTGTTGACAGTGAGCCCAGCCCAGTTAAAGAGACTCAGAACTTTACTGAAAGTCTACATCTCACTTAGGAAAAAAAACCATTACTCACTTTAAAGTGAGTGGTCCAAATAGACAAAATATTATGACTGACGAAATTCTGTCAAAAAACTGTTCAGAATGTAAATTTTTGGTTTCATACATACATGACGAACATTCATGAAAGCAACAAGTTGACCATGTGTGCAAATAAATAGTATCCAGTCAATATGTATTACGGAGATTAGCCAATATCTTAATTCTGAAACTGTAAGTACTATGTATTTTGGATTCATATGCCCTTTCTTGTCTTATGGGACAGTACTGTGGGGTGGGACTTGACACACTAATATCCCACCGACAAAAGATACTAAGGTAACAAATAGGAAAGGTCACAAATAGGAATATGGAATTCACAACCATGACATAAGACACAAAAAAGACTTTCACATAGTTAACAGAAGATTAACTTCAACAGTAAAAGGCCCCTATGTCAAAGGAGCTGTATTACATGATTTATTATGAAATGAAGTTGAGTTGTTGACAGGGGATAATTTCAAAATGCATCTCAAGCAGTGGCACATCCAAAACTGCTCAAATAACTTGGATATTACTTGAATAATGACATAAGAAACAATCCTGCTGTTGAAATAAGTATAGTACTTGTAGCATATTGTAAAATATTTGTAATTTGCAACTGTAAAAATATTTATACATTGTTAACAATGCAACACATACAACATTAATTATTAAGAGCAAATAATAAATTAAAAATTAAATTAAAATATTTAATATCATGATACAATATGACGAAAAGGAAAGTTGCCACTCACCATACACAGGGATGCTGAGTCGCAGATTGGCACAACAAAAAGACTGTCACAAATAAGATTTCATGCAGCAAGGCCTTCGACAAAAATACATCAGTAGCATGCGCTCACATGCACACACACACACACACACACACACACACGCACACACACAAATGCGACTCACACACATGACTGTACTCTCTGACAACTCCACTGCGAGCAACAGCACCAGTGCATGAATGGAATGGTGACTGTGTGGGGTTAAGGAGGCGGCTAGGGTGGGGAGGGTAAGGGATAGCAGGGTAGGGGTGGGGGACAGTGAAGTGCTGAGTGCTGCTGGAGAGCACACAGGGATGATGTGGAGAGAGGGTAGGATAACTGTGTGCAGTTGGGAGGTTAGATGGAGGGGATGAGAGAGGTGGGGGTTGCAGAAAAAGAGGCAAGTAAAATGTCTGAGTGCAATGGTGGAATGAGGGCTGTGTAGTGCTGGAATGGGAAATGGGAAGGGGTGGATGGGTAAGTGCAATGACTAACGAAAGTTGAGGCCAGGAGGGATACGGGTTTATAGGATATATTGCAGGGAAAGTTCCCACCTGTGCAATTCAGAAAAGCTGATGGAACTGTAGAGAGTTGGTGCAGGAAATGATTGATATCTTTTATATACAAGGGTAGGTTCTGGATAATAGGTTGAAAGTGTTGGTCTGCAGAGATTCTCAGTGGGGGCACAGTAACCGGCTACAATGGGGCGTCTTGGGTGGTTGGGTTTATGGACTTCAGGAAGCATGTAGAAGGTAGGGGTGTGGGGTGTAGTAGGGGTGAACAGAGAGATGGAGTCCAGGGAGAGCTTCTGTGATGGGCCTAAAGATTTGGTGAGTGACTGGAGATAATGCTTTATTTCTGGAATGGGGTCATAGTGCCAAGATTTGTTGGTGGAGATACCTGACAGCTGGCAGAGTCCTTCTGCCAGGTAATCCTTGCAGTTCAAATCAACAGTGGTGAAGCCTTTGTCTGCAGGTAGGATTATAAGATCAGGATCAGTTTCTAGATGGTGGACTGCAGTTCTTTCTGCAGATGGAAGGTTAGTTTGCATGTTGAGGGATTTGGGGAACATTGCTGTGGCAAGGGGCTCGAGGTTAAGAAATTCTGGAAAGTTAACAGGGGATGATTTGGGGGCTTTGAGGGTGGATCATGGTTGGATGGAGGAGTGAACTGAGTGAGGCAGGGTTCAACATTGGTCTTTGGCTGAGTCTGATTGGTAGGGTTGTTGGCGAGGGGGTGTTTCCACTGTAGGGACCAGGAGAAGGAGAGAAGGTTTTTAACGCATCCTGCCTGATTGACTTTGGGAGTGGGACAATAGGTGAGACCTTTTGAAAGGACTGATATTTCTGTGGGGCTAAGACTTCTGGAGGAAAGGTTAATGATTGGGTTTTGGGTCTGTTAAGGTTCTGGATTCTGTGTGGTGGAGAGAGGGAGTTTTGGATGGCAGAGTAAATGTAGTAGGTCTGCTTAAGACAGGGTTTGTTAGCTATGAGGGGATGTGTGTGAGGCTGTTGTAGATGTGGTGGATAGTGGTACTCCAAGGTGGGAGTAGGAAGCGAGCAGGGTGGAGAGTTTTTTGAAGTAGTGTGGTGCATGCTGCTCTAGTCCCTGGAGGGCAAGTGTTTCAATTACAGGAGTTTGGGAATGCACAGCAGCAAAATTTTGGAGATGGACAGAAGGTACTGCAACGAGGATTGTGCTTTGTTGATATGGTTTTTCAGGACTATGTTGGTGAGGGTTAATGATTGGCAGAAACTGATCAGATGGAGATCATTGTGGAAGGAGGGCTGGCAGCTCGAGGTGAGTAATTTGATGGTAAGGCCATTTGGAGGGATTCCATGGGCCAAGCAACAATGCAGGAAAGAAATGTGGGACTTGGTTTTGGCTAGGGATAAGGAAATTTTTCTGTATTGATTAAGTTGGAAGGAGCAAGGATCCATGGTAGCAGAAAAAATTTTACATAATTTTTCGCATTTTTTCCACCACCAAGGATCCTTGCTTCTTCCATCTATGTCAATACAGGAAAGTTTCCTTATCCCTAGCCAGAACCTTGTCCCACATATTTTTCCTGCATTGTTGCTTGGCTCATGGAATCCCCAAAAATGGCCTTACCATAAAATTACCCATCTCTGGCTGCCAGCCTTCCTTCTACAGTCACCTCCATATGTTCAGAGGAACTAGAGAAAACATGGACATTGCTACCTCAAAAAATTCTCCACCCTTCACACTTCCTATTCCTGCCTTGGAGTACCACTGTCCACCACCTCTACAACAACCTCCAAACTTCCCCCATGTCCTCTCATAGCTGACAAACCCTGTCTTGCAGACCTACGTTTACCCCACCCTCCAAAACTCCCTGCAACCACCACACAGAATCCAGAACCTAAAACAGACCTGATACCCAGTGATGAATCTTTCCTCCAAAAGCCTTAGCCCCACAGAAATATCAGTACTTTCCAAAGGCACCTTTAGCCACACTCTCAAATTCAATCATGCAGGACTTGGTTAAAGACTTCTCCTTCTCCTGGTCCCTACAGTGGAAACACTTTTTCGTCAACAACCCTACCAATGAGACTCAATAAAAGGCCAATGTTGAACCCTGCATCACTCAGTTCATTCCCCAATCCAACCATGATCCATGCCCAACACGTCCAAGTCACCCCCTGTTAACTTTCCAGAATTTGTAACTTTGAACCTTGTCTCACCATCATTCCCCAAATCCCTCAATATGCAAACTAACCTTACATCCACAGAATGAACTGCAGCCCACCATCCAAAACTGATGTTGTTGTTGTTGTTGTGGTCTTCAGTCCTGAGACTGGTTTGATGCAGCTCTCCATGCTACTCTATCCTGCGCAAGCTTCTTCATCTCCCAGTACCTACCGCAACCTACATCCTTCTGAATCTGCTTAGTGTATTGATCTCTTGGTCTCCCTCTATGATTTTTACCCTCCACGCTGCCCTCCAATGCTAAATTTGTGATCCCTTGATGCTCAGTCTCACTGGAAATCTGCCCATCATCCTCGCAGATACTGGGTGAAATTTTGTGAACTGTCAGGCCTCATCCCTAAATTTCTGGGAAAGGGCAACAGACATTAATACATTATAAGCTGCTCCACATGTGGGGACAGCCTTCATCCCCACCCCAAGAGATTTGCATGCTGACTTTTCATCAGTGTGCTGAAGACCATGATTTTGAGTGCCCTCTCAACCCAAATCCTCACCAACATCATCATCTGCTCTCAGAGACCAACACCTTCACAATCTATCACCCAAAACCTACCCTCTTATATAAAAAATACCAACCATTTCCTCCACCGACTCTCCACAGTTCCTGTGCCTTACCACACAGTGCTCTGCTTGTCACTATTGATGCCACCACCCTTCACACTAACATCCTTAATGCCCATGACCTTACCATTATCAAACACTACCTTTCCCAACGCCCAATGGATTCAAAATCAACAACCTCCTTCTTATTGCCATGGCCAACTATATCCTCACCCACAATTACTTCTCCTTTGAAGACATTACCTACAAGCAACTCCAGGGTATGGCTATGGGCACCTGCATGGCAACATCCTATGCCAGCCTATTCATGGGCCATCTAAAGGAATCCTTCCCAAATACCCGGAATCCTAAACCCCTCAACACCACACCCGGTTCACATTCATTGCTGATATCTTTGTGATCTGGATGGAGGGTGAGGACACCGTATCCAAATTACTCCAACACCTCAACAGCTTCTGTTCCATTTGCTTCACATGGTCCTACTCAACCCAACAAGTTACCTTCCTAGATGTTGATCTCCACCTCAAAGATGGCTTCATCAGTACATCTGTCCATATGAAACCAACTAAATACCAGCAGTACCTGTGCTTCTGACAGCTACCACCTTTTCCGTACCAGGAAAGAAGTCCCTTCCATACTGCCTAGCCACCCATGGTTGTTGCATCTGCAGTGATGAGTGGTCCCTCTCAAACTTACCTCCTGGCTCATATCCTTGCAATAGACCTAGATGCAAGATCTGTCCCATACATCCTCCCACCACCACCTAATCCAGTCCAGTCACAAGCATCATGCATCCCATCAAAGACAGGGCTACTGTGAAACCAGTTATGTGAATTACAAGCCAAGCTGCAACCACTGTGCTGCATTCTATGTGGGCAATACAAACCAACAAGCTGTCTGTCTGCATGAATGGTCACCGATGAACTGTGGCCAAGAAACAAGTGGACCACCCTGTTGCTGAGCATGCTGCTCAACTCGACACCCTTCATTTCACTGACTGCTTCACAGCCTGTGCAATATGGATCCTTTCCACCAACACCAGCTTTCCTGAACTGCGCAGATGGGAACTCTCCCTGCAATATATACTATGTTCCTGTAACCCTCCTGGCCTCAACCTTCGTTAGTCATTGTCACCCATCCAGCCCCTTCCCTGTTCCCATTCCAGTACTACACAGCCCTTAATTCACCTTTGCACTCAGGCTTTTTACTTCTCTCCTGTTCTACTAACACTCCCCCCCCCCCCCCCCCTTGCCACAGCCATCTGTCTGACCTCCAGATTGCACATAGCTGCCCTACCCTCTCTCCATCTTGTCCCTGTGTACTCCCCAGCAGCACTTCACTGTCCCCCACCTCTATCCTACTCTCCCTCCCCCTCCCCACCCCAGAGCCTCCCCCTTACCCCTAATCAGTCGCCACTACCATCATGGACTGGTGCTGCTATTTGCAGTGTGGCTTCAGTTGTCAGAGACTGCACTCGTCTGTGTGAGTTGTGTTTGTGTTTGCGTGAGTGTGTTTGTTGTCTATTTTTGACAAAGGCCTTGCTGGATGAAAGCTTATTTGTAAAGACTTTTTGTTGTGCCTATGGATGTGGTTCAGAATCTGCGCTATACGGTGAGTGGCAACTTTCCTTTTCGTGATATAGTTACATTCCATCCTGGATTTTCTCTTGCTTAACTTCCTGATAGCAGCGAAAATAAGATACAATATTAAATTCAAATCACTGGCCACTAAATTCAATAAATTATTCCTAAGAATAATTGAAAACACAGGGGGATAAAATTATCATCATCAAAAGCAGATATTTTAGACTTACGATAATATTATGAAAATGAAAGCAATACATTTGAGCTTTTGGCCAAAAGGTCTTCACATGCAGACATGCATCTCTCTCTCTCTCTCTCTCTCCCTCTCTCTCTCTCTCTGTGTGTGTGTGTGTTTGAGAGAGAGAGAGAGAGAGAGAGAGAGAGAGAGAGAGAGAGATAGTTGTACTTGTATGAATGTGTGTGGATTTTCTATGGTAGATGAAGGCCTTTGAGCCAGAAGCTCACATGTATAGTAGTCTTTTTGTTGTACTGTCTGCAACTCAAGATCTCCTCTATATGGTGAGTAGCATTGTATTCTTTGCTTAATATTATCTTTTAGACTTACTTAGACATGTATGTTATATTATCTAGTACCAGCCATCATTTTTGTTAAATCTGCTATTACAAAGATCACAAAAATTACTATGTCTCTGGAAAGCAGCAAACAGGGGATCTAATTACTGCTCAAAGCAAATATTTTACACTTACATGGACACACTCATTATATTATCAATCATCAGCGATCAGTTTTGCTAAGCCAACTATTACAAAAATTATTATGTTATTGAAGAGCAATAACATCATCTGGCTGTGATGGTATTTCAACATAAGAAGTAAACTACTTTACTGACTTAGTAGTGCCCCCTCTTGAGTTATCTTTGCAGCCGGTCTATTAGTCAAGGTTTAGTTGCTGAAAAACTAAAGTACATCAGCTGAGGCAGTAATACATGGTTCACGAACTCAATTACAGTAGATCTAAACAAGAAAAAAAAATCTTGTTAACATTTTCCATATCTAGCCAAAGCCTTCGATCATGTAGATCATAAAATTCCACTATGGAAATGAAAATGCTATGGTAATAAAAGTGTTCCCCTTGCACATATGGTGTCTTATCTTACAAACAGAAATCAGAGAGTCACATTTACAAATGTAATGATAGTGTTAGAACTAAATTTAGAATAGGGAAAGACTAAACACATTGTCCCATATCGATCAACACTTAGTTTACCACTCTTCTACATCTATATCCATACTGTGCAAACTAGTATGAACCGTCCTGCATTCTCCTTCGTATTAGGAGTTCCACTTAATGCAGCTGCATGTGGATTGTAGGAAGAATGACAGCTTAAATGCATCTGTCCATGCTATAATTAGTCTAATCTTGTCTTCATGATCCCAATGACAACAATAGGCAGGGGGCTGTAATTTACTGTGGTTCTTGTAACAAAGCAAGCAGGCTGTCATGGGATAGTGGGTCTCTTATCTTCAAGCAATTGCAAGTTCATATTTTTTCAGCACTTCCAGGATGCTCTCCTGTGGGTCAAACAAACCTATCACAAATCCTGCAGATTTCTTTGGATGTATTCAGTGTCTCCTGTTAGTCCTATCTGGTAATGGTCTCACACTTTATCAATATTCTAGGATGGATCGTATGAGAGTTTTGTAAGCAACTCTTCTGTATATTGATTGTGTTTTCTCAGTAACCTTACTATGAACCAAAGTCTGCCATCTGTTTTAACCTATGAATGTGGCTGTATGATGACTGCTTCTTATATCCACACAGATACCTGTATAAGTTGATTAATTCCAAGATGCCAATATTAGCATCACTTTGAAATCTTATTAGCATCTGCCAGGTATTTGTACAGCTTTTTTAAGGTATTACTTTATTATTGGCAAAAACTGAGGTTGTTATTAGTATTATCTGCCAGCTTATTAATGTACAACATGGAAAGAGGGGTACCAAACACAAAAGATGATATGCTACAAAAAAATTCTCAATCCAGTTACAAGTTTCTTTTTACATTCTATAAGACTGTACTTAAGTTTTGGTGTGGTACTGAGTCACATGCTTTTCGGAAGTCAGTAATTAGTGCTTCTACCAAAGCCTTGATCTAGGGCTTTCAGGATGCCATGTCAAAAAAGCACAAGTTGGATTACACATGGCCGATGTTTTCAGGATCCATGCTGGTTGCCATGGATGAGATCATTATATCTGAGATACCTCTGAGCTCCAAATATGTTCTAAGATTCTACAACAGATGGATGTCAATGATGCCAGTGAAGGCCAGATGACAGAATATTATCATGCAGAAAAGATAATATGGGCATTATTTCTACATTTCTTTATATATGCCTATTAGGAGAGGGAAAAAAAGGAGAAAGTCTCTGCTCCTTCTCATATTTTACTCAGCTACTGTTTTTATCCTTTTCAACTATCTATCTTTTCAACTATGGCTATCTATATAGACCATGTATAGTCTAGTCTAGGGATAAGGCAAACAATGGAAAATCTACGATGGAATGTAACAATATTGTGAAAAGGAATGACTGCAGTCTCAGGCAACTGAGGCCACACTGCGAGCAGTAGCACCAGTGCATGATGGGAGTGGTGCTGGGTGGGGGTAAGGAGGAGGCTGGGGCAGGGAAGGGGAGGGATTGTAGGGTAGGGGTGGCAGACAGTGACGTGTGTTAGGGAGCGTGCAGGGACAAGGTGGAAAGAGGGTAGGGCACCTATGTGCAGTTGAGAGGTTAGACAGAGGGCAGCAGAGAGGTGGAGGGGGGGGGGGGGGGGGGAGGAGAGACAGCAGAAAAGGAAAGAAGTGAAAAGACTGGGTGTGATGGAGGAATGAGTGCGGTGTAGTGCTGGAATGGGAACACAGAAGGGGCTGGATGGGAGAGGACAATGACTAACAAAGGTTGAGGCCAGAAGGGTTACAGGAATGTAGGATATATTTCAGGGAAAGTTCCCACCCGCACAGTTTAGAAAAGCTGGTGTTGGTGGAAAGGATCCATATGATACAGGCTGAAAAGCAGTTGTTGAAATGAAGGATGTCATGTTTAGGAGCGTGCTAAGCAACAAAGTGGTCTACTTGTTTCTTGGCCACAGTTTGTCGGTGGACAACTGTGGCCAAGAAACAAGTGGGTGAAAGATGAAAACAGTATCTGAGTAATATGTGAGAAGGAGAAGAGACTTTGTCCTTTTTTTCCTCTCCTAATATTCATATGTAAAGTAATGTAGAAATAATTCCCATAATGTAGAGATAATTCCCAAAATATGTTCTGCATGATAATATTCTGCCATCTGGCCTTCACTGGCTCGATTATAATAGTCCTATATTTTGGCTTCAGGATATTACTGAACCGTTTTGGCTATATGGTGATTTTCAAATGATGGAAATGCTTGTGTTAAAATCAAAGTATTCACAAATGGAAAAAATCATTGCAGGAAACATGCACAATAATTTGACAATGTAATAAGTTGTGATTGGGTGTGGTAATGACAACAGTAACTATTGTGTATCTCCAGCACAACAGTTTGGTTATTTAGCTTCAAGCATGATTAAAATGTAGACTATACAATTAAGGTTATGGCACTAAGCCTTTCTTAAACAGCAATGTTGGTAGGTAAGTACTTGTAATAATTTGTAATTAGTACACTAATAGGAGAAGTCTACAGTGGCTGCTTTGCCTTTTGATGTGTAACTTGACCCATTCCAGATCCCCGAAGATTCTCCTTCGTGACGGGGATTACAGAACACTTTGTGTAAATAAATGAATGAATGAATGCACGAATGACTGACACGGCAAGATCCTTCAGTTTTTCTTAATGTGTATTATGCATAAGGATTTATTGCACAAATGGCAACATCACTGCAGGAGACATGCACAATAATTCAACAAAGTAACAAGTAGTCATTAGGTCCGGCAATGACAACAGCAACTGTTATGTATCTCCAACACAACAGTCTTGTCATTTAACTTCATGCATGATTTGTAAATGAGTTAATGAATGAAAGAGTGAGAAGACAAGATCCTTCATTTTTTCTTAATGTATATTGTGCATGAAGATTTATTGCACAAATGGAAAAATCGTCGCAGGAAACACGAACAATAATATGACAATGTAATAAGTAGTCAAAATTAGGTGTGGTGATGACGACAGCAACTATTGTGAATCTCCAGCACAATAGTCTGATTATTTAGCTTCAAGCATGATTAAAATTTGTTGTAGCATTCTTTACAGATTTTCTATATAGAGACAATGTAACATAATGATGACAGTGAGAGAGAACCTTTTGAATGACCTATGGTTTGTAACACTTTCAACATGATCCTATACGCAGATACAATACGTAGAATTGCTCCCCATTTTCTTTAATGGGGAAATGATTTCTGTTATACATTCCCTGGAAGAAAAAGTGAAGCACCCAGACGAAGAAGAGGAAACAAAATGAAACTTCATGGGTTGGGAATGAATCTGATGTTATTTTAGTGGTTGCAATATCGAGTCAAATTTACAACGAACTTGGCAGTATGAGCCCACTTGTCAGTATCGAGTCAAATTTGCAATGAAATTGGCAGTATGAGCCCACTTATCAGTATGATGTTGCATTCGCTTCTGGTTTGGATGCATGTCCTGTTTCAGATGGCAAGGGTGTCATGAAGCTGCTGTATCCTCTCCTAAGCAAGCTGGCCAACAATTGTAATTTGTCCTTGATGTCCTAAATACTGGCACTGAGACGAAGTTGACCTCTTAGCTGATCCCACACATTTTCTACCAGGGTCAGACGGGGGGATCTAGCTGGCGATAAGAGAGCCTTAACATCACACAGACCATTCACAGACATGCTAAGTGTCAACGAGCATTATCTTGTTGAAAGCTGGCACCACTATGCTGCAGCCTGAGAGATAACACATGAGGACACAGTATTCCATGATGTGCCATTTTGTGATCAGCTGTGACATGTTGTTATGAAACAGAATTCTCTGTCACTACTAGTTGTGACCTGTAGTCATACCCAATGGCTCCCCACACCAGAAGTGTGCCTGCCCTTGCATTCACATGCATATCGGGCAGCTGTCCTAAAACCCTACAAATTTGGAGATCACACAATTTGACCAATCACCAAAATGAATATCCACCATGAGCCCCCTTACAAACTCTGTCAAGTACTGATAAAGCTGACTCATATGGGTATGTAGTGTGTCCATGTCCTACACAGTGGTCACTGAATATCTGATGCTGTACTAGGCCTGGTAAGAACACCAAACATGAATAACATTAATGCACTCTGGTGGCCATTCCACATATCACAGATAACTGTAACTCTAATCATTTACATAACCAATGGTACGTAAATGTACAAAGTAACATTGACATCTGACCATTTCTTCTGGATGCTTTTCTTTTTCAGTCTGAAAGTGTAATTAAAAATTAAAATTTTTGTTTGTACTTATCTTCATATTTATATGATTTGGAAATATTGTTATTTACACATACATTGTATGGTAACTGGTTCTTGTTTAGGAATTTGATAAAATAATAACTTCGTAACATAAAAGATCAACTATGATTAAGAACATCAGTTATGAAAGCAGTCACAGTAAGTACTACCTTGGATGCTGGGCTTCCTCATCATAATTTTTTTAAAGTGAATTTTCCTTTTGATACAATGATAATTTTCTGTTCAAAAACTATCTAAATTTTCCATAAAATTAAAAAATTAGCCTGAAATTTCAGTCTTTGCAAAATACGTTACTGTAGTAAATAAATATCTACGTTTCAGAGCAGTCTGTGCATTGATTTTCATATTTCAGGCTCTATCTTTTTTATAAGTGAACAAAATTCACACTGATTATCAGTTACTTGAAGACAGCATATGTTATCACAGGCTGACAACCTTTTTTTATTCCATGTCATTTAAAATCATACAGGGTATGAGTTTTACAGGTATCACATTTTAATGGTTTGTTCCCTGTCCTTGTGTATGTGATAGCATTAAAAGAGCCTTGTCCATTTCATTAGGTGAAATGCACCACCAAAATTTTCAGCAAAAATAGTAGGTTACTATTTTTCATTGCATGAAGTATAATTCGAAGAAAGTCCTACCTGAAAAATATGAATACCTAAACAACTAACCAAGTCCAATGGTCTACATTTATTTTCATTAACATATCCAGTGTGTCCCATTTATCTTGAACACCCTAAATAACTGTTTGTCTAGATGCAAATTACAAAATGTTTCAAGCAAATGTTCTTTAGCTGTCAGGGGGACATCAATCAGCATGGCTGCCTTCGTTGTCAATCAGCATGGCTGCCTTCGTTGTAGCTTTGTTTTTTACAAAGATATGAACAGCGGTATGACTTTTTTAAATGGCATCCTGTATTTTTTTTATTCAGTAATGCATTTCCTCTCCTAAAGACCTATTCAGAAATGTATCACAGTGTACCATTCATTGAAACACAACATTATTAATTACCTAACGCAACATAGATGTTGACGCTCACAGCGCTTAGTGCAGGTACTCGGGGCAATGGAACATATCCATGTGCTGACGTTGACAGAGGACAAATGTAAACATACCCATCATTCCGTCAACCATCATCAGTTGAAGAGTTGTGTGAGTAGAATGTACACCAATGAAGAGAAGGTAGAAAGGCTACTCATCTATGGGGAATGTGAGTTAGCAGAACAGTAATTTCTATATTGTTTTCTTATGTACGGGTACATTTAGTACAGTACTTTAGTCCTTTTCAATGCTGTTGAGTAGAGTAGGCATACAGTAAAGGCTGTCCTTCCTACAAACTGCATTGACATAACGTTTCTTTTATTACTGTTGTTGAAGGTAGGTGAAATGCTACACAGGCAGCAGAACTGTACAGAGAGCGATATCCTGACAAGAAACAACCTTCCCGATGGATGTTTTCTCGTCTTGTTGCTACGCTTCAGGAAAAGGGAAGTTTCAACCCACGACAATGCAATCGTCATATCATAAGCACAGACGAAGTTGCCAAAGATACTGTTCCCACTTTCATTGCTATGAATCCACATGTGAGCACACAACAGCTTGAATATGAGATTGGCATTCCTAAAACCAGTGCGCATCATATTCTTACACGTCGCCAGTTCCATCCTTACCATGTACACTTTCATCAAAAATTGCATGGGAATGATTTCCAGAATCATGTACAGTTCTGTCAGTGGGCACAGCAGAAAATGCTCACCAACCTGAACTTCTACTCCAATGTTCTATTTACCGATGAATGTTCCTTCTCAAACAAAGGACAGGTAAACACAAGGAACATGCATTATTGGTCCAGCAACAAACCACGACAGCTTAGACAGGTGGAACATCAGCATCAATGGAGAGTTAATGTCTGGTGTGGGATGCTTGGTACTACAATTATTGACCTTTATTTCATCAATGGTAGTCTAAACAGCACAGTGTATGCCAACTTCCTCAGATGAATTCTTTCTCCTCCAATGAAGTGCTGTGAGAACCAGAATGCTTATGTGGTCTCAACACAATGGTTGTCCAGCACATAACGCCTTGTGTGCACGTCGTGTTCTGAACCGAAGATATCCTGCCAGACGGATTGGTTGAGGGGGAACAATTACTTGGCCTGATAGGTCTCCTGATTTAAATCCTCTGGAATTTTTTTCTTTGGGGATGGATTAAAGACGTTGTATATCATGATATTCCAACAACTCCAGAGGACATGCAGGAACATATCATACTTGCTTGTCATTCTCTTCAGCAGGCAACACTGGAAGCAGTAAATAATTTTTTCATTCAACGAGTGCACCAGTTTATTGGTGTCCAGGGTCACCTCTTTGAGCACCTTTGAATATTCTACTCCTGGGCAATGGTTCAGGAGAGTCAAAGTCAATTTTGTGTTATGTTTTTATTTGGTTTTCATTTGTCTTCTGACAACTCCAGCAAGTGGATGAGTTTGTGATCCTGGCCTCAAAATAAAAAAAAATACAGGATGCCATTTAAAAAAGTCATATCACTGTTCATATCTTTGTAAAAACAAAGCTACAATGAAGTCAATCATGATGATTGATGTCCCCCTGACAGCTAAAGATTGAAACATTTTGTAATTTGCATCTGGACAAACCGTTATTTAGGGGGTCATGCTAAATGAGACACCCTGTATAATGCTCCCAAGATGGATTTGACTCAGTACCACACCTAAGCTTATTACTGAAAGTATAATTGTATGAGGTATCAATCAAAATTGGTGACTGGATAAAGCATTTCTTGGTAGGGAGGACCAGATGTAAAAGTAACTTAAGGTACGTATCAGTGAAATGTGTCGAGATCCTTACTGTACATGTTGTATATCAATGACATTATAGACACTATTAATAGTAGCCTCAAAGTTTTTGAAGATGATACAGTTGTCTGTAATGAAGTATTACCAAAAAAAACTGAACACATATTCAGACAGATTTTGAGAAGATTTCACAGTGATACAAATATTGACAACTTGCTTTAAATGCTCTGAAATGTAAAACTTTGCACTTCATAAAAAAAACAAAAAAATGCAATATCCTATCACTACAATATCAGTGAGTCACAACTGGAATCAGTAACTCATACTTCAGTGTTATAATTTGTCTAGGGCAGCACAAATCATCATAGGTTTGTCTTACCTGTGGGGGAGTGCATGGAGGTGATGAAAGACTGAACTGGCAGATGCTTGAAAGTCTACTTACCACTGCAATCACCTACATATTGATCATGAGAGTTTAGACTAATTACAGAATTATAACTCACACAGAGGCATTTAAGCAATAATTCTTCCCTCCTCCCTTAAAACACACACACATAAACACAAGTTCTCTCTCTCTCTCTCTCTCTCTTCTGTAGCTATAGGAATACTGGCACACTGTATGTGTGTGTGTGTGTGTGTGTGTGTGTGTGTCTGTGTGTGTTACAGAGAGAGAGAGAGAGAAAATTTGTGTGGTGGATTTTGTTTCCTTTTACATTTTACAAAAAAAGTTAATGTCATTCTACAAGTGTCAATGAAATTTCTTTTCATTCTTCATTCTCTACAGTCTTATTGTTTTTTACTTTAAAACTGTTTTACAATGCACAGTTCTTTCTTAAACAAAAACCACAATGTGGAAGGTTGTTACTGGTGAACAGTCAGAAAAATTTTGAAAAATTAATTACTCCATCTCAAAAAATGGGAAGGAATGTCAGATTTTTCTGTTCCAACAATATATTATTCCATATCAGAATTAGTAATAATAATAATAATAATAATAATAATGGTAAAGAAATGAATGCATAAAGTGTTTTAAGAATTTTTGTTGCTTGTTCTTGCAGGATTTCATTATGTACTCTACAACATTTTTTATCTTCATTGATCCCTCTTGTTCTTAATTGGATCATTTATTTCACTTGTCATTTATCTTTTTCTAACAGTTCCAAAAACTGTGATATTTGTTTCTTACTTTTTTAAGTGTTTTCGCTGTGTTGGTAAAGTACCAGAACTTCAAGCACTGATAGAAAGCACTGTAGCTGAAATCGTAATAGGTACAGAAACCTGGCTGAAGCCAGAGATAAATTCTACCGAAATTTTTACAAAGGTCAGATGGTGTTTAGAAAGGATAGATTGCATGCAACCGGCGGTGGCAGGTTTGTCGCTGTTAGTGGTAGTTTATCCTGTAGTGAAATAGAAGTGGATAGTTCCTGTGAATTATTATGGGTGGAGGTTGTACTCAACAACTGAGCTAGATTAATATTTGGCTCCTTTTACTGACCTCCCGACTCAGCAGCATTAGTGGCCGAACAACTGAGAGAAAATCTGAAATACATTTCACATAAATTTCCTCAGCATGTTATAGTCTTAGGTGGAGTTCAATTTACTGGGACACTCAGATGTTTAGGACGGGTGGTAGGGACAGAACATTGAGTGACATTATACTGAGTGCACTATCTGAAAATTACCTTGAGCAATTAAACAGAGAACTGACTCATGGAGATAACATCTTGGACCTACTGATAACAAACAGACCCGAACTTTTCGACTCTGTAAGCACAGAACTGAGAATCAGTGATCATAAGGCCGTTGCAGCATCCCTGAATATGGAAGTAAATAGGAATATAAAAAAAGGGAGGAAGGTTTATCTGTTAAGCAAGAGTAATAGGAGGCAGATTTCAGACTATCTAATAGATCAAAATGAAAATTTCTGTTCTGACACTGACAATGTTGAGTGTTTATGGAAAAAGTTCACAGCAATCGTAAAATGCATTTTAGACAGGTACATGCTGAGTAAAACTGTGAGGGATGGGAAAAACCCACCACGGTTCAACAACAAAGTTAGGAAACTAATGCAAAAGCAAAGAGAGCTTCACTGCAAATTTAAATGCAGCCAAAACCTCACAGACAAACAGAAGCTAAACGATGTCAAAGTTAGCGTAAGGAGGGCTAAGCGTGAGGCGTTCAGTGAATTCGAAAGTAAAATTCTATGTACCGACCTGACAGAAAATCCTAGGAAGTTCTGGTCTTATGTTAAATCAGTAAGTGGATTGAAAAAGCATATCCAGACACTCTGGGATGATAATGGCATTGAAACAGAGGATGACATGCATAAAGCTGAAACACTAAACACCTTTTTCCAAAGCTGTTTCACAGAGGAAGACCGCACTGCAGTTCCTTCTCTAAATCCTCGCACGAATGAAAAAATGGCTGACATCGAAATAAGTGTCCAAGGAATAGAAAAGCAACTGAAATCACTCAATAGAGGAAAGTCCGCAGGACCTGACGGGATACCAATTTGATTCTACACAGAGTACGCAAAAGAACTTGCCCCCAATCTAATGGCCGTGTACCGCAAGTCTCTAGAGGAACGGAAGGTTCAAAATGATTGGAAAAGAGCACAGGTAGTTCCAGTTTTCAAGAAGGGTTGTCGAGCAGATGTGCAAAACTATAGGCCTACATCTCTGACATCGATCTGTTGTAGAATTTTATAACATGTTTTTTGCTCGTGTATCACGTCATTTCTTAAAACCCAGAATCTACTCTGTAGGAGTCACCATGGATTCCGGAAACAGTGATAGTGTGAGACCCAACTCGCTTTATTTGTTCATGAGACCTAGAAAATATTAGATACAGGCTCCCAGATAGATGCCATTTTCCTTGACTTCCGAAAGGCATTCGATACAGTTCCGCACTGTTGCCTGATAAACAAAGTAAGAGCCTACGGAATATCAGACCAGCTGTGTGGCTGGATTGAAGAGTTTTTAGTAAACGGAACACAGCATGTTGTTCTCAATGGAGAGACGTCTACAGACGTTAAAGTAACCTCTGGTGTGCCACAGGGGAGTGTGATGGGACCATTGCTTTTCACAATATATATATGTGGCTTAGTACATAGTGTCGGAAGTTCCATGCGGCTTTTCACGGTTGATGCTGTAGTATACAGAAAATTGCAGCATTAGAAAATTGCAGCGAAATGCAGGAAGATCTGCAGCGGACAGGCATTTGGTGCAGGGAGTGGCAACTGACCCTTAACATAGACAAATGTAATGTATTGCGAATACATAGAAAGAAGGATCCTTTATTGTATAACTATATGATAGGGGAACAAACACTGGTAGCAGTTACTTCTGTAAAAAATCTGGGAGTACACGTACAGAACGATTTGAAGTGGAATGATCATATAAAATTAATTGTTGGTAAGGCGGGTGCCAGGTTGAGATTCATTGGGAGAGTCCTTAGAAAATGTAGTCCATCAACAAAGGAGGTGGCTTACAAAACACTCGTTCGACCTATACTTGACTATTGTGTGTCTATCGACATTAATGTCTGCTTGTGTCTGTGTATGTGCGGTTGGATATGGGTGTGTGTGCGAGTGTATACCTGTCCTTTTTTACCCCTAAGCTAAGTCTTTCCGCTCCTGGGATTGGAATGACTCCTTACCCTCTCCCTTAAAACCCACATCCTTTCGTCTTTCCCTCTCCTTCCCTCTTTCCTGATGAAGCAACCGTTGGTTGCGAAAGCTTGAATTTTGTGTGTATATTTGTGTTTGTTTGTGTGTCTATCGACCTGCCAGCGCTTTCGTTTGGTAAGTCACATCATCTTTGTTTTTAGGTAGATGTAAATGTGTAGATTGTTATGTCATGGCCAGCTATTCTATCTTTGAATCAAGGTTTCCTCATGTTCTGTAGGTTGCACATTTAGAACATTAAGTTAATGTAATATTTATGATTCTATCCAGTTTTAGATCTTAATAATTGTTTATAAACCAGCGTAAGTTGTTTTGTTATGAAGTCCATCTTGAGAGTAAAATATTTTTGCACAATGATTGTTATTCACTATGTATAGGTATCAATTCCTAGGACTGAGTCCACTGAGCTGGAAGAAGAGGATTGCAGCTCAGAAAAAGACAAGGACATAATCCCAGTGGCATTGCATATCACAAAACATGCATCCTGAAGGTGTACTTTCAAGGATATGGAATGAAACAAGGTATACATTAAGAAAGCCAAACGTCTGTTAGAAGCTATTTAAATAATTAAGTCATTAAAGTGATATAAACTATTTTTGCTTACTTTAATATAGCAAAATTACCAGGAAAGCTGCTACTTTGGAAAAAGTTGCTTTTCCTCAGTTAAATTAAATAGCTTCTGTTAATCTTCTATCACAAGTTTAGTATTTTCATGTCCTAATGATATTTAACACAGAATAATAATGTATGGTACATAAGAATAGACATCTATTTACAAAGGACATTGCTACTTGTCATGCAGCTCAGAAGAATATTCATAAATAGATTACAGATACTCAGATAACCTGTAGAAGGAACAGCTAACACAGTGTTTTGGGCTTAAGAATTGGTAGTGAGTCTCAATTCCTCCCTTCATATGAGATGAAAAACTTATTGAAAACTTTCTTGCTGTAATTCATTCATGATAAGAATAAACCTGATGTAAACAAACACAAGTGTGATGATTGGTCAGCAGGCTTAACTCTTGTACACTGGTGATGTTGCGCTGTTGGAAGTAGGTCCAACTTGTGTATTAGATATGTGATTCCCGTGTCATTGTAAATGAAACTTTAAGACATTCTGATATATTAACAGGCACCAACATTTTTCTTACTCTTACTTAGTTACGTAATTTTTATTTCAAAAATTCTGTAGAGTCACAGTCTCCATAAACACTACTAGTGCTCCAGTAGTCTTGCTGTTAATATGTACTATGAAAATGAATGACACTGCTTCCTGCTTCGTAGTGAAACACTTGTGCGGAACACGATTAATGATGAGAAACAAGTTATTCTTAATGTTTTTCACAAGCTAACAGAGAAAAATCAACTCTGACGGTTTTCGAGAAATGCTATGTACAAATTATGAAATTGTAGTTCAGTAATATGCATGACCGTCGTAGGATGTGAGGTGTGTAGATGTTAGGGTGATATTTCTAATCTCGTTGTGGTATACATTTTTTTCAGTTTGAATACCTAGATCATTTAAATATGAAATTCATCAAATATATGTTAATTGAATCATATTTAACCATCATTTTTCAAGAAAAATGCACAACTTCTAGTTTCTAATTACATATTGCATGCCAAAATCTGGTTTTCATTGCAAATAGATATTTGTAAGTATCGATATTTTATAAAAGATTGTTAAAGACAGCTGAAGTTAAGAAAACATTACAGAATCAATTTTTTTGGAGGTCAATGAAAAATCAAATACTCTTTACTTGAATATACTCATTGTTCTGTAGGACACATGTAGTTTCACAGAAGCCAGAGTGATAAGCGTCTTAGAAATATGGAAAACAATAATTTTCATGGCATCAGGAACAGTGTACAAATGCTGCATTTATAGAGTTGTCACCATACCACTGCTATCTGAGCCCAGTGGTACTGATCTAGAACCAAGTTAAGGGATTTGTCGTGAGAAATAACAAGACATTTAAGCTGCCAAGCATACTGGAACGAATGCATGAAGCTTTGCTACACGTCACTGCCAAACAATGGCAAAATGCAGAATGGCAAGTAAAAAGAGAGGAAGAGGAAATGTGAACTTACCGATGGCTTGGGACTATGTTCCTGATCTTGTTATTAACGTATCAGAACTTAAATGTACTCTTTGGAGTCTGAAATAGTAGAAGTTCAGAGATTAACAGACAACAGACTGTAATACCGACAGTGGCACCAATATTTAACTACATGGGAAATCAGTAGTGCACTCTTATGCCGCACGTAGCTCATGCAGAAAAATTACATTTGTTAAAGTCATATATTTTCATGACTCTTGTTTTTAATTACAATACTATGTTAGCTAAGATAGAGTACATGTTATGTTTTCCGTCAGATCACCCAAGACGCGTATTGCCCAAAAGTTTTGCCGTACATAATTTCCTTCTGTTTAAAAATTAAATGACATTCAAAGCTGTATTGTTCTCTGCTTGTCTCATTTTACATCCTTACTCCAACTGTTCACATCATTGTAGTTTAGATGGATCACTTGCCTGACCATTGCTGTCCAAGTTGAATGTGCCAGTAAAGCTGTTGCCCTGAATCATCACTGATGTGTAAAGCGGAGGATAAAATGTACCTCATTATCATACTTGAGTGTACTCAAGACACCTTGGCTTCTGCTCCATGTGAAACGAAATCCAATGAGGTTCCAACAAAAGTGGAAGAATACATAATGTAATGTTTACATGAGGTTTATTCTTACAATGAATGGAGTATAGAATACAGAGACACACTAAATCCTTAACAGGAAGGAAAAACTTACATGGATGTTGCTATTATGTCTTGTATTTTGGTAACGTAAATCACAATTCATGAAACTGATTTTTATTATTAGCAATAAATTTCTTAAAGCAGTAAATGAATTGCAAAGTAGTGTAAGAATTTAAAGAGTCCTCTGCATAATATGTCATTATCTGCTCTACAGTTTTCTTGTTGCTCACATTTGTTGGATGTTTACTTTCTTTAATTTAGTTGTATTACACCAAAAATAATTACGTGGAATGAAAGTATGGACATGCCAATACAATGGGTGATGCTTCCAAGGGCAAAGCATGCTAATCTGAGTGCCTTGATTGTTTTGTTTATGTGCTGACACTATTTTGTCTTTACTCAGCTGGACACAGAGGAATTTTACATATAACTTTTGATTTATGGCGTGATCATTAATGTCTATTGCTGGCAGCATTGGCACACTGTCATTAGCTTGAAGTTTTATATCAGAGTCTTTGTGAAATTAACAGTTACATTGTTTTCTGCAAACCATATGAACTCATTTTAAGTCACAATTTTGTTTGTGAGTGGTGTTATTGGGTTTGAGATCCATATAGTATGCTAATGTCATCATCTGCCGTTAAAATATTTGAGCAGATATCATTGTAAGGTCATTGTAATAGATTAAGAACATAAATGAAAGCAAAATGGACCCTAGTACACCTCCATTTATTTACTGCACTACTGGGGCCTACCACAGAATCTGAATTCATAATAATTTCTACACTTCTTGTGCTTTATCTTATATTCTCCCCATTGGCAATTAGTTTTGTTCAGACAACGCAAGTATGCAGTATGAGAAACATAATATTTTGTACCTGCTCCCTGCTGGCTGTCTGTGGATGCACTGCAGCCACTGTCTTCAATGAAAGGTATGTCACTCTCATCGATGCCTAGTGATCCAGGGACAGGAATCTTCAGTGATGCAGTGATGACAGTACCTTCACCACTTACTGCACTGGCATCACTAGATTTTCTGCTGTCTCCTTCGGCTGGACGATTGTGTTTCAGCGGTTCCTCACGCCACCGTTTCTTAGAAGGTCTTTCTCGAGTGCGTTCTTTATGTCTGAGAAACAATATATGTATAAAATAAAACATAGTTCCAAGAAATTTGAATAAATGCACTATTAAATGGTATTGTCCAAGTTTTATATATTCTCACTACATGGTGCACACAGAAGAAAAGTACTACAGTATCTCTTTGCATTTGTTATCTAAATAAACATTATGTGCAATTATTAAAACACATACAATTCATTATAAATGGGTCATAGGAATTAAACTGCAACAAACCTGGGTCTCATTGCCACATCTGGTCCACCCATGCCTGCTGTTTCATGGAGAAACTCTTCACGAGACCACATTCTTCGTATAACTCCATGTGCTTCCGATGCTTCTGCTGGTTCTTCTAGATGTAGCTCGAGAATGTCAGCTGTTGGTGTTCTTGGTGTTGATGTTGACTCACTTTCTTGAGTAGGTGTCTCCAAATCATCCAGGACGCTGTGCAGTACGAACAACAAATTTCAGTGCATATTAAGTAGCAGATATTCATACTAATTAACATGAAAGAATATGAAAAATGAGGCAAATTCCTTTTTGAACCAGAAGAAAAATAATGAAACATACAAAGTCACTTTTCACACATTTGAGATGGAAAGATAATGCACAGCTACAGTAGTGTGACTGAAAGGCTTTATAAGACAACTAAGCAAATATAATCAACAAGAACTGAAATGAGAACTCACTGACAGGTACATAAGGGAACCATATTTTTTGTGTTACATACAAGGCAGGCTTTATATTCTCTCCTTTACACTCCTTTTTTTAGTATAAAGAAACCCGCACCCTATGACATTTTTAGAAGAATTCATTACATGAGTCCAATTTTCTACTTTTTACACACTCTTATGTTATTCTCAAATACCTTATTCTCCCACATTGATATGCTCTGCATTTTCATACAAAATTTTAATAGGAAATGTCAGTTGATTTTATAGGTATATTTCTGTTTCTTGTCAAACTCATTGTTGATCTAGTTTTTATAGTTATATAGTGTCTTTACAATTAAACTTTCACAAAGTAAGAGGGGCCCCCCATGAAATCTAGTGAAAACATTTGTAAGGACATGCAAAAATGGAATAATGAATAAGCCACTGAAAAAAGAAACACATTTTAATTTCCATATGATGGGGTTACATTTTTTAATTGCATACCATGTTTACTTTTGAGGTTACAAATGTTGCTTAATTTGATGACAATCTGTATCCATAACAACCTAGAACCACACTAAAAATTACTATAATACTGTCCAGAACATTTCAGGTGGTATGTTGGATCACGGAATGTTCAGCTGTCATCACACAGCTCATGCACTGCTTGAAGACTGTACACTGCAACCAGCATTCTTAGCCGTGCCAACAGTAACTTCTTCAACAATTTGTGGTGCAGTTGGCCATCAGCCTCTCCCAGGAGTGATTCCCAAATTGCCAGTTAATTTGAACTCCCAAATCACGTTCTTCAACACTGGTGTGGAAAGAGGGCCTCTCCATATTCCTTGAATGCGTCAATACTCCTCTAGAGCAGCAGCACTATTGCTGTGTGAGTACAGCCCTGCCAAACTTGTCCAGCCCCGTGGTGCCTGTCTGCAACTGTAATGCACACTGTGCTTATATTTCAACCCACTGCTGCCATACCAGTACTGGTGCCTAACACCAAGCCATGACACTAACACAAATCTTGCATTATCAGTCTGAACATCACACTTACAAAGTTGAGTACCCATACAGTAAATAGTTTTCTGTCTACTTTGGCTCGTGCACTGAAAGTTTAATTATAACCACCCTGTACTTCTACAGGATAGCATATGATTCTTGAAGAGGGGTAGCAACCTTTTCAGTAGTTACATGGGCAGAAATCTGGATGACTGACTAATTTGTCATTGTAACATTAGGCAATACTGCTTTGTTATGTTAGTACTAAGGCTTGGATGATCGCAAAAGGTAACTACAACTATTATATGCTGATTGGCATAATTATTAGTCACTCACTTAAAAGGGCACAATGGGTACCATGGAGCACTGTAGGTGATGAAGAACTGGTACCAGGCATTCATGTGACCCTCATCTGTTCACATACACAGTAGCTGCAGTTCCACAGGCCATAAATGATAGTGGAGAAAAAGTAACTGGCATATGACTTGATCTATCTAAGACCTTGACGATATCTTATCGCTGCGGAAACTTGACAGTACTGGTATCAGAGGTACACTTAACAACTGACTTAGATCATGTCTTACTGGCTGCAAGAAAGTCATAGAAATACATTTTCAGAAGATAATAAAACAACCAGACTCTATTCTGATTATAAAGAAGTAAAGTAGGGCATTCCCATGGGCTCAGTACTATTTTTGATATATGTAAATAGGCTAGCATTAACTGAACAGCATCATAGCACTATCCAGTTTGCAGCTAATGCAAGCATTCTGGTCAGTGGGAAGACAGCAGAAATGTTACAGACAAGTAATCTGGACCATTAGCTAGTATTATGAAAATTCAGAAAAAAAGGTAGTGTTAAAGTTTCATACCACCAAGAGAAACAATATATAGATTAGTAGATATCTGACAGATATTGCAAGTGTAGCTTATACAAAATTTTTGGGGATCTGGTTCCAAGATAACCTTAGATGGGATACTCACATTGATATCATATTTAAGAGACAAAGTACCATGTACTGTTTAATGAGAGTGCATGAAAACTATTGTATAAGAATAGTCTAATGACTGTTTATTAGGCTACTGTACATTCTATTCTGGAGTATAGGATCACTTTCTGGGGTAACTCGCCATCCTACCTAAAACTCATCAGGATGCAAAAAAGGATAGTGAGAATCATGACTGGAATAAAAAGGAACAAACCGTATGGACCACTATTTAAATGGATGGGTATACTTCCTGTTCCATATATTTACATCTTTAAAAGTGCAATGTTTATTAAGAAATATGCATTAGCAAATTCTAGTGTCATCCTCCAAAATGAAAATCTGCATTAACACACCACAAAACAGAAAACTGACTTTCACATGCTCAAAATAAAAACCAGTTTGTGCCAAAAAGGAACATTACAATATCGTTATATTATTTACAATACATTGCCAAAAGAAATTAGAGCAATAAATGATCAAAAAATAAAGCAGTATTAAAAGAATATCCATTAATGCATTTTTTCTATTGTCTGGAAGAGTTTCTCCAAATTCTTTGAGACTTAAGAATATTAATGTTACGTGTATAAGCTGCATTCTTTATCACTTACAAAAATATTGTATAAATTTGACTACTTACAGCAATTAAATGTTGTAATTATTACTGTTAGTTTATTCATATTTTCAGTTGTAATTTTCTAGCTAAGGTGATTTAATTACAAGTCAGAGCTGTAAAATGTATTAATTAATACATAGAAAACATGGTGTAAACATGAAGATATATTTGAGGTGACTTACCGAACAAAAGCGCTGGCAGGTCGATAGACACACAAACAAACACAAACATGTTTGTGTTTGTGTTTGTTTGTGTGTGTTTGTTTGTGTGTTTGTTTGTGTGTTTGTGTGTTTGTTTGTGTGTCTATCGACCTGCCAGCGCTTTTGTTCGGTAAGTCACCTCATCTTTGTTTTTATATATAATTTTTCCCACGTGGAATGTTTCCTTCCATTATATTGAAGATATATTTGTACTGACTTGTCCAATATCTGATGTTCTGTACTGTACATGTAAGATTTACTGGACCAAATAAATACAAATACATCCCCATACCACTGCACTGGACAGTCGACTGGCCTCTGGAAACACCCTGCTGACTCACTGTCACTCAGTACTGTGCTGTGACATAATCTTCTAGGGCAGTGCAACTATGATGGGAAAGTACTTATTCTACAAGAGAATGCAAAAAGAGATATTGTGTCAAGTTTGTAACTGAACATCTCATAGAAGCCTCTTGAGGGACCTACGGATTCTTACATTTACATGCCAATGTACATGATAGGCAAAATAAAATTGTCCTGGAAAATGTTTATAAGACTGATACTCAATTAAAGGTATTAAAATTGATGGAGAAGAAATAAAAACTTTGAGGTTCGCCAATGACATTGTAATTCTGTCAGAGACAGCAAAGGACTTGGAAGAGCAGTTGAACGGAATGGACAGTGTCTTGAAGGGAGGATATAAGATGAACATCAACAAAAGCAAAACGAGGATAATGGAATGTAGTTGAATTAAGTCGTGTGATGTTGAGGGTATTAGATTAGGAAATGAGACACTTAAAATAGTAAAGGAGTTTTGCTATTTGGGGAGCAAAATAACTGATGATGGTCGAAGTAGAGAGGATATAAAATGTAGACTGGCAATGGGAAGGAAAGCGTTTCTGAAGAAGAGAAATTTGTTAACTTCGAGTATAGATTTAAGTGTCAGGAAGTCATTTCTGAAAGTATTTGTATGGAGTGTAGCCATGTATGGAAGTGAAACATGGACGGTAAATAGTTTGGACAAGAAGAGAATAGAAGCTTTCGAAATGTGGTGCTACAGAAGAATGCTGAAGATTAGATGGGTAGATCACATAACTAATGAGGAAGTATTGAATAGGATTGGGGAGAAGAGAAGCTTGTGGCACAACTTGACCAGTAGAAGGGATCGGTTGGTAGGACATGTTCTGAGGCATCAAGGGATCACCAATTTAGTATTGGAGGGCAGTGTGGAGGGTAAAAATCGTAGGGGGAGACCAAGAGATGAATACACTAAGCAGATTCAGAAGGATGTAGGTTGCAGTAGGTACTGGGAGATGAAGAAGCTTGCACAGGATAGAATAGCATGGAGAGCTGCATCAAACCAGTCTCAGGAGTGAAGACCACAACAACAACAACTCAATTGACCCTTGTCAATGAGCAGGAGAACTATCCATCACAAAAAGTGTGAGTGTGTGTGTGTGTGTGTGTGTGTGTGAGTGAGTGAGTGAGTCTGTGGGGTGGGTGGGGAAGGGTCTTCATGTGCACATATGCAAAGAACTTTCCCAGCTGTTTATAGATGACATTATCTCTGAAATCAGCACATTTTGGCATTATAATGTTTCATTTGGCAGTGTAAAATGATAAATCTTTTGGGAAATATTATTCATGAACTTTGTTGTGGAATTATATTAGTGAAAATTTGAAACTAAAGCTTATTTTTCAAGAAATAAATACTGAAAAAGAAATCATAATGTTACAGTGCAAGATGAAGACTGAATTTATTAATTATAAAATGTGAGTGAGGAGTCTGGTTATTGTAATCATATGTACTCCATTTGTAGGTTCCTTAGAGTGACCTACCAATTTAAAAGGAGATTTGTTTCCATATTGGAGGAGTTTTTTATAATGTGTGGAAAAAATTAACTGTATCCAGTTAATTAATTTCCTTTATTAATTATGTATATTTCTTAAAACAATTATTCTCATAATACTATAATACATACTCATCTGTCCCAGCACGTTTGTTAAGAAGCTGATTGAGTGCATCAGGGTGACTGTCCATCATATGCACATACACTTCATCTAGAAGCTCTGCTGGCACCTGAAACAAAGATGATGTGGTGCTTATGTACTTACATACTTCATCAATTAGTGCACAGTTATGTACTATAACAATTAGTATGCAATGAATTCAGAATTCTTTTTATAAACAGTAGGTAATTTATAACTAAATTCACTTTCTGCTAATTTTCCGGTGAGCTGTGTAAAAGTGATATTAATTTTGACACCATCATCAAAAGATGCAGTCAATTCAGTTGGTACAAAATGTGAATATTCTATGTATGTATGACTATTGTATATATAAGATGAGTAAATATTACAGTGTTATGAAAATACTCTTGTTTTCAGCACATTTTTGGTGACTGACACATTCTGTAAAATAGGTACACATCAAATGGCATCATCAAGTTCATATCAAGTTCATATAAATTTATTTTTCACACAATTCACTTTGACTTGCTGCCTCCATCATTGTTCTGCATACTGGTATTTGATTAGTTTCAGCTTCCTCACATAGTGTTACAAATGCTTTACAAAGCCTGAAAATCCATGCACAGCATCAGTAGTAAATCTTCTTCTGAAGATTTTTCACACACTTGTGAGTCATCATCATCATCATCATCATCATCATCATCAGACTGAGTAAAAGCATAAGCTGCAAGTAGTAACATAAGATTTCATGCTTAGCTTGACAATGAACTTGATTTGCCACAATGGTCTCATGTGCATGGAATCAATGCTCTTTGACCAATGAAATTGATGTGTTTATTGCAGATGGTGTCAAAAATAATATCACTTTTATGCCCGGTCATTTTTTCTAAACCTTGCAGGTAGCTTTTAGCATATGGATAATGCAATAAATTGAATATGGTCTTTCAGAAAAGTAGTGAAACATATTGAGAAAATGAATGAAGTTGATGGTAAGCAATAGCTATTGTAATGTTGACGTGAAGTGAGTCTTTAAATAACTTTTTCTGTGAAATTACTGTGAACATAAAATATCTAAAATTAATCATTACATCATGCAGGAGTCATCTTTATCTCTCTTTTAGGAAATCATACTTCCTGACAGAGGATGCTTGACACAGTGGCCACATCTATAACTGTATTTGGTCTTCAACAAAAAGAGGAACATAATCACAGATACAAAGTATATGAAATCAATTTGAATAATATATGGTATAAGACTTCATTATAGTCTTGTTGGGTCTGCAGATGGATCACACAATAATCCTTGGGTGTCCACAGAAATTTGTGTTAGAAGGGGAAAGATTTTAAATTGCCATTTTTAAATACATTATAGCTGATTTAGTGATTGTGTTAATTCTGTGATGCTCTATAAACTGAATTCTTTTTGCATCTCAAACTACTGACAGATTCTACAAGTCGAATTGACAACATCTTGTTAGACAGCAGTAGAATTCTAAACATAACTGTAAAATGTATATTGAATGGGCTCTCAGGCCATGATGGTCAACTACGTCCAATTGATAATGTTAGCCCTCTTTGTAAGAACAACTCCTGCAGTAAAAGTTTCAGAGTAATTAACACACAGTCTATCAATAGCTTCTGTAATTCCCTACAAGAAGTAGACTGGGACCAGATTGAGCTCTTTGACAATGTTAATGACAAGTACAATGCTTTTCTAAAGGAATTTATCTGGTTATTCGAAGCGGCCTTTCCTAAAAGGACTGTCAAATCCAAATGTGAAACCTACTCTAATAAAAACTGGCTAACACTGGGCATTAAAACATCTTGCAGAAGGAAAAGGAATCTGTATGCCTCACTCAAATTCAGTTATAGTGTAGAAAAGGAAAAACATTGCAAACTATACTGCTCTATACTTAAAAAAGTGCTAAGAAGGGCAAAGAGTATTTCTATAAAATCAGAAATTTATGTCTCTAACAACAAAATTAAAACCATATGGGGCATAATAAAAAGGGAAACAGGTAAAATCCCTGCTGCAGACAACACAATAGAAATTAAAACAAATGATACCATTCATGACAATGTTGAAATAATCACGACATTTTTAACAACCACTTTCTGGCGTCAGCAGTACAAACTGGAAAAACATGTTCTGTTAATGAAGCCATGTTATCCCTTCAAGACGCTATTAATAATAATAATAATAATAATAATAAAAACCAAGCAGATTAAAGTGTCTCCTGTCACAGTACATGAAATTGAGAATATAATTAGAGAGATGAAGAGCAAGAATTCTGTTGGCATAGATGGTATATCTTCAAAATTACTGGAGGAGTGCTATAAGTCGATAAGCAAAAAACTGTGCCACATATTCAATGAATCCATCAAGCAAGGGATTGTTCCTGAGAGACTAAAGTTTGCTATTGTCAAACCTCTCTTTAAAAAAGGCGATAAAGCCGACGTTACCAACTATCAGCCTATCTCCCTTTTAACAATCTTTTCTAAAATTCTTGAGAAATTGGTTCAGAAAAGACTTATTGAACACCTCAAACATTATAAGGTATTAAACAGTAGCCAGTTCGGATTTCAACAGGGTGTATCAACAGAACAAGCTATTTTTTCCTCCACCCATCAAATCTTAGACTGTTTTAATAATAAATTGTCTCCTGTTGGTATCTTCTGTGACCTTTCTAAGGCCTTTGATAGTGTTAATCATGAAATCCTCTTAGCAAAGGCTGAATGTTACAGTATAAGTGGCTCAGCTGGCTCAAACATTAAATCCTACCTAGCTGGAAGAAAGCAGAAGGTCATGTGGAACGACTCTGAGGGGTACTCTGTGTCATCTAGCTGGGGCTCTATTGGCTGTGGTGTTCCTCAGGGCTCTGTACTTGGCCCCCTTCTCTTCCTCATCTTTATCAATGACCTTCCCTTGTGTACTAGCTTTAAAACTCACTTTACTCTTTTTGCTGATGACACCTCTATCCTCATCAACAAAACTCCCAACCTCAATCTTGAGGAATCGTCCAATATTGTCTTTAGTGAAGTATGTAATTGGTTTTTAAATAATGGGTTATCACTAAATGTTAATAAGACCCAGTTTGTACATTTCCAAGTAAGGGAAAAGTTGAGGATCAATTAAGTATTACATTGAACAGTAGTGAGTTACTACAAGTTGAGTCAACCAAGTTTATGGGTGTACACATTGCCAACATTCTAAAATGGTCTGAACATATTTTGCACCTCCACAAAAAACTCAGCTCAGCAACATTTGCTGTTCGTATTATTTCCACTGTATGTGACTGAGACACTACAAAAATTGCTTATTTTAGTTATTTCCATGCACTATTGCTGTATGGCATAGTTTTCTGGGGTAATCAGCCATTATCCAAAAAAATATTCATTGCCCAAAAGAGAGTTATTAGGATAATGAGCGGAGTCCTGCCTAGACATTCTTGTAGGAACCTCTATCCTCATCAACAAAACTCCCAACCTCAATCTTGAGGAATCGTCCAATATTGTCTTTAGTGAAGTATGTAATTGGTTTTTAAATAATGGGTTATCACTAAATGTTAATAAGACCCAGTTTGTACATTTCCAAGTAAGGGAAAAGTTGAGGATCAATTAAGTATTACATTGAACAGTAGTGAGTTACTACAAGTTGAGTCAACCAAGTTTATGGGTGTACACATTGCCAACATTCTAAAATGGTCTGAACATATTTTGCACCTCCACAAAAAACTCAGCGCAGCAACATTTGCTGTTCGTATTATTTCCACTGTATGTGACTGAGACACTACAAAAATTGCTTATTTTAGTTATTTCCATGCACTATTGCTGTATGGCATAGTTTTCTGGGGTAATCAGCCATTATCCAAAAAAATATTCATTGCCCAAAAGAGAGTTATTAGGATAATGAGCGGAGTCCTGCCTAGACATTCTTGTAGGAACCTCTATCCTCATCAACAAAACTCCCAACCTCAATCTTGAGGAATCGTCCAATATTGTCTTTAGTGAAGTATGTAATTGGTTTTTAAATAATGGGTTATCACTAAATGTTAATAAGACCCAGTTTGTACATTTCCAAGTAAGGGAAAAGTTGAGGATCAATTAAGTATTACATTGAACAGTAGTGAGTTACTACAAGTTGAGTCAACCAAGTTTATGGGTGTACACATTGCCAACATTCTAAAATGGTCTGAACATATTTTGCACCTCCACAAAAAACTCAGCTCAGCAACATTTGCTGTTCGTATTATTTCCACTGTATGTGACTGAGACACTACAAAAATTGCTTATTTTAGTTATTTCCATGCACTATTGCTGAATGGCATAGTTTTCTGGGGTAATCAGCCATTATCCAAAAAAATATTCATTGCCCAAAAGAGAGTTATTAGGATAATGAGCGGAGTCCTGCCTAGACATTCTTGTAGGAACCTTTTCAGAAAATTAGGGATACTGACAACTGCATGCCAATATATCTACTCCCTGTTATGTTTCATTGGTAAAAATGGACAATCGCGCAAAACCAATGATTCATACCATACCCACAATACCAGGAGGAAGATGGACCTCCATTATGAATCAAAAAACCTTACTATTGTACAAAAGGAGTTCATTACATGAGCTGCAAGGTGTTCAATGCTCTCCCACCATCACTGAAATTACTTATCCACGAGCTTCCCAAATTTAAACAACAGCTCAAACAGTATTTGTTAGATAATTCCTTCTATTCGGTAGAAGAATATTTCAGTAGAGTTAATTGTAATTGATTTTTTCATTTACTAATTGATGTGCTATTGTGCATTACGATACTCACAATCACTGTTAACATTACTGTGTCTTTCATTTAGCTATTAAGATCTACCATTTTTTTAATGTAATTTTTTCTATGCCTATTAATGTGTATTTTGTCTTATACCAGATATCCTCTTGCAAGAGGTACTTTTATGTATTCCTTTTGTATTATTTGTAATAATTCTGACACATGCTACATCCATGTGAATGTCTCACAGTATTGGATTTATGGGATATAAATAAATAAATAAATGTCACCTCAGAATTTTTAAGGTAGATCAATTTGATACATAACTGTCAAGCAAAGTTCAGTTCCCTAGGCATAGAACTACACCTTATGTTTTAAATATGAATACTGATGCTACCTCTTGTTTGAAGTACCTAAAAATCATAAAACCTACCAGGTATCCATATTTGTTAAAGTATATGTTTTCTGAAGGCACACCATTAAACAACCAAGTCCACAGCTACAAAACAAGAAACAGGTAATTTTCATACTGAAATAAATGAAAAGTCAGTTATTGAAAAAGTGCTCTTTGTCAGCCAAAAATTCTGTTTTGTGAATTATCAAAGAAAATCAAAATAATATTAGAACCCCCCCCCCCCCCCCCAATATAAAAAAATCCTAATTAGTGAGGGTATTTATAGTATCACAGAATACTTTAATCATCAGCATTCACAGCAAAGCAGCTTATTTCTTTCATTATGGTGAAGTGAAGCATTTCTTGGAAAAATAAATTGTATTCACACAGATACAATAAAAATCCTTTTATTATTATAATTTAGTGTATTCTGTCTGTTGTTATGTGTGTGGTTCTATTTAGTACTTACGAATATTTTATGTACCAATGTATACTTGAAAAACTGTTTCATATAGTATAGTCTACGTATTATCATCTATGACAAAATCCTTTATCATTGTATAGATTGAGGTACAAAGATGCTAAATGAACTGAATTGAATTCGAGACTTTTACATGATTAAATTTAGAGTATCCCACAGACTATGAAATTCCACAGCCACAAAATATTCACAAAAGAAATTTATTCGTATTCCAGTAATGTTAGGTTGAAACAGAAAATTAAAAATATGAAATAGAAGAAGAATTGGAATACAGAAAATCCTGTTAGATGTTAATGAAGCAACCAGTGAAAAATGCTACATTAATAGGTACTCCTCCAAGTGGAGGAATGAGGCATTGGAAATATGCTTGTCCAACTCTGTATGAACACTTTGTTTGCCTGAAAAACTTCACATTTGATCACGCTAATAGATTCATTGCATTATTTTCATGCATTATATTTTTAAATATTGACTGACAGAACTATTGTTCAACAAAATGTGTTTTGAAAGGAAGTGTAACACACTAGACTGACTCTATGAAAATGGAAAATACCTTAAAATCACCATATAATTTGCTGGTACAACTCACTTTTGACATCCTTGGACTATACTGAGGTGCTCCTCATCTCTTAAGTTTGGCACATCATTGTGCAGCGATGCCAGCACAGATTGACTGCAGAATTCCTGTACTAGCACACACAATTGTATTTTCTTTTAAAGACTGGTGAATTTGGGCTCATAGATTAAGTTTGAATGGAAGCACCTACCATGTAACATAACAGAGTTGCTAAGAGTCTTCTGCAGTAGCTCTGCTGTGAGAAACTGAATGTATAATCAACAAGTCATCACAGGTGTTCTTCATCCACTGACACATGGTTAACTACTGATGTGACTTTACTGCACAACAAAGGGAGGGGGCATCCATGTGAGAATTAGGAACAGGTGATAGGCATGTATACTGCTGCCATGTTTATGATGTTTTGGGAATCTTCATGCCAGGGAGTGGGACCAGTTGCTTTCTGCAGCTTGATAAGGACTGTAAGAGGAAGTGACATGCAAATGACTGGGGACCCTATTTTGGCACTGGTCTGTTATCCACCGGGACTGTGAACAATATAATATCCTCTATTACATCAAGGAATCAGCACAATTTCCCATAAACAGTGTGAAAATGCATAGTGATTGTTAAAGTCACAAAACTTCCTGCTGTGCCAGACAATGTTAGATATTCAGTTTAATAACACAGACAAATACTGTTATAAATGCATGAGAATTTAAATGTGTGAGACTTTTGTAATGAGCCTTCAGATTCCAGAAGGGGGCTAGTGCCTCTTCTTCCTCCATTCCTCTTACCAAAGGCCTAAATTTTGCCCCCACACTGAGGAACCTTTCCACCTTTGTGGAGTGAGTGACCATCTTTCCTGAGGACTGCAAAAGACTGTGAACAAGATGGGCATGTTACACTGTAGGTGTGTACATACAAAGTTAATCTATGAGCTCAAGTGCACCAGTCATAAAAAGAAAATATCAATTTATGTGCTCCCACTGAATAAAAATAAATTTGGATTTTCTTGTACTGTAAGGAGTAATACATAGCACAACATGCAGCCACAGAGCTATGAATTCTGTAATCTAGTTGTGCTGGAATGGCTGCGCAGTAATAGGCCAAACTGAAGAGACAAGGAGTTTCTTGGTTTAGTCCAAGGCTGTTACAAGTCTTGGACCCAGCCCATTAGAGAATATCATTATTTATTAATTCTGCAATTTTTCTTCTACCATTATTCTTTCATGGGATGATTATATGGGCAAAATTAACCTTTTAAGGACTCAGCTTACCAAAGATTGCTAAATGATTAAACAGAATAAATGAAATGGAAGATGCTTTCATTTCTAAAAAAAATAGTTTGTTATCGAAAGAAGTACTGAAAAAAATGTGTTCTGGTGCTGCCCTTTTGCTGAGATTGTATTGTTTGCCAAAAATCAATAAAGAAGGGGGTGACATTATGGCCAATAGTGAATAATTTGGGTGCATCTGTGTACAATGTGGCAAAGTATCTAACATCTGTTCTCAACACTCATGTCAGAAAATGTGAACACTATATTTCCAGTTCTATGGCTTCTGTTTAGTGCTTTAAGTATTTATGTCTTGGTCCTTCAGATTTGCTTGTGAGTTTTGATGTAGTGTCTCTTTTAATCCGGATTCCTCTTGAAAAGTCTTTGACCTTAATTAGAGGAAACTTGGTATGAAATGATGAGCCTTTGCTATCACTTGCTGATACTGACCTACTTTTTATACACTGAACTATTTTTATACAATGCTAAACATTTTGAACAAATTGACAGAGTGGCCATGGAAAGCCTATTATGCCCCATAGTCACCAATTTATTTATAGATGATTTTGAAGGTAGGGGACTAAGAATGGCTTTTTAAAAACCCATTGGCAGTTGGAAGTATGTTGAAGATACATTTATGGCATGGTCACAGGAACTAAACACACTCAGCTGTTGTATCATTTTAATTGCTTTCAGTCCAGCATCAAATTCACAATGGAGGTCAAAAAGTATGGAAAGCTTTCTTTTCTTGATACATTACTCTACAGAAAGGAGGTTGGGACTCTGGGACACTGTGTGCACATAAAATCAATGCATACAGACCAGTAGCTACATGTGATGAATTGTCATCCTCTGTACCACTCCAGTAGGGCCTTGAGGCTGTTGGTATGGAAGGCTTACTCCATCTTTGTCACAAAAACTTTGACAAAAAAAAAACTAGAACACCTTAAACTTGAGTTTAAGCAGAATGCCTACAACTGACAAACAACTTCATCAGCCTTTCAAGTTTGTGCCATTGTCAGATCCAGCACAAGATGTTTGTAGATCAGTTGCTTTCCTACCATATGCTAGTAGGGTATCTTCAATGATAGGAAAGATTATAAAAAGATCCTATATTAAAAGTGTATTTCATCTTCTAGCCAAGGTTAGGGCTCCCCTTGGCTAAGACTGAGAAAGACTGGTGTTTACAGAATCGCTTACTATTGTGAGAAAATGTGTATGGGCCACACAATTTGCACTGCTCATGTCAGATGTGTTGAGCACATAATTCAAAACAAGCTATTAAATATATGTAAAATTCTTTTTCACATAATACTTACCATAAAAAGATCCCTATAGTGATCTATCATAGTGCGTAAAACATTGATAACATCTATCCGATCCTCTGCTCTTTCCTGTGTGGTAGGTATGTCTTTAGATGCTCCTGGCTTTACACAGTGCAGAATATTTGGAGCAAAAACAGTTGCCAAATTGTTAGAATCCATCTTGTTACCCAAGACCCATTCACCTGTGTGAAAAGAGAAGATAATGTCAGGATGGTGGAACAGAATGTCTTGCTGATACAAGATGCAGGTTCTTTTTTGTTTCATTTTCCATTTAATATACACTCTGTGGGAATGTAATCAATTACTAAAGGCACACAACAACCAAGTAAAGGTGAAATATTGTTATAATGACACATGATTCAACAGGCAGAGTGTTACCATGAAAGATTTTTGGACATGGTGCCATATCTTATTGTAAACAGTCACTGAATAAACATGATGTTTTGTCACACTTTTCGTGACATTTTTCTGGATCTACTCAAAGCAAGGAGGCCATTGCAACCATAGCCAGACCATCAGTTTTATTCAGTGACAGCTATTTTTATGTGACACCACAGCTAGAAAAAATTTATCTTAATTAAATAATGATTTTACAAGAGTTATTAAATGGTTTTCTACAGATGAATCTGTATCTTGTTTCATTTAAAGCCCTGCAGGCAGTATATTCAGTTACACCTAACAACTGGGAAAAAACAAGTAATGAATGTTGTACATGTCAGTTAGTTCCAAATTTTTGGGTACAAAAAATAAATGAGAATTTAAAATGTAAATACAAGCCAACAAAATTTAAGGCCTTTTCAACAATTAGTTTTGTAACTGAAAGCTCTGGAGACAAAAAAATGAATATAAGCTAACACATTTTACAATTTTTCACTTGATAATGTCTTATGGAATAATTTTCTGGTCATATGCATCACTTAAACACGTGGCAACTCCTCCACTGCCTCCACCCATAGCAGCAGATGATGGGCTGTGTAGACAGAAAACCAGCCCCCTAACACCCTTGCTGGTCACTTCTGCCAGAGGAAGAACTTAGACGGCCAAGCTTTCTGGATGCAAGGCATGTCAAACCGTCACTCAAGTAGTGTCTTGTTCTGCTCCAAGGAGGCAACACACCTGGCTGTGTCCGCAGCAGTTTGCCTGAGCCATGCCATGTGGCTCACACCATTGTCCACAGCATTTTGCCACGATATATGCAAATTGCATAATTCTTATCCCACACTCATTGTCATTGTTCTATTGTGGTTCGGTTAACAAGAAGAGTGCTACTGCATTTTTCTGCACCGCCTTCCCGAGCTTCATTGTGCTTCTATTGACATGAACAGAGCCTGATGCTGGATGCCTGGTTTTCCTCAGTCCAAATAGTGCGATGAACTGCACTGCCAACCAGCTGTTTTGGCACCCCTTTGCTGCCAAGCATGCCATTGAAATGGGTTTTCCCACACTGCCAGATGATGCTGAACAAAGGCTGCAAGCCATTTGTGGTCTGCCTGGTCCAGATCCTCCACCCCGTGCAAGGGCCCCTCCTTTGATTACAAGGTATTAGCTCACTGAATGTTACTGTAGTTGCTAGCTTTTGGGTTAATCTTTTAAAACCAGCCCCCATGGCTCTTCCACCATGCCCCAGCTTTTATTGCCATTTTTCTTAACTAGCACACTGCTGAAGCATGTATGCTCCTTAGGATTACAGAAGGGAACATAAATTGTTCCTTCAAAAGGCAAGCTCTTATGGTACAATAATGTAGATTAAGGAAGATATCTGATATTCGTGCACGAACATCTCATTGGCGTATTTTCAGGATGTTTAACATTGCAATTACGACTTCAAAGTGAATGTATTTTACAAAGATGACAATATCTACTATTGCAATAATAGATTTTAAAAATTACAGATTAGTGTTGAATGAAAGTGAGATTTTTGTAATGAAAATAGAATGATAATTATGTACTGAAATGTATTTCTCTGTTTCGCTTTGTGGTTAGAAGCAGATATCTGTTCTAGTCTATCTTATGTACATCTCTTCATCTCTGCATGACTACTGCAACCTACATCGACTTGAGCCTGATTACTGAAGTCAAGCCTTATTATCCCACTACAATTTTTAACCCCCCTCCACCTCCCCTACTTACACTTTATCTGTAACCAGACTAGCTTTTCCTCCATACCTTGGAATGTGTGCTATCAACCAACTCTTCTTTCCACAAGTTGGTACCCAGATGAGCCATCTAATCTTCAACATTCTTCTGTAACACCACATTTCAAAAGCTACTGCTCTCTTCTTGTCTGAACTGATTATCATCCATGATTCATTTCCATAAAAAGTTGCATTCCAGACAAATGCTTTCAGAAAATACTTCCTAATCAATAAATTTATATTAGATATTAAATATGTCTCTTTTGAGAATTGCTTTCCTTCCTATCGCCAGATTGAATGTTACATTCTTTCTTCTTCAGTTATCATCAGTTATTTTTCTGCCCAAATATCAAAACTCATCTCTTGTGCCTCATCTCCTAATCAAATACCCTCAGCATCCCCTGGATTATTTTTACTACACTCCAATACCACTGTTTTACTTTTGTTGATGTTTATCTTGTATCCACTTTTCAAGACATTATTTGTTCATCTGATCATTCTAGGTATTTTGTCGTCTGTGGCTGAATTACAATGTCACAGGCAAATAACAATATTTTTGTTTCATCTCCCTGAACCTTAACTCTATTTCCAAATTTCTTCTTGGTTTCCTTTACTGACTGTACAGTATACAACTGATTAACTTCAGAGATAAGCTACAACTGTCCCTCCATGTTGTCAACTACTGCTTCCCTTTCATGTTGTTTGACTTTCATAGCTGCAGTCTGTTTTCTTCTGCTATCTGTATCTTATCCCTCATACCTTCAGTATTTCAGACTATATTCTAGTCAACACTGTCAAAAGTTTCCTGTATATCTACAAATTCTATAAACATGTCTGACTTTTTTCAACCAGTACTGCCTTGCAATCATAAAACATGTAGAGGCGTAATTACAATTAGTCTCATACTATCTGTCAGAAGAAAGCTGAATCACCTGTGGGATACCTCAAAGTTCAGTAATGGAACCTCTCCTTTTCCTGATTTGTATCAATGATCTGGATGTGCATGTTGATTCACATATAAAGCAGTTCTACATGTGTGTCACCACCGACAACCCATTGTAAATAAAGAAGCAACAAAGCATTATGGCTTCAGGATGCAAAGTGACCTAAAATAGGATAAACATATTGAACAGACAAGTTCCAAGCTGAGTACAGGTTTTACCTTTTAAATGTTATAACAGCATACATAACTGGGCACACACCAATGAGTGCTTACTATGTGAATTTTAATATGTACCTAAAATATGGCCCCATATTATGGGAAAATTCCCCAACATCTCTTGGGACCTTTAGAATCCAAAAGAGATTCATTAGGGTTGTTACGGAAGCAGAGCCCATTCAGTCATGTAAAAAATTGATTAAAACGTGTTAGAATCACCACTAATGTATATTATTGACTCATTAATGTAAATTTAAAAATTGTTATTGGTAGTGATAGTAGTATGAGAAAAATTATGACATACACTTATATTATACAAGATTAAAAGGAAATTTACAAGTTGCCCCAGTAAATACAGGTTTGTGTCAGAAAGGTCTATGCTACATGGAAATAAAACTGTTTAAAATGTAAGCCTATACTAAATATAAATGCATCTGGAAGATGTGTCAGATGATATCTGCACTATCACTGCTTCTATTCCGCCCCTGCCATCTTGGGCCTGCCCTTTCTTTTTAACCTTCATCAACTTATACTTCTCTCCTACCGAAGGAAGTAGCGATAATTTTTGAAAGGTAAGATAGAGTACAAATTTATAGTATGTCTATCAGCTGTAGTGACATTTCTCATGAAGGTAAGTACTGACTAGCAATTCTCTCTCGTAACTTTATGTGCTTTTGTAAGATTAATGGTTAAACTATTAGCTGTGAAACAGTTGTAAGTATGCAGTTCTTCAGTTTCTCCCTGGGTATTAATTGATTGAGCAATCCATGGGTGTACTTCTGGTTCATAATGTCCAACAGACACAATATTTTGGTGATCAGATATGTTGCCATCATCAGGTGCACTAACAAACTGATATCTTGGGGGTGCACATCTGACTTATATCTCCTCCCCCTGCTGGCTGCTCCACACATGGTCCACACCCGAAAGTGCACATTGATGTTTGTGGCTGGCGATGCCCAGCGGGGTGTTCCAGCTGTGGTAATGTGAATGTAGGCACTTTGTCCGCCCTGGCCACTAGCTCGCTGTGTTTGTTGTGCGTCTTGTTGTATGTTTTATTATTCTCCTGACTGTGCTGATACGGCTGTGTCTGGACCCTTTATTAATATACTTGTGGCATCAGCAAAAATTACAGCTCTTGAAGAGTCCTCCAATGTCCCTGGTACATCATTTATGTAGATCAAGAATAGCAAAAGGCCAAGCATTGAACCTTGTAGCACACCGTATTTAATGCTTCTCCATATCTAATCTTATTCCTATTACATTTTTTTAAAAATGTGACCCTCTTTTTTCTATTGTTAAGATATGACTCCTTCCATGCAAGCAGAAGACCTTTAATGCCATACCATTTTGGTTTCCTAGCAGAATCTTCTGATCTACATGATCAAAGACTTTGAAAAGATCACAGAAAATGCCAAAAAGGTAATTTCTATTATTTGGTTAAAATGGAATTGAGTTTGTGAGGTCATATATTGTCTTTTCAATGCAGAAACCTGTACGAAGTCAACCTGAGTTGTTGTTAAAAGGTTATTCTCACAAAGATGGTTGAGTATTTCATTGTAAACTACCTTCTAAAATGTCTAAGAATGAGAGAAAGAAGGAGGCCAGTCTATAAACAGAGATCAGTTGCTTGTCTCCATTTTTTTATATTGGTGTTACTATTGCATGCTTCAGTCTTTTAGGAAATACACCCTGACTCATTGACTAGTAACAAAGGTATCTCAAGTATGGCATTGCCAAATGATTTATGTTTCAGTGAGTTGACTGATAGGGACCTGCCACCAGACAATTGTACTTCTTCTCAAATTTCACATGCTCCCTATGTTACCTGTACTGTAGGCACATGCAGAGCTTTGTCTACAGTGACTGGCTACATGTCAGCAGTGCTGCATCCCACCATTGCAGCCTGTCAATCACAATGATATTTTAATCAGAGTGTACTACTTTGGATGAGATATCATGATAGTCGTTAGAGTTCCTACTTTTTAGTGACAATGATTTTTGTGTTTTCTCTAGCAGCACAACTGGCAAAATGATGTCAGGTAGTGAAGTATGCATTGCCTGTCTAAGTAAAGTTATTGGATATGCCTTTGATGGACATCTTGTAGCTACTGTTAGCAGTGGCACCTCAAGCTCATTTTTGTTGGTGTGGCCCAGATAAAAAGTCAATAAACTTTATAACCAAATTGTTCCAAACCGTCATTATATAACCTCCATGTTTGTCATTTATGCTAGAGGAAAGGAATCTCTCAGCAGGTTTTTTCCCCTTGATGAATCTCAGTATAAGGGCAAACTGACTTTTGCCCATAATATGTGTTATTTCATCTGCTTGCACATAAAGATAAATGGCAGTAGCATCTCTAATCATTTCTTCAATGTAAACTTGATGCATACAATACAAAAGTTCATTTTGTATAATTTATAGAGGGAAATAATAGACCCGTCTAAGTGGTCATCTAACACACTGTAAGGATTTCCTTGTGGAGACAATAAATCTAAGAAATTGCCATAGTTAGCTGAACTCTAAGTACTAACTCATGAGTTCCACAAAATGTTAAGCAATCTGCTACTGTGTTTAATACGTATGTTTTCTTTGTAACTAATTCATTATTGTTCTGAATTGACTTTTATATGCTAAATCGATCTGAGCAGCAATGTTAAATCCACCAAACATTTTGCATTTAAAAGCATTTTCTAAATGTAATCAGCTTCCCTCATGTGTATTAACCTGTTCATTAAAATGCTTTAGATCCTTAAAGCCAATTGTTGTCCAGAATCCTTCACCACCAAATAAAACATAATAGAAACAAAATAACTTTTGTTTCTCTTCACTCACTGTTATCCATGACTTTTTGCAGAACTATGTTGTACTGCAGGAAGTTGTTTTCTTCTTTCCATCGTTTTGAAAAATTAAGAAACCTTTTGGTTGACATGCACATGATTGCTTGATTTCTAGCTTCTCTTTTGTACTTAATAAATTAAAGTTTTTATTTCTTTTTATTTTTTTAAGCAAACAATCGACTTTATTAATTTTAAAATTACTGTAAGAATACTTGAGTTTCAACTAAAAAGCTCCAGAATACAGAGCTCTACTGAGAGGTGGCCACTTTTGCTGTTTGCAACATTCCCTGCTGACCTACAGGAGGGTGTGTTAAGTGTCGTAAGTAAAAATACGGGTTGTTGGCCTAAACTGGCTGGCCCCACAAACTGTGTACAGGTGTGGATGGGTGGGAAAGTGGTATCAGGACTAAGTCAGTAGGGTTTATTGAGGTGTGGGAAAGTAGCGTTACATGTGGGCTGCTCCATCCGCTGAGCACGCCCAAGGCAGTCCCATGGCGTGCTATGGCCAGGGCGAGTCAGAGGAAGGGAAAACTTGGTCACGTCACTACAACTGCAGTTTACGGGGCAGGGGGTGTGGAGGGAGTATGAGCCATGAGGCCGTGGCCCTTGGCTGAATGGGGTGGGGGAAAGGGAAACAGGTCCGTCAGTGTGGAATGATGGGCTGAGGGGAGGTGTGAGAGAAGAGTAGTGGCAAAACTTGGCCCTGCTACTGGCAGCTGAGAGTACAATCATATCACAAATTTCTGGTGGGGCCAGGCCCTTATGAATAAGCCACCCCTGACTGTTAGGAAGAATTCTTTGAATTTGAATTTCATATCATCTGTCCCTCTGATACTGTCATCTAGGAAATCAGTATCATTTGCTTTGTCATTTGTTTGATATTTAATAATGTTCCAAACTGCCTTTGTTTTGTTCTCAAAATTTTGAATTTTCTGTTACAGTAAATGGTTTTTACCTTTCTGATGACACACAGGTGAACTTTGCAATACTGCTTGTAACACAGTGTTGAGTCTTGATTAGAGCTGTTTGATACAACACTTTAGCCCCCCTTTCCCCTTGACTTCCAATGTAATTGTTCCTAATCGATTGTAAAAAAAATAAAAATAAAAACTGAAATCATAATACTGGAAAAACATTTTTAAGAAATTGATTTCATGAATACTTTGTGTCCCTGGTAAAATTTTTTGTATTTTTCTTTCCATAAATTCTCTCAGAATAGAATAACTAACAAGGGGACCATGCCTACTTGATCACTAATTTCATATGAATTTATGGTATATACACCACTTGGTCCGAAATGAAATCGACAGAAGATGGAGATACAGATAGCCTAGTGTTTAGAGAAAAATTGCATTTTGGATGAGGGTCGAGTGAAGCATGAGCCATTTATGTTAGTATAGTTTCAAGACAGTGGTTGGTGTAGCAATAATCCAGAGGTCATATGGTCGGGTCCCTATGTGGAAACATTTTTTAATTTTAGATTTAACATTACTCAAACAGCAAATAAATCGAAATAATGCTCAAAGTATTGTATTTATGGATATTTTCATAAAAGGCATTAAAAGGAAAGGCATAGGAAAATATGGGATTGCAAATAAATTTACAAGAAAGGATTGTACTTACAGCCTCGATGACGACTCTGCAAATAACTTTTCAAAGTGTACAGGATTTTGTACTCTATTAGTCTGATTTTGACTTCTGAGCGTCCCTCGGCTGCTAATGCCAGCCTGTGATGTCTATTTTTATCATCAGTTAAAGAATTTGATCAAAAAGCTTCAAAACTGCTTGTCTCATTGAGTGAGAAAAAGAAATCACATCCCGAGAAGACTGCAGCAAAATACATTTCATTGTACATCACCAGCTATCCACACCAATATTTGCTGGAATGATGTGTTATGCGTGGTTTGTTGCCAAAATGTCTGATGAGGGAGAACCTTTTATGAATGTAAACCAAGTTTGTCTTTCTATGGAAACTTTAAAACAATCATATGGTTGTAAAAGTGCGATGTTTATAATGTGTGCAAGATGCTGAGAAAATTACTGTTTTCTCTGTTTTATAATTAATATCACCAAAGCACATGTAAATCATCAACTGTACAATAATAAAAATATCTCATTTTACATACAAAGTTCAAGTATATGCCTACAGTCCCTACCTGGAAATTTATTTGCCATTCCTTTTCATACTTATTATGAAAATATTAAAAAATACAACAAAAATACAACAAATTTTGGTTTATTTGCAGTGTAAGTAACATAAAAACTGAAACTAAAAGAACATTTCTGAAAAGGGACTCCATTCCATCAACCTTTGACAATTACTCTGCACTCTTTCAACTGCATCAACCTGTGCTTGGAAACTACATTAACATAACTGGCTCATGACTTGCTGAGCCCACATAAAAAAATGGTATTTGTTTTCTAAACACTTGGCCATCTGTGGCTCCCACTTCAGTCACTTTCACTTCTGGCCAAGCCTGGATATGCCATAAACTTTGATGAAATAGATGATGATGAGTAGGCATGGTCCCCTTTTAGTCAGCATTTACAGTTCCATAAAATTTTCATCTTCCTTTCTTATTAAAATCTGATGTATGGGAATGCTTCATTGCTGCCATTTGACCATCATGATTGGATAAAGCTTTCACCAAAAAGCTCACATCTAATTAACTAAAGACAGCTGTATCTGGAAATAAGTTATTAATGACTGTCCTTCTTTTCATGTTGGCAATGTTACTGTGGTTGACAATATAAAGCTGAAACAAATAACTATATATGCCCTCAATCAGGTCTATCTGAGACAAAATCTACTTTGAAATCTTCAGATACAGTCACTTCCCAGTTATTTCTGCTAACTCTTATTAGTATCCTTGATAACTGCTTAGTAAAGTTTAAACCACTTCTTGTCGAGGGACTATACACTGACAGAATTGCTGTCTTCTTTGTTTCCAAATATGTCGCAGAAGTACAACACTTGTAGTTGTTCAATGCAGTAATCACTGAGACTTTATTCAACTTTTTGCGTATGCAACCAATTCACCCATTCCTCAGGATACGGTATTAACTTGTATCCATCACTATGCATCTGTTCATTTTTTGTGACTTCCAGATGAAGTTTGTTATGTATAACACTCTTGTGTTAGATTTTTTAATATCCTCTATCAATATGAAAAGCTTTTTACATTTTAATGGAAAATTCAAAATGTATTAGGACTATTTGCTAAGCCTTCTACAGTTCAGTCTGCCATTTTTGTTGCAACTGTGTCTATAGAGATTTGGAACTGTCTGTTGGAAACATTTTCTCTAAAAAAGGCACAGAGAAAATATTAGAAATCACAGGGATTGGGTAGACAGTGTACAAATAACCTCTTACTACAAACATTCAGATGCAGACCATACTGTGAGTGATGCAATCATGTGAGGAAGCAATGTGTCAATCTCACCCACATATTATTGCCCCAGTCTACTGAACGACTCTCGAAGCTCTGAATTTATCCATTCAACAGACTGCTGCATATAGGGCTTGGCATATCACCCAAATAGTGACACAATCTCGATATTTTTGTGAGGAGCATTTCCAGCAATGTGCCTGATTTCATCCTCAGTTGCATAGTTCAGTTTCCGCTCCAGGCTATTCCAGAAACCCCCCATAGCCACTAAGTGATCTTTCTTACCAAGAGACTGTAAAGAAAAGGTGACACTGCTTAGCTCTTGCACCTGGTGGGTACTCACTAGGCAGGATGTTCTGCAGCCTACTAGTTGAGACATTCCTGTCCCAATACTAAGCCCTAGCAGAAGGACCTTTGTGGTCCTCTTAACCTTCTCACCACTCTAACTATAATTTGCACCTTTTTCCATGCTTTGTAAGAGTATTCATGAATTCCTTGGCTTGTTCACACACTTCTGTCTACAGTCTCTAGAGCAGAGAAGCAGTGGAGACATCTATGAGGTCTGTTAAAAAAATACCGGAACATTTGTAATTTCACACCAATGATGTGATGGAACGAAATGCGATTGGCATCCCTGCGCACACCTGCATTTAGTGTGTAACTGCTGGAAGTTTCACTGTTGTATGTCTGTTAGCTATTCTTCACTGCTGTATTGAGTAGAATGTTGTGTAGCACAGTTCATGAATTTTGATATAGCAGTGTTAGATGAGCAATGAATCTGCGTTAAATTTTGCGTGAAACTCAAGAAAACTTTTACAGAGGCACACCAAGTGATGCATAAAGCCTATGGTGGTGAGTGCTTACGCTATACTTGGTTCACACGGTCTAAAAAGGGCTGGACGGAAGTTAAAGATGATCCTCATTCAGGATGTTCTTTGATGTCTACCAATGACACTCATGTCAGAAACGTCAAAGAAATTATACATGCCGATTGAAGACTGAGTCCCTGAGACATTGCAGAAACATATGTAACATTTCAGTTGGATCATGTCATGAAATCCTGACACAGCATCTTGGAATGCATTGTGTTGCCGCCAAGGCTAATGAGTCAAGACCAGAATGACCTTCACTTTGCAATCTGTGAAAAGTTTTTGGATCATGCAAGTGAGAACGAGACATTCCTTAAGAGAACCATAACTGGTGATAAAATGTGGGTCTACAGTTATGACGTTGAGATCAATGTTCAATCTTCACAATAGGTTGGGGAAGGTTCTTCAAGATCAAAAACAGATCATCAGGGTAGTTATTTTGACTTTGAAGGATTTGTTCATCATGAATTCATGCCACTGGGACAAACTGTTAATCAATGGTACTATTGAGATGTGTTGGAATGCTGCAAGAATATGTGAGAAGGAAACAACTCGAAATGTAATGAGAAAATTCATGGCTCTTGCATCACGACAATGCACCTGCACAATCATCAGTGTTGGTGTGTGACTATAGCACAAAAAACAAAATCACTATGCTGAGGCATCCTCCATACTCTCCAAACCTGACCCGTGTGAATTCTTTTTTTTTTTTTTTTTTTTTTTTTTTCAAAGCTGGAAATGCCATTGAAAAGATGAAGATTTGCAACAATAGACGAGATAAAAGAAAATTCGTAGATGGCGCTTTTTGAGATCCAGCAAGAGGCACACCACGACAGCTTCTGGAAGTGGAAAGGGTATAGGAGAAATTTATCAATTGTGGAGGAGAGTATTTCAAAGGAGACTATGCACAAAAGTAAAAGGTAAGCATAGAAAAATATCTTGGACAAAGTTCCAGAATTTTCTGAACAGATCTTCTATACTAAAGCTAGCAGTCTTGCAGCATCTCTTGAACCTTTTACTGATCAGGCAGCACTGACCACAGCCTAGTCACCTACATTACTCTTAACTTTATTGCTGCCAACTGTTGCTCTTAAATGTTCTAATTCTGCCTGTGCCAGCGCCAGATCAGTTTTGAGTTTTAAGACCAGAATAATCAAGGAAAGACAATCACAACTACTACAGGATCAAAGGGTAGTAACATCTCTGTCTTCACAGCACCCGACATGATAAAAGCATAGGCAGTCTTCACATTGTTCACTGTCAATCATTTGTCAAGACTCTGTGACAGTTTTCACACTTGTCCATTGTGACAATATTTGTTTTGTTTTGGAATACAAAGATTATTTAGGGATAGCTGCTAACTCAAAATTGCAATTATACAGTACTATTTTATTTAATAAAACTGACAACCAATACATATAATTTTGATAGGTAACTTATGGAATAAACCGATACATACCTTACTGAATTAGCTAAATGTGATGTTACTCAATGTTTTCCTTAAAATGAGATATTTCCTGTTAGACTGAGATCAAATTAAGTTATGTTTGCTACTCAAGTATAAAGTGAACAGACGTTTTAGTAAAATACAGTACCACAATTTGTTATTTTTATTCTCTACATTCATGTAAAGCTCACAGTTGCCTGAAGTAAATAGTGCTTTAGAAAATCTAGCCTATTGCTTACAACAATACTATTATCTACACAAACCGAGTTGATACTCAGTGTGGTAACTGATGATAGTGACCGTAAAAGCATTTTCCATTTATGGCTGCTCCCCCACATCAAGTGTCAACATAACATAGATATCTTTGTCATTCTTGGAATTTGACTGTCATTGTTATTTGACATTTAACTGCTGTAAATACAGTATTCTAACACTTTTACAGTTGCACTAAAATTAGACATATAACTGACTATAACTTTTTCAGCTGCTTTTTAAACAAACAAAATATCAAAATTTAGTCATGCTCACAAATTTTAGCAGTGTTTACAGCTTCAATGTTGTCACAGGAAAAAGCAACAATAAGAAGACTGTTCAACAAAATGGGGACACTTACAGCTTCTCAATATATTTATTACTTAATGGAATTTGTCAAAAATAATATAACCCATTTTCACACCGACAGCTCAGTTTATAGAATCAGTACTAGAAATAAAAACATCTTCACTAAGATTCAAAGTCACTGCGGACCAGAAATATACCCACTGTTCAGGAACACACATTTTCAGTAACATGCTAGACACCATAAAAAGTTTATGTACTAATAACTATCAGTTTAAGATGAGCCTAAAGGATTTATTCATGGCCAACTCGTTCTTTTCTATTGACAAATTTCTTTGCAGAACCGATGGATGTACATATATTATTAATAATATCAAATTGTTTGAGTGTTACATAAAATCTGACTTCTGCATATCTTAAGTGCAGTAATGTGACCAATGTAAATTAGTGTTGTAAACTGGTTTTCTCTTTGATTATGCATGGCTAAAATAGCCTAAGAATTCTTGTATGCCCCTCAGTCAAATAAAATAATGTCAGTTTCAAAACTAAAATAAGTTCCTTTAAGAGTAAACCGGTGCAGCATCTTAGGGCCACTATTCATTCTCATATACATGAATGATTTACAATTGGCATAGTCCATATCAGTTCAGGCAGGCTAGGAAAAAAATCTTACCTTCATAGTCTCAGATGTTATTGAATTTAGAATACATTAAAATGATGGACTAAGTAAGGAACATGTATTTTTTTTTTTTTCAAAAAAATTCTGCTCTGAGGTACAGCCCACTAAAGACGACACTGCACATACATTTTGAAGTAGTTCTAGATATTTTTTTTTATTTGAAAGATAATTTCTTTATGATTACAAAGAAATCCTCCATTTGGACTTATCTGTCAAATTTTTTAATAATATATGGAGTTTTTTTTTCAAAAATGCCAATCCATAAAATTTTGATTTTTTTTCTGTTGATTAGTACCATATAATTCTACATTCCCTGAAAAGGAGAGCTTCCTCTTTTAGGCTGAACTGGTTTTATAAATAACTGAAATTTTTGCCAAGCATAAAACCTGTTTTATTACCACATTATCACATAACAGGCTCATAAAAATCAAAACCTAGCGTTATTTAACATAATTTTAGTTTTGAGAGATGAGTAAGAGACTCATTTTTCAAGCATTTTAAATTGTTTCAAAAACATACCCCTTCTCAGGTTGTGAATCTGAATACACTCCTGGAAATTGAAATAAGAACACCGTGAATTCATTGTCCCAGGAAGGGGAAACTTTATTGACACATTCCTGGGGTCAGATACATCACATGATCACACTGACAGAACCACAGGCACATAGACGCAGGCAACAGAGCATGCACAATGTCGGCACTAGTACAGTGTATATCCACCTTTCGCAGCAATGCAGGCTGCTATTCTCCCATGGAGACGATCGTAGAGATGCTGGATGTAGTCCTGTGGAACGGCTTGCCATGCCATTTCCACCTGGCGCCTCAGTTGGACCAGTGTTCGTGCTGGACGTGCAGACCGCGTGAGACGACGCTTCATCCAGTCCCAAACATGCTCAATGGGGGACAGATCCGGAGATCTTGCTGGCCAGGGTAGTTGACTTACACCTTCTAGAGCACGTTGGGTGGCACGGGATACATGCGGACGTGCATTGTCCTGTTGGAACAGCAAGTTCCCTTGCTGGTCTAGGAATGGTAGAACGATGGGTTCGATGACGGTTTGGATGTACCGTGCACTATTCAGTGTCCCCTCGACAATCACAAGTGGTGTACGGCCAGTGTAGGAGATCGCTCCCCACACCATGATGCCGGGTGTTGGCCCTGTGTGCCTCGGTCGTATGCAGTCCTGACTGTGGCGTTCACCTGCACGGCACCAAACACGCATACGACCATCATTGGCACCAAGGCAGAAGCGACTCTCATCGCTGAAGACGACACGTCTCCATTCGTCCCTCCATTCACGCCTGTCGCGACACCACTGGAGGCGGGCTGCACGATGTTGGGGCGTGAGCGGAAGACGGCCTAACGGTGTGCGGGACCGTAGCCCAGCTTCATGGAGACGGTTGCGAATGGTCCTCGCCAATACCCCAGGAGCAACAGTGTCCCTAATTTGCTGGGAAGTGGCGGTGCGGTCCCCTACGGCACTGCGTAGGATCCTACGGTCTTGGCGTGCATCCGTGCGTCGCTGCGGTCCGGTCCCAGGTCGACGGGCACGTGCACCTTCCGCCGACCACTGGCGACAACATCGATGTACTGTGGAGACCTCACGCCCCACGTGTTGAGCAATTCGGCGGTACGTCCACCCGGCCTCCCGCATGCCCACTATACGCCCTCGCTCAACGTCCGTCAACTGCACATACGGTTCACGTCCACGCTGTCGCGGCATGCTACCAGTGTTAAAGACTGCGATGGAGCTCCGTATGCCACGGCAAACTGGCTGACACTGATGGCGGCGGTGCACAAATGCTGCGCAGCTAGCGCCATTCGACGGCCAACACCACGGTTCCTGGTGTGTCCGCTGTGCCGTGCGTGTGATCGTTGCTTGTACAGCCCTCTCGCAGTGTCTGGAGCAAGTATGGTGGGTCTGACAGACCGGTGTCAATGTGTTCTTTTTTCCATTTCCAGGAGTGTAGTATCCTGCCGTTTCTGAGGTGTTGGCCGAACAAACAAAATTTCTTCTTTCTTGGTCTTTAAAGTGTGTGCAATATGAGTTCGCCCATCACTTTGAGTTCAAAAATGTGTCTTCTGAACTACTTTCACAGGTTCTTCTTTTTTCTGCTCACAGAATTCTTTGATTTCCTCTTTGGACAAAAGAATGAGGGCTGTGGATGTGTAAGATTTCATGACTCTTGTAAAATCCTCAGCATTCTGAACCACAGCTGTATTTGGTCTGGAAAGATTATGTTTTGTAGCATGGTGCTTCAGCAGGCCTCCTACACCATCACAAGGCCCCTTCCATAGACCAGTAGCGCTGTATACCCAGTCAGTTGGCACAAGCGACTAACTCAGTTCAAACAGCTGGTAACCATTTTTAAAATGATTAGGAGCACCACCAGAAACAATGATGATCTTCTCTATCCCTGTTTGCCGTTGAAGAATTTTGTGCATTCCTAGCAAAGCATGTGCTGAGTCATGTCGTGTGTCATTACTTATAACTGCAACACTTGTGGTCTTGTTTTGAAAATATGTCACTCCTGTAAAAACTAAAACCTGGTCATTACTCCAATGATACCCTTGTACTTCTTGGTCTGGAAAGATTATGTTTTGTAGCATGGTACTTCAGCAGGCCTCCTACACCATCACAAGCTCAGCAAAATCACAGTGAAGCACTAAACAGTTCTTCAGCCTGTACACAACCTTTCACTTCTGCAATGTGTTGTTGTTGCAATTTCTTCGTATGCTGGTGCGTTACTGCTTTCATTGACCATTTACCAAGTTCATCAATGAAACTGTCAAAGGCAACAGCTTCCTTAATTAGTTTATTTTCTTTGCATGTCGCATATGTAATTTCTGCAGAGTTACCTGTTATGTCTTCCAGGCCAAGTGCCTGTAAAGACAGTCCTCTCTTTCCAGTGCAGTCACCCCATTTTTGAAACAAACAAGTCTCTCACTTTACGTCTCAGACTACTAATGACTTCACATGCCCAACAAAGGTGTCATATGTCGTGTGCTCCAGTAAGTTCTTCAAAGTTACCACACAAAGTTCAAAGTTCGCACAGTACACATGTAAATAGACATCTCTAGGTGGGTGTGGAACTACCTGCTTAGGCTGTAGTGTATAAAATTTTGATCTTCCAATATTTGAGGTTGTATAGTTGCTCTTATAAATTGCAAAAGTTTTTTGAATACTGAGAGACATGTACCTCTTCACTTTCAAAACTTTTTGACCTTCAGCTGTTACAGTTATAGTGTCTTTTTTGTTGGCTCTCTGGCGAGAACAGTCCCATTTATCTTCCAGATAAAATGACTGCACTATTTGAACTTGAGGTACTTCTACAGGATGACCATAATAGGGATCTGGTCATACAAGGACTCCTGTTACAGACCTCACATTTCTTGATTTGTCCACCATGTAGTTCGATACTGACGGAACGTGGTTCATAATTGCTTTCTTTGAAAATGTCTCTGGAATAATAGTTAAAACTTGCTCCTTTTCACTGTAGGATGCACAATATTCAAAAGCTGAATTGATATTTGTGAAAAATTCCTGGGAAGAGGTGCAAAAGTGCTTTGGTTCATTTTCTTCTGAAAATGGAATTTCTACTTTGAAGAATGTGGTCAATTTTGCTGTAGTGCTTTGATCCATAGCTTTAGTAATTTCTCTGCACTTTTTTGATACATAGAGCTTATGACTCGACTTCACTGACCACGGTTTCTTAACAGGACTAACACCTACCTCTGTAGTTGACTGATTCAGGGTATTTAATTCTTCCTCTATTGATGCAAAATCTGCACCATGTGAGGCCACACCTTGTTCAGATACTATCATTGTTGTTATTCTGTCAAAACATTTAGAACACAAAAAGTTGTCACTGGGAACATCTTCACATCGAAGCAGAGTCTTCAAATGAGAACACGTATTCTCAACCTGAACAAAGTCTGTTTTTTTGTTTGTCTTATACATCACTCTTTTATGGATATGCAAACAGACAGCACACTTCACTCTCCTGTGACCACAGTCAGAAGACATTTCATGAAGTCCTTTCATAAAACACACTGCAACTGTATCAACTGGCAAATTCCTCATGAAAACAGAGAGCTCATTGGATGGTCTCAGATTTCTTAGAAGCCTCTTCAGTAAACAAATTAGCAATGAACAACTACAATACAGAAAACTGCAATGAACAACCATGACAAATAAACACACAAGAAACTACAACAAAGTGTGAGAAATATCTGCAACAATGAAAGTGAAAAGAAATAACTACAACAAAGAAAGTGATAAGAAATAATTGCAACAAAGAAAGTGATAAGAAATATCTGCAACAAAGAGAATAGAAATGAAAACTGTAACAAAGAAACTATTAAAAAAACAACTTCAGTGAAGACATACATTACCCTTGAAAGTTTAAAAAAAGTGATTTTTTAAAATAAAAACTGTCCAGCTTAAAAATGGAAGCTCTCCTTTACAGAGAATATAGTACTATATGGTACTAATCAACAGAAAAAAAATCTATTTTCTGGATTGGTATTTTTGAAAAAAATGTTTTTCTGTAAATTCAAAAGGTAACAGTAAAAGGACTTTGACAGATATGTCCAAACGAAGGATACCATTGTAATCATAAAGCAATTATCTTCCAAATATAAAACTCTAACAAAATATCTAGAACTGTTATAGAGACAGCATTTTCAAAATTTTTCCGAAATTCGCATCTTCAAAATGGTTTTTGCAGTGCGATCTTAGGAGGCCTGTATCTTGAGGCAGGAACTTTTTTGGAGAAAACAAAAAATATGTGTATCTTACTTACACCAGAATTTTAACATATGCTAAATTCAATAACATCCAAGACTATGAAGGTAATCCCCCTGCCTGAAGTGATACAGATTACGCCAGTTACAATATAATACAGCCAAAAATTGTATTATATGTACACAACACAAGACTAATAGTGAGTGACTCTAAGAAATCATTACATTCCACAGCTGATAGAACTCTAAAAGTGAAACTTCCTGGCAGATTAAAATTGTGTGCTGGACTGAGACTCAAACTCAGGACCTTTACCTTCTAAGGGGAAGTGCTCTACCAACTGAGCAACCCAAGCACAATTCATGAACCATCCTGACAGCTTTAATTCCTCCAGTAACTCATCTCCTACCTTCCAAACTTCACAGAAGCTCTCCTGAGAACCTTGCAGAACTTGCACTCCTGGAAGAAAGCATACTGCTGAGACCTGCCTAGCCACAGCCTGGGGGATGTTTCCAGAATGAAATTTTCACTCTGCAGTGGAATGTGCACTCATATGAAATTTCCTGGAAGATTAAAACTGTGTGCTGGACTCAGACTCGAACTCGGGACCTTTGCCTTTTGCGGGCAAGTGTTCTACCAACTGAGCTACCCAAGCACGGCTCACAACCTGTTGTTACATCTTTAATTCTGCCAGTATCTTGTCTCCTACCTTCCATACTCCACAGAAGCTCTCCTGCGAACCTTGCAGAACTAGCACTCCTGGAAGAAAGGATACTGCAGAGACCTGCTTTAGTCACAGCCTGCAGAGTGAAAATTTTATTCTGGAAACCCTAAAAGTGTTGAAATTTGGTTCAGTGCAAATAAACTTATACTGAATGTCAAGAAAACGAATTACATACAGTTTGGTAAAATGATTCAGGATGAAGACATTAATTTAGAACTGGATGACAGACTAATACGGTTTGCAAAACAGTTAGGGATGGATATAGATGAAGTTCTGAATTAAAAACACCATGCAAGATTCCTCAAACACAGACTTAACTCAGCCTGCTTTGCACTGAGAGTTATCGCAAATGTTTGCACTTTGGAAGGTATGAGAACGGCATACTTTGGATATTTTCATTCTGTTGCCCCATATGGAATAGCATTCTGGGCCAGCTCAAAATCTTGTTTAAAAGAAATTTTTGTCTTACAAAAATAGGTTGTTCAAATGATTACCCATAGTCCTGCTCAAGCTCACTGCAGATCTCTTTTCAGGAAATCGGGAATACTTAATCTGCCATCACTCTATACAGGGTGAGTCAAAAAGGGCTTTACAACTTAGGAATGATACAAAAATTTACTGAGATAATTTACAGAATCGATGGATGTGTCATTTAGTACTAAAAAAACTCAAGTTTGATTCATGCATTGCATCAGTGCCCCATCCCACCACCAGGAGTGCCAGTGTAGTACAAAGTTAAAATGGCTACTTTCACTTTTTTGGAGTGTGCTCGCTGTATGTTTTGGCTTCATGAAACAAACTCTGCAACAACTGTTTGCCATAAATTTCACACTGAATACATTAAAGAACCTCCAAGTGGACATACAATTTGCTCTTGGCACAAGAACTTCGTTGAGCTGTATTGCACAAGTTACACTAGATTCGCTCCAAAGAGTGTGGCAAGAAATTGATTACCACTGGGATGTCTGCCACATCACAAATGGTAGTCATGTCAAACCAAAATGACACTTGACACTTTTATTTGTTACAAAATGATACATCTACTGATTCTGTAAGTTATCTCAATAAATTTCTACATCATTCCAAACCTGCTAAGGCCTTTTTGACTCACCCCCTATGTTTAAATGTGTACTCTTAACCAAAGCAAATCTGAGCAATCTCCGCACAAATCTGACAGTCACAACTATAACACATGGAACAGGAACATTCTCCACGTATAAAAAACAAAAAGAGCACAAACTCAGAAGCATGTAAGCCATATGGGTGTTAAGCTCTACAATACATCGAAGACTTAAAGGATGATATGTATTTTAAATAAGAACTCAGAAAATTTTTAATTGATATATGTTGCCACCCAGTTAATGAATATTTTGAAGATCAAGAAAATTATATTATAAAATAATCTCTAGTATATGTGCCGCAGTTGTGTGATAACTCCTGTGAGAAGTTCTATCTTTGTATGTTTCAGTTTATATTATACTCTTTTACTATCTATGTCACTGTTTATTCTAAAAGTAGTTATTACTGATCCTGGAGGACCTCCTCACTATGGATCAATTGGAATGAAAGTAAATCTAATCTAATCAAAACAAATTATTATACACCATTCTTATGCAAAGAAATTGTAAAGCTACTGGTATATGTTGTAGGCACTTTCATTTTATACATTCCATATTTTTAATTTCTATGTACGACAAGTCCCTCATCATTTGTACAATGACATAGATGATAAATAAATACAAGTGTGTTGTAAATTTACATTTTTCATACTAAGTTTTTTATTAACTCTTAAACAAAGATATATTTAAGATGTTTCTGACTCATTCCTCATCCATGATGACAATTGCACTTAGGATCTTTGGAAGTGACGTTAGAATAATTTTTCATTGCTATGTATATGTATTTTTGTTTTATAACATGTTGTACGCCCTTGAGTATATCCTCACTTTTGATCTATGGAATGAAAAGTATATCTGTCTAAAAGTATATTTTTGGACTGATCACTGCTGAGTTGGGTGAAAATTGTTCTGCAGTGCTGTGTCTGTTTGAACCTACATTTCTGTCAGCAAATCTGGGCATTTGCCTCAGCTATCAATCTGCCAGTGTCCTTTTCAGACTGGCAATAGTACTGTTCACATCAGTCTCAATACAATTTATGGCAGCTCTTAAACAATCCACAAATTCAGTTGTCTCTGGGATCAGTGCACTGGTCTCAGAACCCTCAGAATCTTAGTTTTCTCATGCCAGTAAGTTCTTGTTCTGACTGTTGACTGACTGATTAGTCTTATCACTATGTACTATGTGTGTAACATTAAGAGGCTATATGCATTAATGGTTTGGAAAAATAGTCATAATTCAGTGGCCATTGCCCTCCTGTCAGTATGTGGTTTAGACAGCACCATATAGTGTGAATAAATTGTAGTTGTACAGGGAATGTAAGAATTTGTGAACATACCTGAGGCATCCTGGGTATCTGGAGCATGTCTTGCGACATTGGCCAAGAAGCTGACGAGTGACCACAAGGTGTCTCTGTTTGCCACAGGCAGGAGCTGAATTAAGTGCTGCAGAGCTTCATACTGCAGCCGTCTGTTTCGTATCCCTGTAGTTGTAGATAGGATTAATATAAAGAGTAGATACCAAACTGTTATGCTTATGTATATACACTGAATTGTTTGGTGTTGTGCTTCAATGTGAATTATTTCTACAAAAAGCCTTGCCAAACTGCTTTGACAATTTCATCATACCAACAAATGTATTTACAATTATGAAAAGGATGAAGATTGAGTGCTGCTCACTTTAGATGACATGCTGACTTGCAGACAGACACTATGAAGAGACTGTTACACACTGAGCTTTCAGCCAAAGCCTTCTTCAGAAAACAAAGGGAAACGCACTCACACACACACACACACACACACACACACACACACACACACACACACACACATAAGCAGGCACACGTCTTGCACACATGACCACTATCTTTGGCTGATCTGACCAGACTGCCAGTCAGTATGGCCAGAGACAGCAGTCATGTGTGCATGAGGTGTGCTTGCTTGTGTGTTTTCCTTTCTTTTCCGAAGGCTTTGGCCAAACGATCAGTGTATAACAGTCTTTTTATTGTGTCTGTCTGCACCACAATGTGTCATCTTTACGGTGAGTAGAAATCTATCATTTTTATAATTGTTGATATTCCAACCTGGACTTTCTATTATTCAATAAATGTATTTGTATTGTTTGTTCCATATTTTATACTATTGGTGTAAAGAGTGAACCTGTGTTTCCTCTATGCCTTCAATGAGCCCAGAATTCACTGCGCTCTTTTGAAGATATATTGTGACAGATTTAAGCAGGGGCTGGAGGGAGCACTGGAAGGGAAGTACACCCGCACACATTGAATACCCATGGGAGGAGATTAGTCTGGATATTTTAAACTCCACCTCCCTCATGTATTTTTGAAAAAGAGGAGGAAAGTTGCTACTCACCATATAGAGGAGATGCTGAGTCGCTATAGGCACAACAAAAAGATTCACACAATTATAGCTTTCGGTCATTAAGGCCTTTGTCAGCAGTAGACACACATACACACACACACACGCGCGTGCACACACACACACACACACACACACACACTCATGCAAACGCAATCTGCACACACATCTGCAGTCTCAGAGCTGAAACCACACTATGAGCAGCAGCACCAGTGCATGATGGGAGTGGCATGACAACCAACAAGCTGTCTGTCCGCATGAAGGGCCACTGACAAATTGTGGCCAAAAAACAAGTTGACCACCCTGTTGCTGAACACACTGCCAAACATGATATCCCTCATCCCAATGACTGCTTCACAGCCTGTGCCATATAGATCCTTCCCAGCTTTTCTGAATTGCGCAGGTTGGAACTTTCCCTGCAATACATCCTACGTTCCTGTAACCCTCCTGCCCTCAACCTTCGTTAGTCACTGTCCTCATTCATCCAGACCCCCCCCCCCCCCCCCCTGTTCCCATTCCAGCACTACACAGCCATCATTTCACCACCACACCCAGTCTTTTAATTTCTTTCTATTTCTCTCCTTTCAGCTACTTACCCCAACCCCCCTCCGCACCTTCTCTACTACCCTCTGTCTAAACTGAAACACTTCACTGTCCACCTCACCCATCATACTACCCCTCCCCGTCCCCACCCGAGCCTCCTCCTTATCCCCACCCAGTTGCCACTCCCATCATGCACTGGTGCTGCTGCTCGCAGTGTTGTTTCAGCTCCGTGAGACTGCAGACGTGTGTGCAAGTTGCATTTGCATGAGTGTGTGTGTGTGTGTGTGTGTGTGTGTGTGTGTGTGTGTGTGTGTGTGTGTGTGTCTGTCTACTGCTGACAAAGGCCTTAATGGCCAAAAACTATAATTGTGTGAATCTTTTTGTTGTGCCTATCGCGACTCAGCATCTCCGCTATATGGTGAGTAGCAACTTTACTTCTCTGGTATTGTTACATTCCATCCTGGATTTTCCATTGTTTGAAAAAGAGGAGGATTACATTAAAGGGACCTTATGTTTAAATGTCTATAAGGCAGTAATCAAAGTTAAAATTGCCTATGAAGTGATAGATGCATATCACAGTATGTATTCTACAGCATAATTGTAGGTCTTTACAAATGACTGAAATTAAAAATAGAAAGAATGAGCACTAATGCTGTTGGCTACTGTTGTGCTCAAGTTTTATCTGAGTCTCAAGGATGGCAGTTGGTGATGCGGGTACCTTGTTTGCAAGAAAAATTCTGACTTTTACCAACTGAGGACCAGTAAGCTAAGGCATCAAGAAAGAGGACATAGATAGTAAGTGATTTACTGAAAACAGCATGAAATGAAACATGCTAAAGAAAAATATCCATAGTTGATACAGCTAAATAAACTCAGGGGCCACTGCCATGCGATGCAATTATACTTACGCTGTGTCTGAACGAAGGCTGGATACAGGTCCCTGCAAAGCAACGGTTCTGGCAGATCCCTGAAATACTCCTTCAACAGAGTGGCCACATCATGTGGACAGTGATCCCGACCAAGGGTAATGTCCTTCCCACTGTCGAAGTCTTCTCGCAACTGTGAATAAAGTTGTTAATATGATACAAAATAAGGAGCAGATGATTTAATAAATTTTGTATGTAGTAACTGATTGTGATAAACATTGCATGGAAAGTATTGAAGAGCAGTTCTAGAGGAAGTAAGACAGGAGTAATGAATGGAGTCAAGAGTTTAAGACTGGGATTGAATCAATGCAAATCTGCACCATGCTGGATCAACACACACCTAGACCCAACTCCTCCAGAGAATATGTGCCTGGTGCACTGACAACTCTGCTATGTCATTTGATTTGAAGAAGTTCGGGGATGAACGGTGAGAGGGAGGGGGGAAGAGGGAGGGGGTGAGCTGAGACAGATTGTTTTCCAAACCATTCAATGCTTGCTAGGTATTAGAATGCTTTGTGTCTTTTTCTACATAAAAACAGGCATTGCATTACTGTTATTGCCTGAAAATAAATACAGATATTTTATTACTGAACAGAGTTATGAATATCATAAATATTAAATGTTGTAATAACGAATGGATTACATGTAGGGAAATAATTCAAAACTGCAGCCATTGAATGCAACAGGGAGACAGTCAATGTGATTGGAATAAATTTCAGCCTGAAATAGTGTTTCCAATGAGAGCAATGCAATGAAATGTGTTGTATATTTTTGTTCTGTAGCTATAAACTACTACTACAAAGTTGCAAAGTATTCACTCACTCATTGGAACTTCACTCACTTGTTGGGAATGATGGCTTTCCATGGCCTCAGATGTGGCCAGTTTATCAGTGGGGATAGGGTAATGCTCAACAACATTATTTCTTTAACTTCAAATAAATCTGAATTACAATGACTTTGTCAAATGTGATTAAAACCATTATTTGGTAGAGTGCTAAAATTAGAGAAATAAAATGTAATGTATGAAACAGCACTAGAGAAGCAACTCACTTGTAAGGCTAATGCGTTAACTGAGTAACAAAAACCAGAATTTTACTTCACAAAACTCCTTTGGTCATATGGTAACCCCCGGTACTTGACTTTGGGTTTCCATTCTTCCTTGTTACACAGTTCACTATATATTTTTAACTGCCCATTAAAAAAGGTTGCATTTTCTAATGATTAAATAACTCTGGTCAGTGTTTCATGTTGAGCTACCAGAGTACTCAACAAGCTTTGAAGTGCTCTCTGAACATATCTGCAATTAATGATTTCTTTGACAACAATTAATAAAAAATGTCTCCAAAACATCACTTAATTCACTGACATTCAAATGTTAATGGTTCATGGTTCTTCTACAGAAAGCTATCAGCATCAAAACCTCACAGATATCCTTATATACTTTTATGAATATGTACATTGTATTTTGACGAAGCCAATTGCATTGTATACTAGCTGAATGGCAAATAAATAAACATATAAAAATCATATACCTCCTGTTGCATCAAATAAGATTTAAAAACTAATGAAGTCATTAAAAATAAGAATTGTGTAGGTGTGGGCAATATTTCTAGTAAAATATTGTTATAAACATATAGGCTAAGTTTATTAAGCAATAGATTCAAAACATCTCTACAAGAAGGAATTGTCCCTGCTATTCAAAAAAGTGATACCTCTGTTTGAAAAAGGGTGATAAAAAATCGAAAAGTATATATAAAACTCAATTTAACTATCTTTACAAAATTTGTTGAAAACTAATGCACAAACTGATTGTCGATCATCTTAACTTCCACAAAACCAGCAACAAAAACCAATTTGAGTTTCATGCTGACTTTGAATTGAACAGGCAGATTGTTTTTAACAATCAGGCTTTGTAAGCCATTAACAAAAAAGAAGTATTTTTTGGAATCTCTAGATAGCCTTCGATTGTGTAAACCATTAAATTCCTTTGTAAAAGGCATAACATTACAACAACAGAATTCACGAAGTCACCCTGACTCCACATTTTCTGTTGTTCTTTTATTACGTGCAGTTCTATATCCGGCCAGCGTTCGACATCGACATGTGAAAACGCTGAGCGCTTTGTTACTTCCAGTACGTTTGGAAGCTTAACAGTCTTGTTATTTCTCACACGACAAATCCCGTAACTTGGCTTCTAATCCGTTCTGTTGAGTTCCTATTTTAATGGTACAGATGAAAATGTAAAAACGCAGCATTTGTATGGTGCGCTCGATGTTGCGAAAATGATTGTTTTTCTTGTTTCTACGATTCTTACCATTCTGGCTCGTGTTAGGCTACATTTGTGGTATAAAACAACGGACATAGTCTAAATAATGAGTATTTGGTTTTTCATTTTTGTCTTAAAAGTTAAATTATTGTTTTCTTAATTTACCGTAAGCAAACTTTATTAACAATCTTTCATAAAATACGGGTATTTAAGAATTTATATTTGAAATAAAAACAGAAATTTCACTTGCAGTATGTAATTAGTAACAAGAAGAAATGCAGTATTCATAAAAAAAAGATGATGAATATTATAATTACGAGATGTAGGCAATCCCGTTCTGAAGGCAAGAGTTGAACCAGCGATCCATGAAATGCACCGAATTATCTGTCAATTTAGCTGCTGATTCCGCAGCACACCCAGTGTGTAGTTGTATCTGAACTGTAACAAATACAGTCCTCCGTAAACTTCAAAGCCCGTTTTTTTTATTTTTGTAAATTTATGAAAAACATCAAGAACAACCTATTTCTCGGCACTCTTCAACCTTGTTATACACATGTGTTTCACTACGGAGCAGGAAGCAGTCTGAGCGATTTTCATACTGTGTATCAACAGTGCGACAATCAGAGAACAACAGTACAGAGACTGTGACTGTACACGATTTTTGAAATAAAAACTACATTGCTTAGGCGTGATTGAGAAAAGCGTTGAAAGCTGTTAATACATTAGAATATCTTAAAGTTTGATTTAACGTAACTTACTAACAAGATATCTGAGCCGTGTGCGGCTCGCGTTGATGCCGTTCATGGCTTGGCATCTTGTAATAGCGATAGTGGCGTCTCGTTTTCTTAGTGTGTTCACCGGCGCCACTACGTTTGCTCGCCTTGTCTGTCCGTGAGTGACAACAGCAGCGCTTATCGATAGAGCATACTGTAGTACCATATTTGGAGCGGTCTCTAGTATTTCCGGGTCTTTGTGTGTCGAGGGAGTTGAGTTGGGACGGAGCAGCAGCGAAGGCCGGACACTCAGTACTCGCCCGACCGCTGGCGATACACATGCTCTGTCCGACGGAAGGATGTAGTCGCGAGAGGATAGCGTACTTTTTCGGCAGTGCACCTTTCCTCGTCGTGTGAATCCTGTCCGACACGGTGTGTATTTCGACAGCCTCTTGAATTGTACTGTGCATATGTTTTTGGGAGGTCTACCTTGTTTCCTTCGGCCTTGGGTCTGTTTCTGAAGATGTGGTGTTGTCTGTCTCTTCGCTCTTGCCTAAAAATATTCCATCGTTGTACCGGTGATCGGACGTTAGGCGGATTGGTTAGTCGCTCGGTCGGCACTTAAGCTACTCCTGGTGTGAGTTGCCATCCTGCTATGTGAGTACAACTCTTGGCTGGCTGTCTCACCACTTACACAGCTGTAATCCCCCCCCATCAGGTCGATCCAGGGAGCACTGTCTGTGGATCACTCCGTCTTAATTGGACATGTCGTCATAGTTGTTTAAAATTTACCCTAATGATTTAGCATGTTATTGTCTTCGCCACTTGTAATTCCGGCCTTCAGCCGTTAATTGTTTGTAACACTGCTTGGGGCCTTCTGCCGACAAATTATTTTCAATTTTCTCTTAATAAGGCCTGCAGCTGTCACTATAGCCTGTTACAGTTCGTTAAGATTGGTTAAAAGGGTTTTAGTATTTTAACATGCAACTGCCTTCCTTCCTTGTAATTCAGGCTTTCAGCCATTGAGTATTCCGAAAATAGCTTGTGGCTTTCAGTCCCCAATAATTTCGAATCCTTTCTTAATCAGGCCTTTGTCTGTTAATTGTTTGTAACATTACTTGTGGCCTTCAGCCGACAAATAATGTTCAATTCTGTTTTAGTGAGGCCTTCAGCTGTCACTATAGCTTGTTACAAGTTATTAAGATTATTAGAAAGGGTTTTAGTATTTTTAATGTGTAATTGTCCACTTTAGTTGTAATTCAGGCCTTCAGCCGTTGTGTATTCTGAAATTGGTTGTGGCCTTCAGCCCACGAATAATTTTCAACCTTCTTAATCAGGCCTTCAGCCATCGATTGTGTATAACATTGTTTATGGCCTTCAGCCGATCAATAATTTGGAATTTTTTCTTAATAAGGCCCCCAGCAATTACTATAGCTTGTTACCACTTTGATTGTTAATAGGAAAATATCTTAGTATTTGTTAATGTGTAACTACTTTCCTCACTTGTAATTCAGGCCTTGCTGCTGGCCTTCAGCCGTTAATTGTTTGTAACATTGCTTGTGGATTTCAGCTGACAAATAGTTTCAATTCTGTCTTGATAAGGCCTTCAGCTATCACTATAATTTGTTACAGTTATTCAGATTGTTAAAAGGGTTTTTGGTATTTTTAACGTGTGATTGTTCACCTTATTGGTAATTCAGGCCTTCAGACATTGTGTATTTTTGAAATTGTTTCTGGCCTTCAGCTGATGAATAATTTTGAACCTTCTTAAGCAGGCCTTCAGCTGTTGATTGTGTGTAACATTGCTTGTGGCCTTCAGCTGACAATAACTTGCAATTCTTCTAATAAGGCTTTCAGTTGCCAGTGTAGTAAAATCTTTTAAAAATGATTGTTTAGGTTTCGGTTTTTAAAAATGAAGTGTATTGTTTTCTGTGCAACCAGTGGTAACTGATTAGGCCCCGCCCACACGTCTCCTATTTTCCCTAAGTCCCACGTTTCAATATCTAATATATAAGTAGGATATACTTTTAAGAGCCTAACAGCACCAGTATCCTTGTGCTAAGGCTTCTGACCAACCATCGCGTTTGTGTTTGTTTACATCAGGTTTATTCTTATGATCGGAATGCAGACAGCTATTTGGAATACGTGAAGACAGTAAAAGTGTATTTCGAATGTGAGAAACTTGTGTGACACCTTCGAAAGAAAAACGTCGCAAGCCAGTGACTTCTATATAAACAGTTACTGCAACTGAAGTTCAATCCAACAAAAAATGCATTGACGGAGCATTTCTTTGATAAGTCGATATGTGATCTTTGGTCAACTGGTGCGACAGTAGAAGAAACTGATGCCGTCTGTCATATTTTGTTGACAATACCACAATAATATGTTAATGTTGAGAGAGCAATCGAGATATTGCCTGCAGAGAGTTTGGAACTAAGCTTTGTGAGAAATAGGCTCATAGATCACGAAAGTAAACGCAAACAATAAGAAGAAAGTTGCAGTAGACTCAGGACAGAATACAGCGTTCAGTCCATACAGAAATGGTTTCAGTTATGGGATAACTCAATAGAAAAACAAATTCGTGAATGCAGACAGGCGGAAGTGATAGGCAAGCTTCAGGCAGAGAAAACCAGTTTAGTTTTAAATGTTATAACTATGGCAGCTTTGGACAAAAAAGAACTGACTGTAATAAGAGAAAAAAAAGGGCTCTGTAAACCTAGTAAGTTGTGATTCTCGAGAAGCTTCTGTGAGTTCAGATGCATATTGTTTTTGTACAAGATGGATCAAAAACTGAAAGGAATTTTTTAATTTCTCAGGCTTTATATATCAAATTTTCAATTTTTTAAAAATTGTTGGTACACATATTCCTGGCGTTTGTATTTGTTATATCCTAGCCAGTAATGCCACCCGAGCCCGCTGCCAAAAGGTTGGCAGCATCAAAGTCCGGACGCCGTCCGCATAAGCAGCGCCAGCGAGACAGGAAATCGCCGCAAGTCTGCGCACGCCACCGCTGGCTTCTGGTTTCTTAAGCGCTGGAGTCGCGAGCGCTAGGACAGTTCTGTATTCGCCGCTCAGTTGTATACTCGCCACCGAACTGTGTACTTGCTAGTCAGTTGTGTGTTCATCGCAGCAGAGTTGTTGTTTGTCGTCAGCCGACGCTGACCTAGCCGCTCCGACTCGAACTAGACAGATTTCTGTATCTTCGTTAATAAAGATAAGTACCGACTTTTATTTAATCAGAGTGTTTGGGTTTTCATCTTTCTGTTCACTGTTCCAACGGACCGGTCGGCCCGCTATTAAAAGTGTGGCGGTGACTTCGTAAGCCGTTTCTACAGCGAATTGCTTGTCGCTACGAACGCCGCCACAAAACTGGCGACGAGGACTTCCGAACTCGTGTGCAGGGCTGGTTCAACTTGTTTCTGGTTATACTAATTATAGCGATAAAATTTTGGGGGCTGGTTTAATTTGTGTTCACTATGTCTGCCGAATTACAACAGTTGATCTTGTTACAGAGTCAGCAAATACAAAGTGTGGTGGAAGCGATCGCCAAACAAGCGGCTAATCCTCCAACACAAAAGAAACAAGCACAGGCAGCACCACCGTTCCGTGCTTTTGATGCATCAAGAGAAGAATGGCGAGAATATTTCGCGCAGTTGCAGGCACACATGACAGTCTACAAAATCACGGGTACTGAGCGGCAGCTTTATTTAATTTCCACTGCAGGCGTGGAAGTCTATCGGCTACTTTGTAAGTTGTTCCCGGAATCCCAGCCAGAAGCTTTAGACTATGACGTTGTTGTTAACAAGCTTGCTGAGTATTTCGGGTCGCGAGTTCATGTGGCAGCAGCCAGATTCAAGTTCTTCAGATTAATGAAACTGCCACATCAATCTAATAAACAGTGGTTAACAGATTTACGGGGCGTCACCCGTCAGTGCCGATTTAATTGTGTGTGTGTGGAGCTTCCTACAGTGATGTCATGTTACGAGACGCTATTACTCAAAACATTGCAGATTCTCGTATTCGTGCTGCTATCTTAAAGTTGCCTGACCCGTCATTAGAGACTGTGATGAACATCATTGAAGCCCAAGATACTTTTGACTATGCTGAGTGTGAGTTAGATCAGCCATGTATTTCTCAAATTGCCTGTGCTAAGCAAGTTATGTCACGCCCGCGGCCCCACCGGCAGAGTCAGACTGTAAACACTAGCCAGCCGCGTCATGTTAAACACATTCGTCAGCCGCGTGTGCAAAATGATAGAGTTAAGTCTTGTCCTAAGTGTGTTCTTGCTCATCCTCGTGAACGTTGCCCGTTAAGAAACACGGTTTGTCACTTTTGTCAAAGGAAAGGACACATCCAGACTGTTTGTTTGCGTAAACGCAAGAACAATTCTAGTGCTGCCCAGCCCATGGATATTCATGTTCTTCAAAGCCAGCCCGCCCAGAAGGTCGCGTTTAAAGACTCTTCCACGGTTCGTGTGGGTAATAAACTTGTTCGCAATAAGCCACCCACCCAGCCCTCTGCTATGCGACCCAGGCGTAATTCAAACGCTGTAAAAAGTAATGTACAGACTGCAAGTGAAGCGGGAGTTGTTGTTCCACCCGCCCAACCCACGAGTGGTCGTAAGCAGCGAACACGCGCTAAACGCGCTGATTTTGTGTCTTCCGCCTCCACTGCACCGATCCAGAGACAGTGTAATAAACTATTTGTGAAGCTACGCATCCAGGATAAGACCTTCAATTTTCAATTAGACACTGGTGCGTCTGTGACTCTCATAAATAGTGCTACGTATGCGGCTATCGGCCGCCCTAAACTTTCAGCGGCAAAACATTCTTTGGCTACTTATAGTGGCGAACACATTCCTGTGTTAGGTGTATGTAGCGTGCCAGCCACATTCCGAGGCAATACAAAAACAGTTTCATTCACAGTGCTCTGCGCTACAGACAGTGTAAACATTTTCGGATTAGACTGTTTTGACTTGTTTGGCCTGTCTATCCAAGACAATGTGTTGCAAATTAATTCTGTTGTTGTTCCTCAAGACAGCATAACCGATTTGTGTAAACGATACAGTGACATATTTAAAGACGAACTAGGTTGTGCTGCGAACTTTGCCGCTCATATTACGTTAAAAGATAATGCTCAGCCTCGATTTTGTCGTGCTCGTCCAGTGCCTCACGCCCTCCGGGCGCCTGTAGAAGATGAACTTCGTCTTTGGCAAAACAACGGTGTTATTCAACCCGTTTCAGCGAGCCAGTGGGCTTCTCCCTTAGTTATTATAAAGAAACCGTCTGGCAAGTTACGTTTGTGTGCTGATTTTAAGTCGACAGTTAATCCTCAGACTGTCATTGATTCTTTCACTTTGCCTCGACCGGACGAGCTGATGGATAAGTTAGGGGAAGCTCGTTTCTTTTCCAAAATTGATCTCCATGAAGCATATTTGCAATTGCCCCTCGACGAGCAATCACGACAGTATTTTGTCATAAACACGTCGTTGGGGTTGTTCCGTTTTCTGCGTTTGCCTTTTGGTTGTGCGTCAGCTCCAGCTGTTTTTCAGCGTTTTTTGTCACAACTTCTGGCTAATGTGCCATCGTGTTGCAACTATTTAGACGATATTGTTGTGTCCGGTCGGACGCCTGCAGAACATTTCCGTAATTTGGAGTGTTTGTTTAAAGTGTTGTCTCAGGCAGGCCTACGTTGCAACATCGATAAATGTTCATTTTTCCTTACGGAGATGGAGTATCTGGGACATGTTATTAATGCTCAAGGCATTCATCCCTCCCAATCACATTTAGCAACTATTCGTGATTTGCCCGCCCCTCGCAATCTGCATGAATTGCAAGCAGTTCTTGGCAAATTGACGTATTATATTAGGTTTATACCTAATGCGTCACAGATTGCTGCACCGTTGCATCGTCTCCGCCGTAAGAATGTTCCGTTTGTGTGGTCAGCTGATTGCCAATCAGCCTTTCAGCAGCTTAAAGAGGCTTTATTGAATGATCGTTGTCTGGTCCATTACGACCCTAACAAGCCTCTGGTGTTAGCTTGTGATGCCTCTTCTTTCGGCCTCGGTGCTGTGTTGTCTCACTGAGTCGGTAACACCGAACGTCCTATTGCGTTCGCATCTAAATTGCTAAACAAAGCTAAGTGTAATTATAGCCAATTGGACAAGGAAGCGTTGGCTATTGTGTTCGGTGTCACAAAATTCCATCACTACCTCTATGGTAGACCATTCTATTTAGTAACAGATCACAAGCCCCTGACGTCACTGTTTCCTCCGTCTAAACCAGTTCCTCAGCGGACAGCTCAGAGACTACAACGTTGGGCTCTTTTGTTATCACAATACCAGTATGAAATACTGTATTGCCCTACAGCTCAGCATGCAAACGCTGACGCGCTTTCTAGATTGCCGATTGCTGCGGATGATGTCTTCGATTCCTCTGACGACTCTTGCCATCAGATTGACGCCGATGAGCATCAATCCCTCCGGGATTTTCCGATTGATTATCGTCAAGTGGCACGTGAGACAGCTACGGATCCTCATCTGAGTTTACTATTACGTTTTGTTCAACGTGGTTGGCCGTCCAAGGCAAAGGACATATTGGATCCTGTGGTTCGTCGCTATTATCCGCGACGTCATCTGTTGTCTGTTTCGCACGGAGTTTTGCTGTTACGCACCGAGAATGACCAGCTTCGTGTAGTGGTTCCCCAAGTGCTCCAATCCAAGGTCCTCGACTTGTTGCATCAAGGTCATTGGGGAGTGGTCCGCACCAAGCAGCTTGCCCGCCGTCATTGTACATGGATCGGCATTGATAAGCAGATTACGCAGATGTCTACAGATTGTTCGACGTGTGCCGAACACCAAGCTGCTCCGCCTCAATGCTATTTTGAGTGGGCACGCCCTGCCGGTCCCTGGCAGCGCGTACATATTGATTTCGCTGGTCCATATTGGAATTCTCGTTGGCTCATCATGATGGATGCATTTAGTAATTTTCCATTTGTTGTGCCCATGCAGTCTACAACGTCTGCACAAACTATACAGGCGTTGACTTCAATTTTTTGTATTGAGGGTCTTCCAGAAGTTTTAGTGTCTGACAATGGTCCACAATTTACCTCTGCTGAATTTGAAAGTTTTTGTTCTGCCAATGGCATTCGCCATGTTCTTACTCTGCCGTTCCACCCTCAATCGAATGGTGCAGCGGAACGTTTTGTACGCACATTCGAGGATCATATGGACCGCCTTCGTGCTACGCACTCTCGTCAGCAGGCCCTCATCACGTTCCTGTCGTCGTACCGGACCACGCCACGCGACGGCCCTTCGCCTGTGGAGCTTCTCCACGGCCGTCGTCATCGCACCCTACTATGGTTGTTGCACCCCCTGGATCGACCCGCCGCTTCTGAGCATCGCACGCGTTTCCAGCGCAACGACGCCGTTTTTTTTCAGAGTTTATCACGGTCGCCGTCGTTGGGAACGTGGTACCGTGATAAGTGTCCGGGGTCGCGGTTTTTATACTGTTCAAGGTGCTACTGGGGTGCACAGGAGGCATCAGAACCAGTTGCGCTGCGCTGGCCGCCCGGATTCTGCCGCTCGTTCTTTGTCCACAGATTTGGTCCGCGGCGGGTTCCAGCCGCGCCTTCCGACTTCGCTGCCGCCCCCAGGGCAGCAGCCGCAGCCGTCGCTGCTACCACGCCGACAGCCTGTCCCGTTGATGTCTCCCGCGCAGCTTCATCCGGGAGCGCCCCAGGTGGTCGCTCCGGCGCCTGCGGTCCCTCTTCAGTCGCCACCGCCTTCGGAGCTGATGGACGTCGACCCCTCAGCCGGGCCGCCTTCCCAAGCGGTGGCTGTGCAGCCTGTCCTGCAGCCGCTTTCCTTGGGCACCCCCAAGGAGTCTGACACCGCAGCGCCTTGTCCGGCGCCCACTCAGCAGCCGTCGACGCAGTGTCAGGAGACGCTGCCTCTCTTCGTGGGTCCCGACGCCCCGTCGCGTCCAGTACCAGAAGCTGCGCCCGTGGTCACAGGCGTGCAACCTGACCTCGGTTTTCAGTCGGTGTTTCCCGAGGCCCCGCGCAGCCAATGCTGGGGTGCAGACCGGGGACTGCTACCGACAACAGTCTCTGCCCCGGTCTCTTCTGCTACGCCTGCGGCCAGACCCCTCCCCCGCCGTCGACGCTCGCCACGTCATTATTCAACGACGGTGCGGCGATTTGGGGGGGAGGAGTGTTATATCCTAGCCAGTAATGCCACCCGAGCCCGCTGCCAAAAGGTTGGCAGCATCAAAGTCCGGACGCCGTCCGCATAAGCAGCGCCAGCGAGACAGGAAATCGCCACAAGTCTGCGCTCGCCACCGCTGGCTTCTGGTTTCTTAAGCGCTGGAGTCGCGAGCGCTAGGACAGTTCTGTATTCGCCGCTCAGTTGTATACTCGCCACCGAACTGTGTACTTGCTAGTCAGTTGTGTGTTCATCGCAGCAGAGTTGTTGTTTGTCGTCAGCCGACGCTGACCTAGCCGCTCCGACTCGAACTAGACAGATTTCTGTATCTTCGTTAATAAAGATAAGTACCGACTTTTATTTAACCAGAGTGTTTGGGTTTTCATCTTTCTGTTCACTGTTCCAGCGGACCGGTCGGCCCGCTATTAAAAGTGTGGCGGTGACTTCGTAAGCCGTTTCTACAGTGAATTGCTTGTCGCTACGAACGCCGCCACAAAACTATTCGTTTTGTGTTTTCTATTTGATTTATTGTTGACAGTTGGAAAGGTTATACGTGTTGGAGCGCCTTGGCGAATTTTTACTTTCAAAAAAGGTGTTTGAAAAATGGGATAAATTGCAGCATGGCATTAGAAATGTTGACTGTGGCTTTTGGTGGTTCTACTATGAGTAAGACAAAAGTATTTAAATGGTATATATCAGTGGCATAGCGTGGTTGTAGAGGTTGGGGAGACTCTATAGTTATTATAGGGAGACAAAATAGTACAATAAACAATAATTTAAACAAATGGAACAAAATGCATCAAATAAAACAACAACAATAACAACTACTACTACTGCTACTACTACTACTACGACCACTACCACTATCACCGCCAATAATAATAATAATAACTAATTTGTTGAAGAAACGATTACAAATTTGCAGTACTCAAGCAGAAAGAAGAAGCACTTGTATTTTCTTATACAAAAGTGCAATGCGGCTGTCTGGCTGTCTTTTCTTTCCATGAATAAGTCTATAACTTGGTCTACAAAGATCTGATCACTGTCTTTTCTATTGCTAACTTGCTCAAACACGACAGCTGAGTGTTGGACATTGCAGTCCTTAAATAATTGTTCACTCATTTAAGAGTACTCATGCTTTGTTCACTGCTTGCTGTAGTTGCGGGCAGGGTCAAAACCAAACACAGGAACTTCGTTGTTTCTTCATAAACAGAGTCTAAATCATTGTTGACAATGTACTTTAAGAGGATTCCTCGAGATATGTGTTCTTTTTCATCAGTGTATATGTTACACCATTTTCAAGCTGTTCTGGTTTGAAAAAAGGGTTCTGTTCTAATAACTGAAGCAGTGTCCACTTTGGAAATTCTTATTGATAACTTGGGAAACACTTTTCGTTCAAAAGTTCAACAAACTGAATTTGGGGAAAGTCTTTAAATTTTCTTTCCATCTGAACAATTTGCACATCCAGTATCTCGTAAGTTACTCTTCAGGCTTTCCCGGCGAGATCTTGACATGTGGAATAATCGGGTCTACTGCCGGATGTTTGTGTCGCTCTGGCACAATATTTCGACCATGTAACTCGTTGCCTTCTTCAGGTGCTACCTGAGACTGCCGTATTGGAGGATCTTGTCCAGTATTTATGCTCAGAGGGCGCTGGGTGCTCTCTCTGCCGTCCGCGCTCGCCTGGCGCTGTCTGTAATGTGTTGTATCTTCCCCGGTGCTCTCTCGGACGTCCGCGCCCGACTTGGTCACGATCTGTGGCAGCTGTCTGAGACCCGTCCTGTGTGGGGCGTTCCGTTCGCGGTCCGCACCCGCCTGATGCTGCTCCTGAAGGTTTGGCCCTTCCCTGGTGCTCCCACGGACGTCCGCGCCCGGCTCGTCTGCCATCTGTGGTCGTGGCAGTTGTCTGGTGCCCGTCTCGCGTCGGGCGCTCCGTTCGCGGTCCGCGTCCGCTTCGCGCTGTTTGTAAGATGTCTCTTCCCTCGTGCTCCCTCGGACGTCTGCGCCCGACTTGGTCTCCATCTGTGGCAGCTCTCTGAGGCCTGTCGTTTGTCGGGCGTTCCGTTCGCGGTCCGCGCCCGCCTGGCGCTGCTCCTGAGGTGTTGGCACTTCCCTGGCGCTTTGACGGTCGTCCGCGCTCGGCTCGTCCATCATCTGCGGTCGAGGCGGCTGTCAGAGGCCCGTCCTGCGTCCAGGGTTGCGTTCGCGGGCCGCGCCCGCCTGGCGCTGCTCCTGCTGCGTTGTTACTTCTTTTTGAAGAGTTTCTTGGTTCCTTTCATTGGGCCCTGATAAGCTCCAGAGCCGGACTCCACTCCGAGCTGAGCTGGTAACCGTTGTCTCGGTTTATTAGGTTGTCTGTGACCTTGATCTCTATGGCCTCCTTTATGACACTGTCCCAAAATCTTGGAGTCTGTGTCACAATTTTGGTGTCGTTGTAGTCCATCAAGTGACCGAGCTCCAGACGGTGCTCCGCTATGGCAGATTTGGTTGCCCGTACGAGTCTGGTGTGCCTCTGGTGTTCTTTGCACCTGACGTCCACTGTACTGGTTGTCTGGTCAATGTATGATTTTCCACACTGGCATGGGATGTTGTAAATGCCTGGTTTACTTAGCCCCAGGTCATCCTTCACACTCCCTAGCATTGTTCCAATTTTGGAGGTTGGACGGAAGATACTCTTTATATCGTATTTTGAGAGAATTCTGCTGATTTTTGCAGAAATAGGTCCAGCGTATGGCAGGTATGCCACCTTCTTCGCCTCCTCTGGCTCCTCTTCTGTACCCTGTAGTTGGCTGCTAGCACGAAGTGCCCTTTGGATGTATGTGGAGGAGTATCCATTTCTGCTGAACACCAGCTGTAGATGTTCTATCTCTGTGGCCAGACTTTCTGTATCCGACAGAGCCTGAGCCCTGTGAACTAATGTTTTCAAGACTCCATTCTTCTGTGCTGGGTGGTGGCAGCTACTGGCTTGAAGGTATAAGTCAGTGTCGGTGGGCTTACGATACACACTGTGCCCCAAAGTGCCATCTGCCTTTCTCTTGACCAGGACATCCAAGAATGGGAGCTGTCCATACTTCTCCAGCTCCATAGTAAATTTTATACTTGGGTGGATGTTCCAAAAAGTCATCTAGCTTCTCCCTGCCATGGGGCCAAATGACAAAAGTGTCATCGACATACCTAAGAAAGCACTTGGGTTGGTAAGTGGCTGATGCAAGTGCCTCCTCTTCGTACCTTGCCATGAAAAGGTTGGCTACCACTGGTGATAAAGGGATGCCCATTGCCAGTCCTTCCGTTTGCTCATAAAATTGACCCCCGTAAAGAAAATATGTCGAGGTCAGTACATGCTTGAACAGGTCGAGCAGTGCGCCATTGAACTTCTCTCTAATGATATTGAGTGAATCGGTGAGTGGCACTCGTGTGAAGAGCAACACCATGTCGAAACTGACCATGATGTCAGAGTCCAAGGTGTGTAGCGGCCTTAGCCATTGTAGGAAGTCCTCCGAGTTTCGAATGTGGTGTGCAAATTTGCCCACGTATGGTGCCAATATCTTCTTCAGGTATTGTGCAGTGAGAAATGTTGCTGCGCCAATGTTACTGACAATGGGTCGAAGAGGGACCCCCTCCTTGTGGACCTTGGGGAGTCCATAGAGTCTGGGTGATACAGGTGCTTTGGGATGAAGCTTCTTGATGACCTGTTCAGGTAGACCTGTCTCCTTCAGCAACTTCCGGGTCTTCTTGTCCACCTTGTCAGTGGGGTCGGCATCTAGTGGTATGTAAGCAGTGTCTTCCAGAAGTTGTTGCACCTTCCTATCATACTCCAACTTGTTTAAGATGACCATGGAGTTACCCTTATCAGATGGCAGAACTACAATGCTGTCATCCTCCTTGGGAAATATGTTGAACATTATAGCCTGCATAATCGAAAGGATACAAAGTCCTAATCAAAAAGGCTAGGAAGTTCTCATTGTTATGTACGCAACTGATATGTTGACAAACACATTTTTTAAATCATGAGTCTTTAAAACTAAGAAATATTATAACTTTGTCCCAAAGTCTTCACCACAATACCACCATCACTTCTATTTGAATCTGTTTCCGAACAACCTGAATGTAAATTTACGATGATAGTTTCAAGGCTTATATCCATCATCACTTCCCTATCAAATTATTCTTTCTAAAGCTTTTCAGCATGCCACACAGACTGTGCCCATGCTACAGGCGGGATGTTGTCTATTGTCTCCTGCACAATCGATTCAGTGAATGTTATGTTGAAAAGAATGAGATTTTCACTCTGCAGCGGAGTGTGCGCTGATATGAAACGTCCTGACAGATTAAACTGTGTGCCGTGCCGAGACTCGAACTCAGGACCTTTGTCTTTTGCGGGCAAGTGCTTTACCATCTGAGCTGCCCAGGCACGACTCACGCCCCGTCCTCACAGCCTCACTTCTGCCAGTACCTCGTCTCCTACCTTCCAAACTTTACAGAAGCTCTCAGGAGAGCTTGTATAACTTGCTGTTATGAATCATGAAAAATTGAATGTGCCTTGGATGGAAATTTAGATGAAGCGATTTATATAAATATAAGAGTAGAATTTAATGTAGAACTAGAAACTGTAGGTAAGCTAAACAAACCAATTACGGTTTAAAGCAGGCACCAAGGTCTTGAAATTTAATGTTTGGCAGCTTTTGTTAAAGATTCAGGCTTTGTTCAAAGCATCACTGATGCGTGTCTATATACCTACAGGAACTTAACCACTAATGTTTATGTTTTCCTGTATGTAGATGACATTATAGTTTTAGATAATGATAAGATGAAACTTGAAGAATTCAAATTAGTATTAAGAAGTAAATTTAAACTGAAAGCTTTTGGTGATTTTGAACCATTCTTGAGAATTAAGATAGATAAGAGGGAAATGGAATAATTCTGTGTCAGAAAAAATATTTGGAGAATCTGTTGAAGACATTGGGTATGAATGGAAGCAAACCGATCAACACATCCATGAAACTGAATCACAGAGAAGTAGAGGATGATAGGAGATTACATAAAAAGTATCACACAGAGAAATAATGGGACATTTACTGTTTGTAACTCAAAGAACACAGCCTGATTTTAGTTATGCCATCAATTACTTTAGTCATCTAAAGGAACCAGAATGCAAAGATTTAGAGTACTGTGTTACAAGGTATGGGTGCATTATAAAATTGAAGAGAACAATGAAACTATAGCAACTGACGCTGATACTGATTGGGCCAATAGTTCAGAGAGAAAATCGTCATCAGATTATGTGATCAAGGCTTTGGTAACACTATAAGTTGATGAACTAAAAACAGAGTGCTGTAGCTTTGCCTTCTACAGAAGCAAAATTTGTCCCACTTGCAACTGTGTTGCAGAATATTTGTGGTTTCGGAAGGTATTTCAAGACCTAAAAATTTTAAAACATGAAAAATTATAATTTATGAAGACAACTAGTCTTGTGCTGCATCTCTTTGTAAATGGGAATATGAAAGACTAAAACTCATAGATTTTAAGTAGGAACCTACGTTTGACAAGGAAAACAGATGCCAAGTATAATGCTACAGAAAATCAGTTAGCTGACATTTTTACAAAATCCTTATGTAGACAAATATTTGAAAAATTGTCACAAGGATTGGGGATATGTAAGGTTGTAGACTAGCATTATACAGAATTAAGGCAGAGTGAAGGATCAGCGACTCCATATTATGCTCCTTATGATCTCCTTGATATATTAATCTTTGGCTATGAATGGTCTTTGATTTTCCCTTTCTTTCTTGTACAGTTGCTTGTAAATATATTATTGTTATGCATGTCATATTTCGTTTTCTTTATTTTCTATAGTGAATAAATCAGTTCAACTTAAATATTCACTGCTTTCAGCCACACTCTGCAAACAGTTTTCTCAACACTGCTGGCTTGTGCCTTCACTTGCATGTAAAGGACTGAAAGCAGACTGTAATACTGAATGGTTCAACTGAGTGGGGGACCTTAAGTTGCAATGTAACAAAGGCTTCATTTTAGGTCCACTACTATTTGTTAATTTCATTAACAAACTCCCTCATTGTTCTTTTACAAGGAGAAAATTAATTTTTTTTGCAGCTGATACTACAATTTTTATTTACAAAATTTCAGATAAGGATCTTGAACAAACTGAAGTTTTAAGTTGATTTTCTTCATATGGTCTCTCAGTCAATGCAGATAAAACCCATTATAAGAGACTCCACATGACCATACATCACAAAAAAAGACATAAAGTGTAGAGATCAACCTATATAAAAAGTTCATGATAAATACATCCTGAGTACATATATAGGTTGCAAATGTGATTGATCAACTGACATTCTTCATCTTTTTAAAAGGCTTAGCTCAGCAATATTTGCACTATGAATTATTGCTTCAGTGGCTGAAATAGATACCATTAAGGCTTCCTACTTTGGCTTTTGTCATTCATTATGTCATACCAATGTGCTACTACACTCTGGGGGAACCAATCTCTCATAAAACAATTCACTGCAAAAAATAAAGCCACCAGAATAATGAGTAGTGTCTGTCATAGACACTCTAGTAGGTAAGTGTTTTTGTTGGCCTTTGTCTGTAACAACTTTTCTTTACACAAAGACAACAGCAAATATCATGAGTACAACACAAGGACCACAAGCAGTCTGCACATTGGAGTGAAAAGTCTAATACACTATCACCACATATCAAATGTCTTCACAAACAACTTCCAAAATTCAAACAAATCTTGAAGGAGTACCTAATAAGGGAATATTTTTATACAGTAGATGAATTTATGAGAGAAAATGAATACCACCACTGACATTACAATTATTTGATAAATACTTCTAAGTAATTTTATTTTAGGACTAGTATATATAAATAAACATTTGGTTTTTGGTATTTATGAATTTATTTACTGTAATAGTTGGCTTAGTCTTAATTCCTGTATGTATTACTGTTCCTTCCACAGTGTAACATAATTTTCTGTTGATTAGATTTATGTTCTTTATTTACAAGTGTCTGTTATTGTAATTATGTAAGTTATTGCTGAGCTGCGTATAATTTGTCACATTCCATATTCTTCTGACTCACTCACTGCCTAGATCTATGTAAAACAAAATATATAGATAGATGAGTTTCTGTGCATGAAATTACATGGTTTTCAAGTGAATAGGAAGTAGCAGTGGAATCATCATATTCATAACCCCCCCCCCCCCCCCCCCAAATACAAGACCTGCTACAATTCCCTTGTAACCAAAAAAAAAGTTTCTTTTAAGACTGAGTCATTATAAAGTTGAAGAATTTTTAATTGAGATAAAGAGAAAGGGGTGACTGTAAAATGTTTATTATTGTGGTGGTAGGATTAGGATGTGATACACCAGTGAATAGGAACAAAATCCATACTTTATTGTAATGTTGGAATGGTGTTGCTATATATATATATTGTAATGGTACTGAGGTTTGTAATGCTTCAGATAACATAGGTGTCTACCATAATAAAATTCTTTTCATATACTGTAAATCATTTCATTTAATTTGGAGTAACTTCTCTGAAATTTGCCCATTCATGTATTTATAGACACAGCGTACATAAAAGCTTGGAACAGTAGAGATTCACCGCTGAATTAAATGGACTGAGAAGGTAGGTGAGTTTTTGGAAATACTGTGTTATTTATGTGTGATCTAAAAGAATGATTGACTATGATGCTCTATTTGAGTACAAATACCGATATGTAGATGTGCATGATCGTTACAGCATGCAGATCGAATGTGTAACATCTGTTATATTTAATAATATTATTACTAACAGATTTACACTCTTGATTGTTCACCATTCACCTTCAAACTTAATTTTGACATCCATAAACACTTACCGCCTCCCCCCCTCTGACTGTTTGTCACTCCAGTACTTTTATTACCAATTATCAAATATCCTGCAGGTGCACATAAATGGAATATTTTAGGAGTGAGTCAAGAAAAAGAGAGGAAAGATAGAATTGAATATTACATCAACACTGAGATACCATAATTAGAAATGTAGCATTAGTAAAGACAAAACACTGATGAAACAAATAATTGACCATGGTCTTTGTTGGGATATTAAGTGCATACTTGCAATCATTAAGCAAATATAAATTACTGGAAATACAATGCGCAGTGCTTTCAAATGTTAGTATAGAGTACAGCGCCAATCACACTAATATTTTGCCCATTAGATAAGACTGATGCACAGCATAGCAACACAAGCAAAGGCGGTCATATCAGTCATTCTACGACTGCCCATGTTTCACTTGACATGAGACACATTGTTCTTGGGAAGCAACCTACTTCTGCAGCCAAGGTTGCTAATTCATGCCTGTGTAGCGGCATTCGACATGCAGGTCGCCAGTTTGACTTCGTACGCTGGACGACACTTTCATAATCAGTATTTTGATTGCTAGGGGAGATGTGTGATGTACAGTTTCTGATAACCAGACTTTGCAGCAATGTCCTAGAGTAAACTGTAAACATTTCTGTAGTGTGTTATGGAGTGAGGGCACATTACACCAGATTCCAGTGTTAAGCTTGGTAACCCTCTTGGTGCTACTCGAGAGAAGTGAGTGAGCTATGTGAAAACATGAAGTTTCATACTCTCTCTTCTCTCAGAGTCAGACATCAAAAACAAATTTTATTTATTTATTTATTGTTGTTACAACTGACTCAGCATCTTGTATTACCAAAGGAAGTTGATGAGGGGTGTTAACAGATTTCTTACAATATTTAGGAGTCTGCCTATGTGTGTCTGCAGCAATTTTTTCAACAGTGGGCATATTACCAGTTCTGATATATCTGATACGTTGAGCGACACGCCCCAAAAACTGTATATGACAATGAAAACATAAAACTTATGTCTCAAAAGGTCGGTAGTTATCTACCCCATTTTAAGGTAGATTACATTGGTAAAAAATGGAAGGGATATTTTGGTAGTGTATTTATATAAGTATATTTTAATAGTATATTTTAGTAGTATTAAGTTATTAATATGGATATATATGCCACCTTTCCGATTCAGTGAGCACTCTCAGATTACATCCTCATGTGACACTGTGATGAAATCCAGGATATCCTATGAGTTTTGGAGTAAAGCTAAAAAATATTCACAAAAAAAATTATTCCAATTCCCGTAACATTAGGCAGAAGCTGAAAATTAAAAATTGGAAATAGTAAAACATCAGCATGATTGATGAAAATGTCACATTAATTCTTCTCAGCGTGGAGATACAGGGAATAAACTTAAAAGAAGTAGCTTACTGAACTTTGATAACATGTACAAAGTTTTGTTTGGTTATAAAACTTCACATCCCTTCATATTTATTTTTATGGCATTAGTTTCACACTTTCAATTTTTGTTGTAAGTGACATAAATGAAGTTAAACAAAATGTACGACTGTTTTGCAAGGTAAATTTTTTTGGTTGGTTATGTAAAGTAAAGCCCAGTGTCAATTATTGCACTGTGAATGTGGGAAACCTCCAAAAACCACCCTCAAATTGTCCAGCAAAATCGACATTTAGCAGCATAGGACCGAGCAAGGTAATGCTTGTCTCTCCAGTGACTGCATGAGATGCTGTGTTGCACCCAAAGACTTTGTGAAAGTTCCAGTCCTTGAGAGAACATCTTTTCGACCTTGAAATTTCACACTCTTTTCCCTCTCTTCTATCACAGAAAATTATATTTTCTTTTTTCGACTGTAGATCTAGACAGCTACAGTACAGCATGACTGTGTTCTTATGAGTGTACTACAATAGCTCTCTCATGTAAAACTGAATGATGAAGCAGCAAACCACCAGGGGTTTTCTTTGTTCAGTGACAAATGGTAAACTACTGCTGTGCTTCCATGGTGTAGCAAGGAGAGGACATCCTTCTGACAATTTGGGACCAGTGACGGATCATGGGCCTACATTCTGTGGAGGCCAGGAAACATATTGGAAAATTCCCTTTCTACTACCACTTCTACTTTTAATAATAATAATAATAATAATAATGACATAATAATCTTGTTAGGCGAGTTTAACGAACAATTAGGTAAAGAGAAAAAATACAGGAAAATCACCAGAATCCATACAGCTCACAAGAGTACTAACAAGTATGGGGAAAGATTGATAAGCCTTTGCGAAAATTTCGGCCTCGTACTTATGTCAACACAATTCAAAAAATCCAACAAGAAACTGTATCTTGGAAGTCGCCCAACACAATGTTGGGTGAATTCCAGATAGACCATGTGGCCATCTCCAAGAGTAACACAGCAGAAATTCTGAATGTGAAAACGAGAAGAGGATTTTTTGACTCAGACCACCATTTTCTACAGATAAAGACCAGATTACAACCCAATAGAAAAAAGCCAAAACTAAACAAAGTGCTGAGACCAGACCCCGAATACATAAAACTCAACAAGGAAAACATCTTACAGGAAATTAGTCAGACAAACACCACAAACTGGACAGAACTTGTGGACGTCCTCAAATCCACGATGAAATTGGGTCAACCCCCGAGAAGGAGAAAACACAGGTGGTGGAATATAATATGTGACCAAGCAATAGAAGAAAGGACCAATGCCTGGAAAAACTTCAATGGTCACAAAACATCAGAAAAATGGCAACAATTTCTAGTAATCCGAAAACAAACTTCGAAAACTATTCGGAGGGAAAAAAGAAATTATGACAAACGGCGACTAGATGAGATAGAACAAGACTTTAAGAAGAACAACACCAGGAATTTTTATAAGACGTTTAAAGAACATATTGCAGGATACCAGCCACCCAATCTTTGCTTCAAGAAACCGGATGGTTCACTAGAAACTAACACAAAGAATAACTGCCAAATCCTCGCAGACTATTTCAACAAATTTCTCAACTGCGAAAGACCTACAGAGGATATTCACTACAAGACGTCTACACCAAATCCTGACGCTAAACCGCCAACCATCAACGAAATAGTAGAAATTATCAAGACACTGAAAAACAATAGAGCCCCAGGAGAAGATGGAATTATTGCAGAACTATGGAAACTAAATGATGAAAGATTAACAGGAAAAATTCACAAAATCATATTAAACATTTGGGAAACAGAACAGATCCCTTCTGAATGGAAATGCGCACTCATCCATCCACTCCACAAAAAAGGGGACAAAACTGAACCAAATAATTACAGGGGTATCTCACTCGTACCGGTCACATATAAAATCCTATCAAAAGTTCTCATGAATAGATTAGAAGAACAAGCTGACCCACAAATAGGAGAATACCAGACTGGTTTTCGCAAGGGACGATCATGCATAGAGCAGATCTGGAATCTGAAAATGATTCTCCAGATGAGAAACACCTGAAACACAGTGGTTACTTTTGTAGATTTTAAAAAGGCCTACGATTCAATAGAGAGAGTAGCGCTCTGCAAGACGCTGGAAGAATTCAGCATTGACAGAAAGACAAGAGCAATCATTCGGGAAACATTAACTGACACAGTCTCCAAGGTTAAATTTTTGGGGGATATCTCAGAACCATTTGAAATCCAAACTGGAGTGCGACAGGGTGACGGACTTTCACCATTACTCTTTAATATCATTCTTGAAAAAATTATCAGGACATGGGAGAAAGAAGTCAAAGGAATCCAAATTGGCATTAGAAAAGATAATAGATTAAATTTGAAGTGTTTAGCTTTTGCGGATGACATTGCAATCCTCACAAATAATAGAAAAAAAGCCCCTAACGCCATAGAGAAGTTACACGAAATTGCACAAAGATCTGGCTTGCAAATCTCATATGAGAAAACCCAGTACATAGAAAGAGTGCCACAAGACAAATTGCCTATTGTGACAACCCATGGGAAAATCGTACAAGTACCACATTTTAAGTACCTGGGAGAAATCATCCAGCCATCAGGGATCAACATAAAGGCCAATGAGGAAAGAATAAAAAAAACTACACAAAGCATATTAACTCACGTGGAACTATTATAACAAAAAGTCCATATCCATTAACGCAAAATTGAGGCACTACAACACTGTCGTACTTCCGGAGGTACTGTATGCATCCGAAACAACACAAATAGGTGGGCAAACTAAAATCAAAGAAATAGAGAAACAAGAAAGGAAAGTTCTCAGGAAAATTTTTGGCCCAATACAAGAGCAAGGAATCTGGATGAAGAGACCAATATCAGAATTATACAAATACATGGACAAGATTACGGATACAATAAGGAAAAGAAGAATGCAGTTCTACGGACATATCCACAGGATGAATGAAAACAGAATTTCAAAGCGAATTCTTAAAGTCATCAACTCAGGCAGGGGGAAAAACAAAATGGATAAAATAAGTTGAAGACGACCTCAGACAAGCACACATAAAAGTAAACGATGCAGAAAATAGAACTGAATTCAGGAACATCATCAAAAAACATAAATTTGACACTACAACACAGAAGAGACCAGGATGCAAATGGACAGCGGAGCGAAAGAAACAACACAGTGAACACATGAAGAAAATTTGGGCTCAGAAAAAACATAAACAATCATCATAAAGGAATTCAAGTTCAAACGCTCTCTTAAATAGGAATAATCGAAAATAATAATAATAATAATAATAATGACATTCACTTATTTACAAACGAACTGGCTCCTTTTACCTGACGTACTTATTGCTGGAATGGTAGCAATTAGTTTGAGGGCTTCTGGAAGAATTTGGTCCATTTCATTCTCAATAATTCTTTTGACAGCATCTCCCAAACTGGCAGAATGAAATGTTTCTTTATACAGGAAGAAAATACATTCCCCAGTTCTATGTGCAATTGCGAGCGACTGAAGGAGGCATCATACGTTTGTAATAATGATTCCACACACCATCTACAGATGGTAATAGGTGAACTGAGTAATATCGCCTAATTTGAGGAAAAGAAGTTTATCACAATGTGAAAATCTCGTTTCCAGTTGTCTTACGATATTATCCACTACCTTGAACTACACCTGTTTGTATTTTGAAATCAATGGATTGCCAATTTACTCACCATCATTTCAATTCTATTCATGGAAGCTTCAACTTCTGAATTACTCGACCGCATCGTGGAATTTAAAAATTCTCCCAGCTTGTGTTGATTTCTTAAGATTTTCATGTAGGCTATGTATTCTGAGGCCTACCTATAGTTGCAAAACTATGCGTCATTGCTTTTCTTGAAGAATATGGAAAAGCAGTCCAGTCTTTAAAATATGCTTTGAAAAACAGAGAGAAGAAAACCAAAGTCAAAGTCTAGGAGTTATTTTTGAAACTACAGTCTTCTCTTGTAGTCGTTGAACCAAGAGTCTGGGATGTCAATTATTTCATTTAAAACCTCAATTACTCCAGTGAAGTTTTCGTAAATGGGAGATGTTTCTGGCGTTACGGTTCCATTTTGTTTCATAGTTCGAAGGAATGTGTTTACCAACGACACAGTCGAGAATTTCTGTACGTTTAGAAGACCGTTGGAAGAGAACAGAAATATCCTGAAGCGCGTAGGAAAAAAAAAATCGTTATTCAAATGGCTCTGAGCACTATGGGACTTAACATCTGTGGTCATCAGTCTCCTAGAACTTAGAACTACTTAAACCTAACTAACCTAAGGAAATCACACACATCCATGCCCGAGGCAGGATTCGAACCTGTGACCGTAGCGGTCACGCGATTCGACTGAAGCGCCTAGACGGTCACACCGGCTGACAAAATCGTTATTAGTTTTACACAAGGACAGCTCTGCTGCAAAATTAAATTGAAACGATGTGCGAAACAGTGAGAAAAAGAGCTTGCAAGCTATTTAATTTTCCCACTAGAATGGAAGCATCATTACAGGTTTGGGCCACCAGTTTGTTCCTCATATCATAATTCCAAAACACGCCGCTCAGCACAGGAATAAAGCAGCAACAGTTATAGCTTCGCTAACATCATGAAAACCAAGAAAATGTTTTTGAATATCGCTGTAGGAGTGCACTAGTCCCGTAACAATAGAGCATTGTGGCTTGTCTGAAAGGGCTGTTGCTCCGTTTACACTGCAGGTATAAAATGAGGTTCTATCCACACCTGAATATATGCATTCACAGATCTTCTCATTTATACATCCAATCAGTTCGTTCTGTATAGCTTCTGAAAATCCCCATAAATTGTCCATTTTCGTACACTACGCCTTCAAATTCGTTTCTGTTTAGCACAAGTTTAAAATTGGCTCTGAAATTTTCGGGATTCATGTAATACTCTGCCTCACCATGACATCCGAACGTTACAAAAAAGACGTGTGAAGTCACTTAGAATTTTTATGATGTCTCTGTTACCTTTCACTTCATTGTTGTGTTTGATTTTCAACCGTTTGTGATGTTCAAAATATCTCCGAAACACTAAAGAGTTGTTTGGATAGTTCTTTATATGAAATAAAACTGCTTATATGATCATTAGAAGAAGCATGCCATGCTAAACCTCTAAGGCAGATTCTTAAGATCGTCGAAATTTTCAGTGGACCATACAACTTTTCTTGTGCTTAAGAGAAAATATGGCCAGCAGAATAATTTGACTTTTGTGGGGCTAGCACATAACTTTGTGCTTCTCATATCATGAACTTTAGAATCCATGTGTTTCAGTGTTGGATGTCTTTTCTTCAAAATTTCATGTCATAGAGTTTCACATCTCCTTGAAAATGGAAGCTCTTGCAAGGAAGTAATGATGCCCTCACGCGAAATCGGTGACATAATCCATGCGCCAGGGTATTGTACGGACTCCTTTCTGCAGCTCGGTGAGAGCCGAACGAGGGAGTGACAGGGAAGATTGAAGACATTATTTGGGCACGGTTCTGCAAAAGTTTGCATCCGGCTTCACTGAATATCAGCGCCAGAATCGTAACCATAACAAGAAATTGGTATAATTTCCCCAGGCAGTATTTTCTATTGTGCTCAGAAATGTTAAATATTGCAGGGTAAAAAAGATGTACCCTGATTGCAGGTGGAGGCAAGTGTCCCTCTTGCCCCACTCTCCACTCTCCCCCCCCCCCCCCCTCCACAAGGACGTCTGATTTGTTAAAGAGGGCCTTAGAAAGGTTTATGTTCTTATTTATTCTGCAAACAATTTTTTAATTTTATGTATAGTACATAACTTGTTTCGGGAGACCTTCATACAAATAGTATTTGGTCTTTAAAATTAAACAAGAAAAACTTTTCCTAAATAAATAATAAATATTTCATATATTCTCAACAGTATATATGTAAGAAATACCCAGACATACACTAAATATTTCTTTATTTGGCAATATAATAACCTCACTTTATTGCTAAACGAATTAAGACCCTCGGCACAGTGTGTTGCCTCTCTGCTCATAAAACACCGCTCAGTCTTCTAACATAAGGTCCACTATCAAAGAGCAGAAGAATCTTAACTTTGGATCGAATATCTTATAATGTTAAAGGGTTCAAACCTTTTTTGACAACAGCTATCTGTCTCCTATTAAATATTATATTCGAATTTCCAGCTTGTGTGAAACCATGTAAGAATTCCTTCAGTACATCAAAGCATCCGAACTTTCTTAATTCAATATCAAATTCAGTATCTTTCATTTCATTAAAAATCTTCAATTTCCTAATGTGATCAAGAACTTCTTTTTCACTTAGTATTTTAACAGTCGACTCGAAACTGTGGCAACAAAATTTATTTACAAAACAAATCAGACTACAGAAATACAATGAGTTACAGTTTTTGGATGTTAACATTAATTCACACATTGATTTCAACTAGACTTGTAATGTATGCGATGGCACAAATGAGTTTACGTTTATCCATGATAATATGGTTATATAGTCTTAGAAGCTAATGAGCTCCTCAGAGATGTACAACATACGTTATCTCTTATATGACGTTTATTTACAATACCTTAGTATTGTGTTGGCTGGACTCATTGTCAGGTGCATATTACAAATAAGACATTTCACGATAGAATGACTGTGGTAGAATATCAATTGCTAGCTGTCTTCTAAAGTAAATATCGCTAGTTAAATACCACCTGCCCGAGAAATAAAATAAATATTGCCCAAATCAAGGAAAGCACTGTTACAAAAGTCACGAGAAAATTATTCTTTATACAACTTAAAAACATTACAGTCTGAAAATAATCAGAACATCTGAAAACGCTTCAGTTATTACAGTGCTACAAGAGCGTAAATAGATTATGAATGCATTAGGTGGGGAGGGGGGGGGGGGGAGCTGATGGGGACATGGGGACGCAAGGCGCAGTCACTCGGACGAATTGAGGTATGCCGCTGAAAAAATCTTGTGAAACCAACGAATTATAGAAATTGCTATTATCACATGCCCCCTCTACTCTCCATAAACCCTCCCTATCATTTAGTATCGGAACTGGTCTTCGTAACTGAGTACCATCTAGGTGACCACATTGTGTGGTATTTTGCCATTTAGGCTACTAATTTTGGAATTTTGAGCAAATTTTTTACAGAAATGTAATCATCGCCGTTTGGACGATATTTTTGTTGATCAACGCGATTTTTAGGCGATACAGATAAATCCAAGTGTATTTCTAAGCATTGATTTTAATTTAATGTCATTTGTAGTTATGTTTACCTCTCTGTTGCTCTATGAAATACTGAAATATTGGAACCCCAAAGTTCTGCTACTCTCCAAATAACGACTCCAGTGCTAACATTAAATTGCTATAGACAGCTAATTAGGCTTTTATAATTGCGCGTATATACTTTTAACTTACCGTAACGCTAGTGAAAGAACAAAATTGGTTTTCCTCTTCTTTCTTGTTACAAAATTATCTGTAATTAAAAACCATTACAACAGCACACAGAAAAAAAGCATTAAGCAGCAGGAAGTACACTAAATTCAACTGCCAGTAAGAACTGAAATGATTAACAAAACAGCAACTGAGCGCAATGTGCAGTAGATGGTCTTGGTGTAACACCTATTTTGTATCTGTATTGGTATTTCTATGTCAATTTGTAGTGCTGCTTATGTACAGTATCATGGAAATTCTTTTACTATGTATATATATTTCAGCTACACAAACTTTTGAACAATGTTGTTTAAATGGTGCTTGTGAATTTAAATAGCTACTGGAATATTTGTTATATAATGTACTGTAAATAAGTTGGTCTATAGTTAGGGAACATAAAGTTGAATGTAAAATAAGTGGGGAAGCCCCACAGCTACAGAAGTAGCCTGGTGGAGTGGATAAAGTGTTGTTGGCGTGCAAGTGTTAACTCGTCCTTGTGATGGGTAAGGATTCTGGTCTGAGCAGTGCTGTGGTTAACATCTCGCTAGCAGTAGCAGATCATTTTGGCTCATATTCTTGGCGGTTTCAGGCCAGCAGAGCTTAAGAGCGGTATTTATGGGCCTCGGATGCTGCATAATGGTGATTCTACTATCATGGCCCTACAAAAATATAATTCTGACGCCAAGAAGATCTGTAACAGGGCGAGGCCAATAGCGCTTCCATGATTCCATTGCCACTATGTTAACAGCCACTGCAAATCCCGCCACCAGTACCACCAGCCTTCCACTTAATTGTTCATAATTGGCACTCAGTGAATGGGCCAGGTATTTGTGAAGTTTGTTTGATTTTAATATTAATCTTGGCGAACTAAAGACTCTATCATGCACCCGTGATTATCACCAATCACAAACTTTGACAGGAATCCCATCCTAGTGAATTTAATTCCCAGAGTTCTAATTTGTTAGGAAGAGACTTATTCAGCAGTTATGACTGCTGTCTAACGTGTGGAGATGTAGTGTTTAAAGTTCAGTTTTATAGTTTGAGAAATACTCTACTTCCAGTGCATTTTTAGACCAATCTACTTATATTTTCTTAAACAATTTGCCTTACTTGAAGAGTTGCCCAAAAGTAGTAAAATTAATCTGTAATGAAGAATTATTAGTTGCTGAATTTATGCACTTGGATCAAAATTACAAAGTTCGTAAGTGTTCATTTTATGAGAAAGTGTTTGAATCTAAATTTAATGTTGTGTTAGCATTTGAACAGCCAAATATATTTTGAATAGGTTAAAAGATTGCTTATCAAAGCACATTTGTTATTTAAAGAGTTACAGTTTGTTGTGCTTTACCTAATTAATAATTATTGACGAGGATACTTACCCTTTTAAACACATACTTTTGTAGTTTTGTTAATGAGCAAGGTTCTTCAAATAATGATAGTTTATGGGCCTCATGTACTAGGCTAGTTAGTTAATAAAGTAAAGCGAAGGCTCCTTCAGAGCCAGTGTAGTTAGATTTGCATTCTGTTTAATTGCTTCAAACCGAGTTTAAGAAAGAAATATTTACTGTGTTAGCTATTTTAATGCTAGTTGGTTAATGCACAGGCAAAGGGATCCTGTACGAAGCAATGATGTTGTAGAGTATGATCATTAACAGACTCCCTGATTTAAATCAGAATCATTTCATGCTCTTCCCTGTTCAGTACTGCTACTATTTTCATGTGTGTTGGTGATTGGTTCCATAAACTGTTGCATCTAGTTAATTGAAGGTATGTGTTGTTGAGAGCGATATGTCATTGGCTATTTGTTTGTCTGATTTTCAGTTAAGTAGTATATCTATCTGCAAGGTTAGGTTACTGTGTTGTAGTGTGATTTGGTATAAAGAAAGAGTTTATTTTGTGTGTCAAGGAAGATTAGGTTAGCCTTAGCACAGTCTTCTGCTTCGTTATATTGCTTGATATGAGAATGCCTAATTAGGCTGATGACCGATATTAATATGTAATGTTACAACTTGCTTTTGTGCTGGGAGAACGTCTCTTCCTGACTCACCTGTTTACTGTTTGTTGTACTCTGCTGGAGTGTTTCGGAAACGAATCCCAGGTTGATTGTTCTGTTTCCATTAGGTTATCTCACAGTCAGAACTTCTCAAAAATTCCTCGCAGAGATATAACATTAGCATCGACTGCTGTTTAAGGTGGTAGGTGTGATCGTTACATTGGCTAAACTTACAGTTCTGGTAGCTTCCTACATAGCCTTCGTCACCCAAAACCAAATCGAGGGTATTGGACTATGCGTGTCAGAAGGGGAAGTTTTTACAAAAGAGACTGGACTATTGGAAAACTCTCCAGAGAATGTATAAGTGACTGTTCTGACGCCTTCCCAAGATAGAGCTATACATCCGTCCCTCACAAAGTCCGAATAACTTAGAAATCTGTTCAGCTGACGACTTGTGACCTGAACAAAATGAATGATCGTTATCTCTGGCCTTAGCCTACGGAAGTTCAAGGGGCTAGCCTTCTTTTGAGTCTGAATGTCTGGAGCTGGCAGAAGTGTTTCCTTGTTGTTAAGTAATTATAATACCAGGTACACTAAACTAACTCGTCAAGTTTTCTTACGCAGGCTTCATTAAATGGTCTAACGTACTCTTGGATGTCTTCTCGTGATGAAGACGTCAAAGCTGCTGTGGAGGCGATTGTTAAGGCTTAGCGCAGTGCATACGGTACCGCTCGTACCGTTCTGTGGGACCAAAAATGTTCGACGAAGCACTGCGTTTAGCTATTACTGATTACGTTGAAGGCTGCGATGGGGATCTCAGTTTCTCTACGGTTGGGATATGCCTCATAGTTAACTTGGCAACAATACTTTGAAGAAGCCAATAAAGGAAGTCGGCATAGCACAGAAAAAAGCCGTTTCCGTCTACGTTTCACACACGGTTCAACCTCGTGCTCATTGCTATGGAAGGGAGAACGACTCACAAACGAATGAGACTCAGCTCCATAATGGAGTGTCGGGTGTTACACCTTCTAAAGCGACGATGGTAACTTCGGTTGTGTTATCTGACTGCGATCAGCCACATAATGCTACAATCAACTAAACGAGAGATTTTTCGGAATAACGGAAATCACTTCTAGAAATGTATGAGAATTCTGTAATGAATAAAACTCTGTATTCCAGAATCCAAGGGGGGAGGGGTAAGGAGCAAATTTCCCCCCTTACTACTCCCCCAAAATCGCGTACTTTTCACGGAAAAACTGTGTAATGGACTCATAACAGTCAGACGCATGAACGAGGGCGGTTCCCGCAGTTCGAGAGACAAACGCAGATTGCATTGTTGCTGGTTTTGATGAAAACGTCTATCCTTGCAAATTACGTTGCCCGATTGTTTGTGCAGAATTTGTGGTGTTAACACCACCATCAGATGTGACAATTCGCAACAAATGGAGTAAAAATTCACTAAATAATTCGCTACTATCACATTCAATGCTCTCATTGGCTACGACGTTCACAGCTGAGTGCTAAGGACACCACTGAACGCCCATTGGTTGTCGGAGAATACGTGATGTAGAATCACAGAACAAGCCTAAACTCGACCACCTTCGTTCGTGACCCTTAACTATAGACGACCACAAAGGTAGCAGGAGTCCGAGGGCAAGGACGTGGCCAAAGGTGGGAATGGGGGGAGGGGGGAGGGTGGACCAGGTGGTCACAACCCCCCGTATCACCTAAATAAAATTACACACGACGTAGTTGCCGTCTAGTGAAATACAAAAATATTTTGATTTTCAATCATACGACGAAAAAGGGATGTACACTGTCGATAGTAAACAAGGCCTCGATATATTTCAGTTATCGATGTATCTATAGCACTGACAGTTATCTCCCATCCATACTTTAGCCCATAGAGGCTAAAGTAAACACTTTCCAATAGTCCAGTCTCTTTTGTAAAAACTTCCCCTTCTGACACGCATGGTCCAATACCCTCGATTTGGTTTTGGGTGACGAAGGCTATGTAGGAAGCTACCAGAACTGTAAGTTGTGTTTTAAGGTTTTCTCAAATAGTAGTAGAGATTAGATTTACTCTGTAATTTTCTACATGTTCGAGTATCTAACTACTGGACGCGTACTGAATGGATATCAGCGTTTATCTTATCGAAACTAGTCACAAGGAATTTAGTATGCTGTGACTTTTCTACTCGATATTTACAGCTCGGCAAACTTATATAAGTATTTCTTGAGCCAAAACGTCTCAAAAATATTATAATATTGATAACTTCTTACCTGACTGAAGCAATATCGTGGTATGACTTTTGGTCAACGACAGCACAAATACCTACAAATCTATCACTGATATTACTGACAAACATACAAATTTTTTCCTGCATTGAAAAGTGCTTTATTAGTTGCTCTTGCTTTGCCTGCAAGTACATGCACGATTTAAATATCCGTCAGTACTCTATGAAGAGTAAAATTGTGGCTGTGTTCTACGACGAATGAAAACAGGTTGTGTGTACTGTACATACTAAGTATTTACAGAAGAAAAGTGATTGAAATACCTGATTTTACTAGGTTAGTCACTGACAAATTCGAGTAACGGCCTCAGTGATCGTTATGCGCTTTCAAACAAGAACTGATGTAACACATATGCGATGTAATATTACATTTTGTGGAGTTTTGTATCACACATGATTGTTCAAGGTTATTCTTTTTTCATCAGCTCTTGTTAAGAAAGTAATTAATTATTTTACCATTTCGCACAGTAATTTGTAAGCTTTCATTTGATATGATTGAAACTACGTTTCTGTGATTATGAATAGATGCAATTTTTGTAAGCAGTGTTTAAGATAACAATGTGTAAGCATTTTTAAAACTTTTGCTCTTCATGTTCACTTTCGAGGGATATTGGTCAAAGGCTCTTCATGACAGATTTTTTTGTTTATAACCAACGGTATTCTCATTCCTGATTTTTTACTGCTTCAGATTTTATGCGTTCAGCGTCAATTTAACATCGTACGTTTACGAGTAATTCTATCTTTTATAAATATGTTACTGCTTTATTTCCGAACTTTTTGATCATTTTACTGGATATATGTCAGATTTAATTGTAAAAGGATATAACTTTAGATCATCAACTTCAAAAACGTATAATATCTATAATCACTTTACTAATACAAAAAGGTTTAACTTGAAGGTTTCACTTACCTTTCTAGTATCAAGGTAATCTGACTATAACAAATAACGAGTCCCAGTCCGGCACACAGTTTTAATCTGCCAGGAAGTTTCATACCAGCGCACACTCCGCTGCAGAGTGAAAATCTCATTCTGGAAACATTCAAGGTTGCCAACGTTGGGGAACTTCCTGCACCCCAAAGTCAGTTCTAATGTGGTATCAAGCAGGGTATTTCCCTAGTAATTATCTAGTACTTGCTTTTCTCTCTTTTTATACACCGGAATTGTAATACTATCAGTTCTCTGGATATGCCAACAATTTTAGAGTCTAGCCCCCCCCCCCCTTCCCCTCCGGAAAGGACTGACATGGCACCAGCGACACGATAATAGAAAAAACGAAAATCAGTCACAGATCAGTTTTCAACATCTTGCACGATATTCTGAACGTGATAAAGGTCATCTACCACCGGGTTTCGTGATTGTTCGCTCTCATTCAAGAAGCCTGTTGAACTGAGGCAGCAGTGGTAATTTGTCAGCCGTGTCAGCTCAATCCAGATGACTTTTCTAGCCGCCAGATCACTATGGACGAGAGATGGGTGTATCACCATGACCCCGAGACGAAGGAGCAAAGAAGGATCTTGCTCTCCACGTCAATGGCATTCGGTAAGACACATGTGCCCCCTGGGTTGTGCTAAATGGCAAGCATCTCAGGGAGGCTAGCATTCGTTTGCTGGGCATGGGCTTGGCAAACTCATGTTGTCCTGGTGAGCGCCACTACTCCTCCGTAACTGTATGCTATGGGTTTGCTTCAGCAACCACTATGCAATACGCTGGTGGAACGTTGTGTGTCAAAGGGAACGAGGATCGTGTCTTCACTGACTGGATCGCAAGGGTGGTAAAATCCTCTACAAAAAACCCTGAACGCAAGGTGTGCTGTGCGCCAATGATATGCATGGCTGTTGACGCAGAACAGTTGATAAGCAGTTGTTAGTACGCAGCCTCTGGGGAATTTGCCACAGCTCGGTGTTACATGGCTTACCCAAGCAAGTGGGGCTCTGTCTCCGCGGACCTTTATCTCCCTAGCTGCTCATGTAACTGAGATGGACCCCTCGAACTTAAACTTACCAACTCCGAGGGGAATAGGTGTAACACTGGTAGGTATCAAAACCTAACCTCATAAGAGGGCTCCTGAAGCCAGCCATCCAGACTCACGAATTATTCACAGTACTTCCGTTTATAGTAACAGAACGTGTGCTGTTGGTCGGAATGTATTTGTACTGAAAAGAGTTTAAAGGGCGTTGTTAGCACTTTAAAATCTGTGAAATGATTGCAAAATGGGAACCCTAGTTTGTAACATATCGCGTAACTCCAGAAAGCTAAATGCCTTGAGGAATGTGTAGTATACAAGGAGCAACATAACAGATTGAGGTACAGCAAAGGTCTTGTATCATGCATGGATCTGGTAGATACTCACAAAGAGGAACTGGTAGCTGAGTGGGCTCAAGAAGGTATGGCTGACGTGCAGAATGTAATGAAAAGTGTGGATGGCGATCTGGTCAGACCAGATTCCTTTATCCTCACTTTCACCAGTACGAAACTTCCAGAGCATAAGAAGGCAGGTTTCTTTCGTGAAACGTGCGGCCATATGTCCCCAACTCAAAGTGCTGTTTTAAATGCCAGCACTTTGGGCAGACTACTGAAGCACGTAAGGGAGAAGGCGCACGTAGAAAATATGGTAAAGCTGCCCACGAAGGAGTCGTTTGTTCAACTCCTTCTTAAGTGCGTAAATTGCTCTGGGGCTCACCCTGTCTGGGAGAGGGACTGCAGCGTCTACCTTGAAGAAAAGGAGATACAACAGCTGAAAACAACGAAGCTGAGGCGAAAAAGATCTATAAGGCTATGCAGCTTCTCATATTCACTGCTTCTTTCGCTTCAGCTCTTAAAGAGCCAGTTCCAGAAACTGATGTCTTTACATAAACAGAGGTTGCTAATGTTGGCACTAGTACCTGCTTTTGTCGTTGCACTTGTGCTGTTATGTCAGAGCCTGTAGTTGTCTCCAGAATGTTAAAAACATTCAAGGTCCCGAGTTCGAGTCTCGGTCCGGCACACAGTTTTAATCTGTCAGGAAGTTTCATACCAGCGCACACTCCGCTGCAGAGTGAAAATCTCATTCCGGAAACATCCCCCAGGCTGTGGCTAAGCCATGTCTCCGCAATATCCTTTCTTTCAAGAGTGTTAGTTCTGCAAGGTTCGCAGGAGAGCTTCTGTAAAGTTTGGAAGGTAGGAGACGAGATACTGGGAGAAGTAAAGTTGTGAGAACGGGGCGTGAGTCGTGCTTGGGTAGCTCAGTTGGTAGAGCACTTGCCCGCGAAAGGCAAAGGTCCCGAGTTCGAGCCTCAGTCCAGCACACAGTTTTAATCTGCCAGGAAGTTTCATACCAGCGCACACTCCGCTGCAGAGTGAAAATCTCATTCTGGAAACATCCCCCAGGCTGTGGCTAAGCCATGTCTCCGCAATATCCTTTCTTTCAGGAGTGCTAGTTCTGCAAGGTTCGCAGGAGAGCTTCTGTAAAGTTTGGAAGGTAGGAGACGAGATACTGGGAGAAGCAAAGCTGTGAGGATGGGGCGTGTGTCGTGCTTGGGTAGTTCAGTTGGTAGAGCACTTGCCCGAGTTCGAGTCTCAGACCAGCACACAGTTTTAATCTGCCAGGAAATTTCATACCAGCGCACACTCCGCTGCAGAGTGAAAATCTCATTCCGGAAACATCCCCCAGGCTGTGGCTAAGCCATGTCTCCGCAATATCCTTTCTTTCAGGAGTGTTAGTTCTGCAAGGTTCGCAGGAGAGCTTCTGTAAAGTTTGGAAGGTAGGAGACGAGGTACTGCCAGAAGTAAAGCTGTGAGAACGGGACGTGAGTCGTGCTTGGGTAGCTCAGTTGGTAGAGCACTTGCCCGCATAAGGCAAAGGTCCCGAATTCGAGTCCCAGTCCGGCACACAGTTTTAATCTGCCAGGAAGTTTCATACCAGCGCACACTCCGCTGCAGAGTGAAAATCTCATTCTGGAAACATTCAAGGTTGCCAACGTTTGGGAACTTCCTGCACCCCAAAGTCAGTTCTAATGTGGTATCAAGCAGGGTATTTCCCCAGTAATTATCTAGTACTTGCTTTTCTCTCTTTTTATACACCAGAATTGTAATACTTTATTTCCATTCTCTTGGTATACTGGCACAGAATAGGAGTCATGAATCGTGGGCAGAAACATGTTGTGATGAAGGAAGAATACGTAGAGGAGGACTGACTCTATCATCAAGATCAGCTTGATTTTTTCAACACGATACTTACAACTTACAATTACTTTTCGTAATAGTATGCTGCAAACAAAGGGAATCTCGTTCGGTTAGAAGCGGCGACAAGTAACTGACCTGGCGAACCCTCTTCTTGGAGGTGCTGACGCGGAAGATGCCGAGCGTGTTGAGGCCGTAGGTCTCGAGATGGTTGAGGCAGGCGGCCACGACGCCGGGGATGCACGGTTCGTCATCGGGCGGCGGCGCCGTCAGGATGTCGGCCGAGGAGCCGCACGACAGCGAGTCCAGCAGCCCGGGCACGCTGCCCACCAGCAGGCTCTCGCACGAGCCGCTCTGCGGGCACACACCAAATCCAGCGATCAACTGTCGTCTCTCCGCAGCTTTACCAGCGAAGCGCACAGATAAACTGGTCGCTGTTAAAATCGTGACACTGTCAGGACGATAGTCTATACAAAGTAAAGTGTCATGGACTATAGGGTATCCCACTCGAAAGAGGCCCCACGGACATGTGTACTAATTCCACTGAAACTGCACCGTGTAATTTGTGACGTTTCACGTGGCAACACTGCACTCTGCAACATTGTTTGACGCTACAGTGTGTGTCCGCGCGTCGCTGTGGCTGAAGGGCAGAGTTCACGATCAGTGACAATGTATCGCTATTCTGTCGAAGAGCGCGTGTTTCTTATGAAACAATATTGGATTACAGGTTCCACTAATACATGTCAGCGAATGTTTGTTGAACGGTTTGCTGACCAGCATATACCACTTAAATTCTGCATACAAAAGTTAGTGAACAAGATGCAGGGCGGTGAAATAGTGTTGGATCTTCAGGGCGGAAGATGGCCGCCATTATCGGAAGAAAAAGTGAGTGACGTGAAACCAAGCTTTGTTGGTCTCTCCTGCAAAGTCTGTTCGACGTTTATCTCAGAATGTGGACTGTCACGGAGCACATTTCGCGGAACTGTGAAGAAAGCCAGCATGTATCCGTACAGGTTTACAGTTGTTCAGGAACTGAAAGTCAATGACAAATATAAATGCATTATATTTTGCCGTCGGTTTCAGCAATTTAATGGTTGGTTGGTTGGTTTGGGGGAAGAGACCAAACAGCGAGGTCATCGGTCTCATCGGATTAGGGAAGGACGGAGAAGGAAGTTGGCCGTGCCCTTTCAAAGGAACCATCCCAGCATTTGCCTGGAGTGATTTAGGGAAATCACGGAAAACCTAAATCAGGATGGCCGGACGCGGGATTGAACCGTCGTCCTCCCGAATGCGAGTCCAGTGTGCTAGCCACTGCGCCACCTTGCTCGGTAGCAGTTTAATGCACAGAGGCCAAGAATATTGCGGTATACACCTTTCAGTGACGAGGCGTGGTTCCACTGGCTATGTAAGCTCTCATAATACACGTTTGTCGTGTATTGATGATCCACGTGCACTGGTCGAGCAACCCCTGCATTCACAAAAGATTGGCGTGTCCTGTGCAAAATCGCAGCGTCGATTCATTGGGCCATTTTTTTTCGAGTCTGCTGTGACAAGTGCTGTTTACATCGAAATGTTTCGGGAATTTACGAACCAGTTGGACGAAGAACAATTTACCCTTGCCTGGTACCAACAGGATGGCGCCACATGCCACAGTCTCGAGTGACCATGGCAGAGGTCGAATCATTTTACCCCAAGAGAGTGATTTCGAAAGGACTGTGGCCCCCGAGGTCACATGATTTAGCGCCAGCTGACTTCTTCCTCTGGAATCGCCTAAAAGGCAAGATCTACAGAAACAAACGTCACGACTCCCAAGATTTACTAGAGAACATCACCCGTGAAATACAGGCAGTGACGCCAGAGGCTCTGGCAGCGACATTCGAAAATCTGCAGTGTTGCAATCAACTGTGTTTACAAGTCGACGGTGGTCGCTTCTAGCACCTTTTGTGATTCACCTATGAACAAGATGTTACATGTTCACCTCATTTTCTTTCCTGCTTTTTATGTAAAGATTTTAAGTGTACTTTAAGCAAATGTTTGTGGAGCCTCTTTCGAGTGGGACTCCCTGTACGTGGGTAGATATGTGAATGATGAGCATTTCAGTACAACTGAACAGAGGAGGTTCAGGTGTCGCCATACACATTTTATACGAGGAGCGTTCAATAAGTAATACAACACAATTTTTCTCGGCCAGTTTCAGTTGAAAAACGGAGGAATTTGTTGTGGACATCGTGAAATACTCCCGCTTCAGAACCTATAGTTTCGTGAAGTTCCGATAGGTGGCGGCGCTATACCTAGCTTTCAAAATAGCGTCTGTAACGAACTTCCCCCCCCTCCCCCCCTCCCCCCCTCCACCACCCCACCCCCTCCCCCCCATGAACCATGGACCATGCCGTTGGTGGGGAGGCTTGCGTGCCTCAACGATACAGATAGCTGTACCGTAGGTGCAACCACAACGGAGGGGTATCTGTTGAGAGGCCAGACAAACTTGTGGTTCCTGAAGAGGAGCAAGCAGTAAAGGAAACAAAAGAAAAGTTCGGAGTAGGTATTAAAATCCATGGAGAAGAAATAAAAACTTTGTGGTTCGCCGATGACATTGTAATTCTGTCAGAGACAGCAAAGGACTTGGAAGAGCAGTTGAACGGAATGGACAGTGTCATGAAAGGAGGGTATAAGATGAACATCAACAAAAGCAAAACGAGGATAATGGAATGTAGTCGAATGCTGAGGGAATTAGATTAGGAAATGAGACACTTAAAGTAGTAAAGGAGTTTTGCTATCTGGGGAGCAAAATAACTGATGATGGTCGAAGTAGAGAGGATATAAAATGTAGAGTGGCAATGGCAAGGAAAGCATTTCTGAAGAAGAGAAATTTGTTAACATCGAGTATAGATTTAAGTATCAGGAAGTCGTTTCTGAAAGTATTTGTATGGAGTGTAGCCATGTATGGAAGTGAAACATGGACGATAAATAGTTTAGACAAGAAGAGAATAGAAGCTTTCGAAATGGGGTGCTACAGAAGAATGCTGAAGATTAGATGGGTAGATCACATAACTAATGCGGAGGTATTGAATAGAATTGGGGAGAAGAGGTGTTTGTGGCACAACTTGACTAGAAGAAGGGATCGGTTGGTAGGACATGTTCTGAGGCATCAAGGGATCACCAATTTAGTATTGGAGGGCAGTGTGGAGGGTAAAAATCGTAGAGGGAGACCAAGAGACGAATACACTAAGCAGATTCAGAAGGATGTACGCTGCAGTAGGTTCAAAAATGGTTCAAATGGCTCTGAGCACTACGGGACTTAACATCTGTGGTCATCAGTCCCCTAGAACTTAGAACTACTTAAACCTAACTAACCTAAGGACATCACACACATCCATGCCCAAGGCAAGATTCGAACCTGCGACCGTAGCATTCGCGCGGCTCCGGACTGCGCGCCTAGAACTGCAGTAGGTACTGGGAGATGAAAAACCTTGCACAGGATAGAATAACATGGAGAGATGCATCAAACCAGTCTCAGGACTGAAGACAACAACAACAACAACAACAACAACAACAACAACGAACTTACGTTCCTAGCAGAGAGCTGTCATTCAGTTTATTTTGGCAGAAAGCCAGAGCATCGCAGATATTCATAGGTGTTTGCAGAATGTCTGTGGAGACCTGGCACCGTGAGTCTTTGGGCGAGACGTCTGTCATCGTCGCAACACGGTCGTGCAAACCTGTCTAAACTCTCACGTGCCATCCGGCCTCAGTGGCCGCACATGGGGTCTGGACCCCTCTAACATCCTCCACACCTATAAATCCCTCATCCGCCCTATCCCCTGCTATGCCCATCCCGCCTGGATCGCCTCCCCTCCCACCTTCTACAAATCCCTTCAAATCCTGGAACGCCATGCGTTCCGCCTCGCCTATTGCATCCACCTCCCCTCCCCCACGCGGATCCTCTACGACTTAATTACACTCCCACACCTTCTCCTTTTCCTCGAACGGATATGTGTCCTTTACACCTCCCGCAAACTTGATCCTCCTCACCCGCTTGTCTCTCCCATCCTTTCCCACCCCGTCCGCTGCCGCTCCTGTACTCCCACGTTCCACCTGCTCTCCATCTCTCCACAGTCCATGCCCTTGCCCAAGGTGGTTTGTGCCAACTCCACCTTCCTGATGATGCCCTCATCCCCTCCATCTACCCCTCCTAACAACTTTGATCCTCCCCTTCCTCCCCCTATGTTTTTCCTCCAGGGCACCCTCTTTCCTATCTCTCCCTCCTTTCTTCCTCCCTCCCTTCCCTCCATCTGGGTTTCCACAATCCCCCCTACCCTCTCCCCTCCCTTATCCTCTCCCACTGGCATCAACACCCTCCCCCTCTCCCTCCTACCCACACCTCTTCCCTTTGGCAGGTCTCCGGCTTTGTGCGTGAACAGTGCATCTTTGTGCGCCAGAGGACGTCGCCAGTGCTCGTGTGTGTCTTTGCATCAGTGCTTCAGTGTCTCTCCATTTGTGTTCCTCCGTTCACGTGTGTAAACTCGTTCTTCCCTGTTGTGTACAGTGATGAACGTTTTTTATCCAATCAGTATGCCCGTGAACGGCTCCATTTATTTTTAGTATGTCTGTCTCCCGTTTTTGTCCACCATGTTTGTTTGTTTTCTTGTCTTTCTGTATGTGTTCACTATGTTCACTGTGGCTGAAGAGCGGCGTAGATAGGCATCTGCCGGCCTACCTTTATTGTAAAGGTATTAAAATAGCAATAAAGAAAAAAAACCGGTCAAACAGCTGTGTCTCCTGCAATGTTGGAACACGTGGACACTCTTATTCTAGGGGATTGACAGATCACAATCAAACACCTCGCTGCTCAACTGGACGTCTCTGTTGATAGTGCTGACACTGTCGTCCACCAGCTGGAATACTCAAAGGTGGTATCCACTGGGTTTCTCGCCGCCTAGCAAAAGACTACAAAGAGCAACAAAGGACCATCCTTGCGGAATTATTTGCACCTTTAGAAGCTGATCGTAACAATTTTTTTTTCAAACATCGTCACAGGCGTTGAAAAGTAAGTTCTTCACTTCGAACCGGAGAGAAAACGGCAATCCATGGAGTGGCGCAACACCATCTCTCTCCAAAGAAAAAATTCAAAGCTGCGCCCTCAACTGGTAAAGTCATGGAGCTGGTCTTCTGCGACTCTGAAGGGGTTATTCTCTTTGGTGTAATCATACATGGTGCAACTTTCAGCTCTGAAGTGTATTGTGCTACCTTTAGGAAATTGAAAAAACGACTGCAGCATTTTCATCACAAAAATGTAGATGAAGTTCTCCTTCTCCATGACAATGCAAGGTCTCACACAAATCTATGCACACGAGTGGAGTTCACAAAACTTCATTGGAGTGTTCTGCCTCACCCACCCTACAGTCCCGTTCTCGGACCTTCCGACTTCCAACTGTTTGACTCAATGAAGGATGTACTCCACGGGAAACAGTACATGGATGATGGCGTGGTTGTTGATGCAGCAAGACGTTGGCTCCGACGTCGACCAGTAGAGGGGTACCATGCGGGCATACAGGCCCAACCAGTAAGGTGGCATAAGGACGTCACACTGAATGGAGATTATGATGAAAAATGTGGTTTTGTAGCTAAAAAACTGGGGAATAATGTGGTGTGTGTAAGGAAAGATTGTGCAGTGGGTTTTCATTCATAAATCGCATCTGAATCTGGGTTCCTTGTAAGATGACCATGGTGTGTGCATTGCGTAAAAGGGAAAACGTCAACCGTCATGTGTCGATATTCGAGTAGCAGCATCTTGAGACAACAGTTCCACGATATTGCTGCTTGTGTTTGTCAAGATCCCTTGACTGTTATGTGAATATGGATTCAATGGGTCCAAGGGAGTCATACTCAGTGCCATGCAGAACCTCAGTGGCCTCGCTCCACTAGCACCCTAGAGGACTACATAATATTCGTTCAGCCATGCAGGGTCATACAGCCATGTCGTGTAACTTGAGTCAGTAAAGCGGCTTGATTTGAGCAAGACAAGTAGTTACATAGACAGTACGATGATTTCTGCATCAGTGAGGTCTGGTCAGTATGGCTACCAGTATCGCGGCTTCCCTTGAGATGGTGGAAGAGAGAGAGGCAACGACAGTGGTGTGTCTAACTACAGCACTGGACACAGGAGTGGCATTAAGACCTATTTTCAGAAGAGCTCTCGTTCTGGGTACAGCACGTTTTTGTGGAGGCTTGGAGGAAACTAATGTTGGAACATTACATTCATTATCATCGTACAGGCCTAGCACATGGTTTGAAGGTATGGTGTGATATTGAGTACAAAACACGATGACGTAAGGTTAGCATAGCTGTTAACTTGGACAAGAGCTATAATATTTTTGATGTGTGTTATGGACGGATGCTGTGCCTTTTCTTGGAGATCTCCGTGACGTTATCTTCAACAAAATAACGTAAGACCGCACATTGCCAGTATTGTCCTGACATACCCAAGACAGAAGCCATTGCAGTTGATGAGCTGTAGAAAAGAGTAACATGAAGTGACTTATGTGTACGTGTCATTCAAGTTATGTTCGACTCGACGCCCAGCGGAGTTAGAGCTGCTGTTGCTGCCGGATGTAGCAGCTACGATATCCCCCAAAGCTTCCAAAAACTTAATCGTGTATTCTTCCTACTTTATTGCATATGCACGACACGTAAAATATCGTTTCTAGCTACGCTTCCTGGTGTTGCAATTTTAATGACCAGTAGTAGTATAGAAACGATTGAAGAATGCACAGTGAACATCACCTAATCTGAACGCGTTGCGCAAGAGAATGTTAATGTGCAAAGAGAGCAGTGATCGATGTTTGCCAATCACAGGCCAGAGGCTGTATGAGACTGACGTTACATCATATCACAGAGTTTCCTATTTAATGTTGACTGATTACATGAAGACTTCGTTTAGCACGGCCTTTCATTGCGTATGTGTTAAGGAAGCATCTGCAGTACCAAGAACATGACAGCACTTACCTGTTTTGTAGCTGTAACTCTACAAGTCATTTAGGAATGAAATAAATAGGAAGTCCAGGGAGCCGGCCGGAGTGGCCGAGCGGTTCTAGGCGCTACGGTCTGGAACCGCGCGACCGCTACGGTCGCAGGTTCGAATCCTGCCTCGGGCATGGATGTGTGTGATGTCCGTAGGTTAGTTAGGTTTAAGTAGTTCTAAGTTCTAGGGGACTAATGACCTCAGAAGTTAAGTCCATAGTGCTCAGAGCCATTTGAACCATTTTGAAGTTCAGGGAAGCTAAGGTGAAATGCCTGCATAAGAAATGTGAAGAAATGATTGTTGTAAAGACTTGACTCAACGTATAGAGAAGTCTAAACAAACTTAGGCGAAATTAAAAGCAAGGGCGATAACATTAAGAGTGCAATGAGAATTCCATTGTTAAATACAGAGGAGAGAGCGGATACGTTGAAAGGGTACATTGAAGGCCTCTTTGAAGGGGGACACTTGCCCGATGGCTTGATAGAAGAAGAAGCAGCAGTCGACGTAGAAGAGATGGGGGATTCAGTATTTGAATCAGAGTTTAAGAGCTTTGGAAAACTTAAGATCGATTAAGACAGAAGGGATAGACAACATTAAATCGGAATTTCTAAAATCTTCGGGGGACATGGCAACAGAACGACTATTCACGTTGTTGTGTAGAATGTATGCGTCTGGCGATACCATCTGACTTTCCGAAAAACATCATTTATACAATTCGGATGATTGCAAGAGCCGACAAGTGCGAGAATAATAGCACAATCAGCTATACAGCTCAAGGATTTAAGCTGACCGAATCAGGTGGCGCAGTGGTTAGCAGCTGGATTTGCATTCGGGAGGACGACGGTTCAGTTCCGTGTCCGGTCAACCTGATTTAGGTTTTCCATGATTTCCCGAAATCGCTTCAGGCAAATGCCGGGATGGTCGCTTTGAAAGCGCACGTTCGATGTCCTTCCCCATCTTTCCCTAAGCTGGGCTTGTGCTCCGTCTGTAATGACCTCCTTGTCGACGGTACGTTAAACACTGATCTCCTCCTCCACCTATCCAAGTTGCTGACAAAAATAATGTACAGAAGAATGGAAAAGAAAGTTGAGGATCTGTTAGAGGACGATCAGTTTGGCTTTAGGAAAGATAAACGCACCAGAGAGGCAATTCTGACGTTGCGGTTGGTAATGGAAGTAAGACTGAAGAAAAAGAAAAGCACTTTCATTTGTCGATCCGAAAAAACGTTCGACAGTGTCAGATGGTGCAATATGTTCGAAGCTCTGACAAAAATAGGGTTAAGCTATAGGAAAGGCGAGTAATGTACAATATGTACAAGAGGCAAGAGGGAACAATAAGAGTGAGAGACCAAGAACGAAGTACTTGGATTAAAATGGGTGTGAAGACAGAGATGTAGTCTTTCGTCCCTACTGTTCAATCTGTACATCGAAGAAGCAATGACGGAAATAAAAGGAGGGTTCAAGAATGGAATTAAAATTCAAGATGAAAGGATATCAATGATAAGATTCACTGATGACATTGCTATCCTCAATGAAAGAGAAGAAGAATTACAGGATCTGCTTAATGGAATAAACAGTGTAAAGAGTACAGAACATGGATTAACAGTAAATCAAAGGAAGACGAAAGTAATGAGAAGTAGCAGAAATGAGAACAGTGAGGAGTCCACAACAGCGAGGAAATCAACATCAGGATTGGTGACCACGAAGTTAAGGAAACTGCTACCTTGGCAGCAAAATAACCCATGACGGATGGAGCAAGGAGAACATAAAAGACAGACTAGCACTGGTAAAAAGGGCACTCCTGGCCAAGAGAAATCTACTAATATGAAATATAGGCTTTAATCTGAGGAAGAAATTTCTGAGAATGTACGTTTCGAACAATGCATTGTGCGGAAGTGAAACATGAAGCGTGGGAAAACCTGCACAGAAGAGAATCGAAGCATTTGAGATGTAGTGCTACAGAAGAACGTTGAAAATAAGGAGGAAGTTCTCTGGAGAATTGGCGAGCAAAGGAATATAGGGAAAACACTGATAAGAAGAAGGGACCGGTTGGTAGGACATCTGTTAACTCATCACAGAATAACTTCCACGGTATTAGAGGGAGCTGAAGAGGGTAAAAACTGTAGAGGAAAACAGAGACTGGAAAGCATCGAGCAAATAATTGGGGACGTAGATTGCAAGTGCTACTCTGAGATGAGGAGGTTGACACACGAGAGCAATTCGTGGCGGGCCGCATCAAACCAGTGAGAAGACTGATGGGGAAAAACAAGCTCGGAGCGTGGTGGACTGGTGAGGTTGGAGAAGCTAGGCTAGTCACTGAGGAGTTGAATCTCGCCTGGGCTTTGTTGTTTTGGTGAATTATCGGTGATTTAGACAACGTGAGGCAACATATTTTTGCAACAGATGAACCTTGCCACTGCTTACTGTGCAAATTAATGAACACCTGGATAGAAAGTCCTAATAGGCTGCGCTGATCAGCGGAATGCTGAGTGAGAGAGAAATCGCAGCCATTCTGCCTTCATGTCTCTTTTTTCACACCAACGATAAACAGTATTCAGTGAAAATTCCTGTGGTATGTTTGCCACGCCGGCCGGAGTGGCCGTGCGGTTCTAGGCGCTGCAGTCTGGAGCCGAGCGACCGCTGCGGTCGCAGGTTCGAATCCTGCCTCGGGCATGGATGTGTGTGATGTCCTTAGGTTAGTTAGGTTTAATTAGTTCTAAGTTCTAGGCGACTGATGACCTAAGAAGTTAAGTCGCTTAGTGCTCAGAGCCATTTCAACCATTTTGTTTGCCACTAACAGTGGTTCATTAGTCTCTGGTGCTACGGGGAAAAATGCGTTGGAGACATGATTCTTAGTCAGTAGTAATCAATGATGAGATTTATATCCATTTTAGACAAAACTTACTAGAGACTGGAAGAGCTCACCATGATGGTGCAACAGCTATGTAGCAGTTGCAGGCCATTCATCGGTGGGAGGAGTGGACAGTGCTGACTAATCATGAGGAACAATACCTGAAGGTAATAATGCAGTAAAGTTTCTAGACCTCTTTATGACAGTAAGCTGTCTTGGTTACCACACATGAGGGATTTGAAATTCAAGGCACCTGAGACATTGAACACCCTGAAGTTCCTTTTTTCACATAGAACACCCATTCTTAAATTCTGCAAAGCATTTTTATTTTATCGACTCGAATATGGATGACAAGTGTATTCATCAACAAAACCTATATGTCTAAAGACCGTGGTGGTATTCACTATTTGATAATTAGGCTGGGCAGAAGTCATGTCGTCAGCCTCTGTGCTGAGGTTTGTGAGCCTTCACTAGCTATCCAGCGGCAGCCTCATGGAGTGACAGACATGTAAGTCCTTGTGTGATGCTCAATCACCAGCATTCCTTCTGGTTGTCTAGTCTAACATGAAAGTAGATTTTGTAAACCATCCATATGCAACGAAGCCATTTAGAATCCGTGCAAAGCAAGACCTCGCGGCATTATCTGTGAACCAGACACCCGTCAGTATCCAGTGGTTCAGTCGACTAGCATATTGTATTTTCAGTAGTATGATTCTACAGTTATTACAATGCAAAAAGAATGAGTACTTCAAATTGCCCAGTATCTCATACTAGTTTACACAGATAAATTTAAGGAGAGGGGCAACACTTACCAAACAAATTCAGTGTCTAGTGTGAAGATATATACATAATTCTGGAACAAATGAGATGTACTGGAGCTATAAAATTTTTGATCTCTCCTAGTTCCCTGAGAGTTTTTAAATAAATTTATTTCATATACTCAGGAGGAAAAATTACCCAGTCACCCAGGACACTCTTATTTCCGTGTATCATCGAGGAAAGGAGTTGACATTCTGTTTGTACCATGGCATGTGAGGGTTACAGGACATAAAAAGGTACAAGCAGGAGCCAAGGTGGTCTGCACAATAATTTCAGAGTCAGAGTAAATTCCTCCTATACAAAGATCATGGGTACTGTCTAGGGTATGAGCTGGCAAAGATTGCAACGTCAATATTGAGAAGTAGTTTTAACTTTATTCGGAGGGGGAATGGCTTGAAGAAAATGAGGTCTGCAACTAATGAAGTGACAACTGGTGAGGGGGTATTCACTTCATTCAACTCGCCACCACATTTAGCTATGTGTCCTGAGACAGTGTGGTGGTCGATGTTGCTGGATGTTCTGCAGTGTTCTATAAAGATGCTCGGTAAAAAATTTTTGATCTTCTTGCTTATCACATAACCATTCATCAAATTCAAGATGAACTTCCTATCATTTCGTTAATGGTCACAGTTATTGTGATATTGTCGCATTACGCAAGGTACTGTGCGAAATTCGAATAGTTTGTAATGAAATGTACCAGTCACCATGATATTCGTCTGATGGATATTAGGTCATACAGTGCTGCATATGAAACGTAGATATCATATTGAATTTTTCTTTAAACTTGAGACGAGATCTGTGTGTACCTCCGACCTCGAGAAAATGGATTTTATGTAGTGCACTCACTTCCAGTCGCGTGTGCAAACGGCACACTGAAAGTGCTATATTAATAACATACCTTATATCTCATAAGCTGTTTGAGATACCGAAATGAATTTCTGAGATATGATAGCACGCAACACAGAGAGCATTTTGTCGCATACTTAAAATGCGAAACTTTCTTAGCTACAGCAGTATACGAGTGACTACAGTTTTCTTTCAATGTAGTTATTTTAAGGGCCACCATAGCGAGTGAAATGAAAAATATCATGTCACCTTCAAAGTAGTTCCCTTCAAGAGCTATACATTTTGGAGTAGTTGTTGCCTTTAACATGTTGGTCACTTTCTTTTGAATGTTGTCCATGGTCCCAAAATTACGACATTTTAAGACATTTTTTAATTTCGGAAAAAGAAAAAAGTCACAACATCTCGGGTTAAGTGAATAGGAGGTCTGTGAAATAACAGGAATGCCTTTTGTGGTAAAAAATTCCGTGATGGTAGTGGCTGTTTGACACGGAGCGTTATCATGATGCGGGATCCACTTGTCTGCAATGTCTGGTTTTAACTCGATCCACTCTTTTCCTGAGCCTATGAAGGATATCTTTGTACAACACTTGGTTGACGGTTTGGAGGAACAGATTCTTTCTACACGATACACCTACTGCCACAAAAGCAAATCAGCGTTGTACTGATCTTTCATTTGGTCATTCGTGCTTCATTCTGTCGAGGAGATGTCTCAGTATGCCACTCCTCACCTCGCCGCTTCGTCTCAGGATAGTACTCAAAAATCTTCAACGTATTCTCTGCCTTCCAAAATGATTTGTGTATGTGAAAAACTTGTGCTCTTGATAAGAATGTTCCCCTCAGGCTTGTTGCAACTTTTCAAAGGTCACACTTGCAGATATCCCAAACTTGATGACAAAACGTAGCTCTAAATTGCGCTGTTCCATTTTCGTTACACACAACAAAAACACAACTTCACTGATGGCACTCTCAAAAATCGCATAATGAATGTACGGATCAGAAACTCAGGCTGAGTGTCTGGTGGGGATGAAGACAACAATGTACACAACTAGAACAACACAGTGTTGCTAGATCACCCACAGTGTTGTCAGTCTCATTTCTTTGCTCACACATCTTCCATATTTTAATGACAAATTTAATTATGGAATAAATATATTGGGAAGCAGTAGTTAATGTCCCTAGTTCCCTGAAGAGGTCTCTCCAGGATGTTCTTGAGTTCACACCACAAATTATTCTTATTACATATTTATGGATCCAGAAAACTTTAGCTTGACTTAATGTGTTACCTTAAACAAATAATACCTTATGATATTATGGACTAAAATTAAGCATAGTGTGCAGGTTGTTTGGTATTTACATGTGTGATAACATTCGGATTGCAAATAGAGATTTGTTTGGGCGCTTCAGCAGTTATGAGGTGTGCTCCTCCTAGTTGAATTTATTATCAAATTGTAATCATTTCTCCACTCCTTCATCTGTTTGTCATCACATTTTAGGGATGTACTGGTAGCAAACGTCTTACAGGTGCTGAACTGCATCTACTGTGTTTCTTTTCAAATTTTAATGACTAAGAATGGCTAGGAACCATTTATTAATGTCTATGAAAATTTCACTAACCAATCTTTCTAAGACTGCACTTGATTTGCTATTTATTGCAATGTTTGTATCACCTGCAAACAAAACCAACTCGGCATCTGGTAATGTCACTGATGAAAGATCATTGATATGTACAAGAAAAAGTAAGGGTCCTGAGATGGGACCTTGTGGAACACCACATGTAATTAGTTCACGTTGGCTGATGCCTGATGGTTTAACATATATCTCTTTCATAATGACACCCTTTGTTTCCTGTAAGAGGTATAGGATTTGAACCATTTTGCAGCAATTCCTGTTGCACCATAATATTCTAATTTAGTTAAAAGTATATTGTAATTTATCCAGTCAAATGCCTTCCACATATCACAGTATATGCCAGTAACCTGTTATTTATCGTCTAATGAATTATGTAGATTCTCGATTTATGTGTAGATAGTCTTCTAAATATCAGAAATCTTTAGAAATCCAACTGTGACTTTGACAATATATTTTTGTATCAGATGGTTAGGAAGCTGACTGCATATTACATTTTCAAGTATTTTCGAGAATGCTGACAAAAGTGAGACTGGACTGAAATGGCAGTATTTCTTAATCTCCTTTCTTAAACAAAGGCTTAACTTCAGTATTTTCAGCCATACAGAAAATGCTCAACTGACAGGTATCTGGTTATTAACTTTTTTGTACTTTATCGTAACCGCTAGATTTTTTGATTTTAAAGACTTTAAGGAAGATATTACTTTTACTGGTATAGTGATGGTCATATTCATATTACTGAAGTTATTTGTATTTGCTGACAGGCGTGAGATATTCTACAGCAGCATCTACCGAACCTGACAAACTCATAGTTTCAATTGCAATTATGAAATGCTTGTTAAAACGTTTTGCAACACTGTACACCTCTATTACCAACGCATCATTTCGTATTAATTCTCTCTGTCCCTCTTCATGTCTTACTCTACCAGGCTCCTCCTTCACAACTTCCCAAATCATCTGTATTTTTTTATCTGATGTGATTATCTTTTCCTTGTAATGTATTTGCTGTTACGTCCGTATTACTACCTTTAATATTTTGCAGTACTTCTTGTAATGTGCTGTGGCATGAACATCAGTTTTTTTTCTGACTGACAGATACAGTTTCCTTTTTATTTTACAAGCCACTTGTATTCAATGAGTAAACCATGGCTTATTTGGAAACTTTTGTCTAATCTGGGGTCAATTCAGAGGGGGGGGGGGAGGAAGCCAATATTCAGTATACAATTTGGTAAGTACTCTGATAATAAAAATGTTGTGTTTTTCATTCACGCCATGAGTGCTGCATACATCTTTCTAGTTCATGTCATTGAGGAGTGTCCTAAAACAATCATTTTTTGGCTTACTCTCTTGAATTCATATTTAATAGATTTTTTTCTGTTTAGAATAAATATTTAACAAAAGAACTGCATTCATGGTCTGAGGGGTCACTGACTATTGGGTTTGTAAGTAGAATTTTATTCATTACATCTTTCTTTAAAGATATTATCAATGGCTGTCTGTGACCAATTACCTACACTAGTTGGGAAGAGTACCGTAGGAATTAAGTTAAATGACAGTATTTCGAATTATAATAAATTCTTATTCGGAGAGTTTCAAGGCAATCTACGTTAGTATCATGAGTAACTAATATTTCACCGTTTTTTGTTGTTGTTGTTAAATAGGCCGGTAGAGCTTGAAGGTGTTTTGTGAACAGATTTAAGTTATCTGCAGTTGCTCGTATATGCTTACTATTATGAAGGATTTATTACGAAACTCTGTTTCTTCCACACATGCATCCATTTGCTGCTCTAGGCAAAATTTATGAATGTCTGTGTTCTTAAATTTATGACAATTCCTGATGAATGCGACAACTCCTGCTTTCTCCATGTCTGCTCTACAAAAGTGAGAAGCTGATCTAAATCGTTCAACGCTTAACACATATAATACCAGTGGTCAGATGATGTTCAGAGAGGCAGATCATGTCAGTTGGGTTTGATGACGAATTCATCCTGCAGATAAGTAGTTCATTAATTTTATTTCTTAGTCCTCAAATATTTTGATGCACTAAAGATAGCTGGAATTTCACACTGAAAGAGTTAAAATTGTGTGGAATTAAAATTTCTACTGATTACAGAAAATCTTTAACCAATGGATGTTTGTGCTGATGCTGTGGTGTTGCCCGCAGGATGACGCCCCAACGTCAAGTTGCTGCTTCACGACGGAACCTCAAGCTAACGACTGTCATTGGCAGATGCAGCCACAAATGAGAGACCTCAACGAAGACACGCCCTCGAAAAGTACCATATGCTGTTACTACATAGAAGAAGGGTACTTTCGTCAGAGTGCAGCGCCACTCACCTGGTCTAACAGCAGCTTCATCACAGTTCAGATCCAGAAGTGACCTAGTGTCGTTAGTCGGAACAGTCTAACAAGTTTCGGAGTTAAATGTAAGGTGATGTTTGACATTTATGTTAAGCTGAGAAAATTTCTGTTTCGAAAAGTTATTCAGTAGAATAAGTATAAACAGTTGTGATAATTGTACCAATATTATTTTATGTAAAGAAGGGTTATCATTGTGTTCTGAGACTGTATTATGTATTATCGTACCAAACATGGACGTGGATGTCTTCCAAAGATAAATATTCGATATTAAAGTGTTTTCCTGAAACTGATCTAATAATATTTATAAGTTGTAGAAGCTTCTCGACTTCCTCGAGAAGTTACAGCTGTAGAACTGTCGTCTAGGCTTGCTACTGTATATAAAAGATGCAATATGCCAGAATTATGTTGCTTGGTTTCTTTCTCAAACTGAGGGTTTGTTTCAATCCTAATCTCTAAAACTTGGTTTCTTTCTGTCCTTCCTACCCTAAAAAGTGTTTTGCTTTGAACCCGCGGAACCACTGGTATTGGATCAATTACGACAGTGTCTCCCCTCCCAGACAATTTACCCTTCCATTTCCTGTTGAGGCGAAGGCCACGTCTAGTACAATCCCATCTACTGAGAGAATCAACAGGGACAATGCTTATATGTGACCCTGCACCCGACATAAACAGCCATTCCAACACTAATTAAACTCTGCTGACAGAAGAGTTCAAAAGAGATCGGTCATGTCTGAGAGCAGATACAAACTCAACATTGCTATGTCTCGACGCTGATGCAATCTTTGACAGCTCATACCCTAGACAGTACCCATGATCTTTGTCAGTAGTATTACCTGGCCCACCCATTATAACCACAGTATCTTCCTTAGTGAAGTCTTTGCTGCTCCAGACCAGCGCTACATTTAAAAAAAAAAAATTGGTGACCTGGTATTCTAATCTTAGTTCATCCTGCAAAAGGTAACCAACACCTCTAGCTCGAGGACTATCTAACAACAAAACTTTCTCTCTCTTTACGACTTCCCTACTTCGCTCCCGACACTATAGTCACCCACATGGAAAAAACTACAGCACCGATCACACCAAAGTCCAGGCCTAACAGTTCTATCGAAAGTCAGCCACTCACGAAAAAATAATACTTTAGTAAGAATAAGTCAGCTAAATTACCGATAAACAAAGAAACAGGTAAAATTAGCCCTACACATAGCTGTGTAAAAACAAACTGCAAGTTTCTGAGTCAACAACTTAAAATTTGCGCTACTTTCGGAAAAATATGAGCCAAATAATCAAGAGAAACGTTCTTATTAAATTGCTAGAAACAGAAAAGAACAATTAAACGAGATTCTCTATATTAACTGCGTCAAAAATTTAAACAAAAATACAACTCGATTATATGATCTTTTCGTGTTTTCTGGAATAATAATCTACTGAGTGATTTGTCCCAAGCTAACAATATAAATGGCCTACCGTAACCACAGCACAAAAACTCGCGCTTCTCGTCTGGCGCAGGACTGCGAACATGAAGTTCAGATCTGGGAATGTTATGCGTGTGCGAAAAACAACAATCTCAATGTGGTTACGTTTAACCGTTGAACTGCAGGTTCACTCATAAAAGATTGGGTCAGCTAGTCAAGAGGGTGGAGGCAGGGAAGGCGATTGCACTTTCAAAGATAATCGCTAGTACAGCATTGTCTACAATGTTCTCGAAGACTACAGGACACTTAATCTCTCATCATCCTTCCATTTCCTCTGAAACACCATCGATTTCAGACATTCCGCCGTTACTGCTAATTCTGCCAGACCTGGGTCTTAAGTACTAACCTGCAATCCAATTAGTAATTAGAAGCTCCACCTGATTTCGAAAATTTCAGACAAGCAGGAAGCTGATTACTTTGTTATGAATATGTGCCGGCCATGGTTCACTTTCTTCCCACTTTCAACGGACAAACATGGAGGATAACCCTTTCTGCGACTGTCAGGAGAATGACGAAGGAAATGCAAATCAGTTACTGTTTATCTGCAGTTTTTCGAAGCGCAGCAAAACCTTTTACTACAAAATATTGTGAAACTAAAAGTGCTCCTCACCTGTTATGTCATTAAGCTACTCTATTATACAACACCTTTTTGGTTTTGTGCGAGAAGGTAAAGTTTGTTTACGTGATCTAGTGTACTGTCAGTGCTTATATTAACACTTTAATCTCCAGTTATACGGTGCGCTTCCCATCCCTGTTCTGTTTTATATTCTATTATGTCTGCAGTTGGCATTATGTCAAAATTCTTTAGCTATATGATTCGTTCCTAGGCGGATACTGTAAAATAATCTTAGATTATTACTCACGGTCTTTATATTGCGAGTTCTCTGTAAGGATGTTTTTATGTCTGTACCAAGATATTAGTACTATGGTTCAAATAACATTACTAATCATTTTATTAAAAGTTGTACACACAATTCCCACAACTGCATTAACCAAGAAGAAACTAAAAACAGCATTTTCTATCAGGGAATAAAATTTACAATAAATTGTCCAAGGACATAAAAGCACATCCGTTTAGATGCATACTACACAGTGAAAGGTTATTCAGAAGAGTCAAAATAGTGGTTAATAACGATAAGGGACAACTACAATATATTGTCATATTGCAGTATAGGATCACAATGCAATGCTTTTACAAGAAAATCATGTGCCACGATTCATAGTATATCATAGTAATGACTTGTCATTCTCCTGAGCTCAACGTTTCATTCAACATGAGGGGATGCTGACTCCGTTCTCCAAACGGAATGAAGGGAGGACTTGGTGACGTGCGTGGGGCATAGTTATATGGTTACAATCCCGGAATGATTTTGCAAACAGACTGGAGAAGAGCAAGGAGTGTAGCAGCATGTTGGTGATCTAGGAGTCACCTGCACGTGCTCGGAGTGTGTGCTGTGACAAACTGCATTTCATATTGTAAGTTATCTGGTGCAAACTGTTTATAATCGAAAGAAGATTGTACAATATGGACCAACCGAACGAGGCAGTACAACTGTTAAGACACCGACCTCGCCGGCCGTGGTGGCCGAACGGTTCTAAGCGCTTCAGTCTGGAACCGCGCTGCTGCTACGGTCGCAGGTTCGAATCCTGCCTAGGGCATGGACGTGTGTGATGTCTTTAGGTTATTTAGGTTTAAGTAGTTCTAAGTCTAGGGGACGGGGACTGATGACCTCAGATGTTAAGTCCCATAGTGCTCAGAGCCATTTGAACCATTTTGAACACCGACCTCACATTCAAGAGGAATATTCTGTCAAGCCATCCTGAGTTACGTTTTCCGCGGCTTTCCCAACTCATTTGAGGCAAATGTCAAGACGATTCGTTAAGTAAGACCACGGTAGACTATCTGCCCTGTCCTCTTAAATACAGACATACACTCCTGGAAATGGAAAAAAGAACACATTGACACCGGTGTGTCAGACCCACCATACTTGCTCCGGACACTGCGAGAGGGCTGTACAAGCAATGATCACACGCACGGCACAGCGGACACACCAGGAACCGCGGTGTTGGCCGTCGAATGGCGCTAGCTGCGCAGCATTTGTGCACCGCCGCCGTCAGTGTCAGCCAGTTTGCCGTGGCATACGGAGCTCCATCGCAGTCTTTAACACTGGTAGCATGCCGCGACAGCGTGGACGTGAACCGTATGTGCAGTTGACGGACTTTGAGCGAGGGCGTATAGTGGGCATGCGGGAGGCCGGGTGGACGTACCGCCGAATTGCTCAACACGTGGGGCGTGAGGTCTCCACAGTACATCGATGTTGTCGCCAGTGGTCGGCGGAAGGTGCACGTGCCCGTCGACCTGGGACCGGACCGCAGCGACGCACGGATGCACGCCAAGACCGTAGGATCCTACGCAGTGCCGTCGGGGACCGCACCGCCACTTCCCAGCAAATTAGGGACACTGTTGCTCCTGGGGTATCGGCGAGGACCATTCGCAACCGTCTCCATGAAGCTGGGCTACGGCCCCGCACACCGTTAGGCCGTCTTCCGCTCACGCCCCAACATCGTGCAGCCCGCCTCCAGTGGTGTCGCGACAGGCGTGAATGGAGGGACGAATGGAGACGTGTCGTCTTCAGCGATGAGAGTCGCTTCTGCCTTGGTGCCAATGATGGTCGTATGCGTGTTTGGCGCCGTGCAGGTGAGCGCCACAATCAGGACTGCATACGACCGAGGCACACAGGGCCAACACCCGGCATCATGGTGTGGGGAGCGATCTCCTACACTGGCCGTACACCACTGGTGATCGTCGAGGGGACACTGAATAGTGCACGGTACATCCAAACCGTCATCGAACCCATCGTTCTACCATTCCTAGACCGGCAAGGGAACTTGCTGTTCCAACAGGACAATGCACGTCCGCATGTATCCCGTGCCACCCAACGTGCTCTAGAAGGTGTAAGTCAACTACCCTGGCCAGCAAGATCTCCGGATCTGTCCCCCATTGAGCATGTTTGGGACTGGATGAAGCGTCGTCTCACACGGTCTGCACGTCCAGCACGAACGCTGGTCCAACTGAGGCGCCAGGTGGAAATGGCATGGCAAGCCGTTCCACAGGACTACATCCAGCATCTCTACGATCGTCTCCATGGGAGAATAGCAGCCTGCTTTGCTGCGAAAGGTGGATATACACTGTACTAGTGCCGACATTGTGCATGCTCTGTTGCCTGTGTCTATGTGCCTGTGGTTCTGTCAGTGTGATCATGTGATGTATCTGACCCCAGGAATGTGTCAATAAAGTTTCCCCTTCCTGGGACAATGAATTCACGGTGTTCTTATTTCAATTTCCAGGAGTGTATTTTCATTACGTTACAATGACAGATCGTATATCATTATGAGGTAATCCCTCCATAAATAAGTAGATAAAGTAAAATTAAAGAAATAACTCAAAGTCAAATAAAAAAGTAAGTACAAAGGTGCTAACAGAAACAACGAAAACGAACCAAAAACGAAACAAACTACAATATTTACAGTTGGCTATCGGGGTGAGACTTGAAAGAACCACAAATCTTTACAAGCTATATAAAATAACTTTGAATCATTACAACAAAAAGTGTGAAATTCCAATATTGTGAAAGTACAGAAGCCGTATAATTATGCATTAGAAACCACATGCACTGCAGGTCGCTCTAAATTTTCAGAAAATTAAAAGCATGAGCTACAGGAAGTCCAAAAAGTATTTTTCTATATATATATATATATATATATATATATATATATATATATATATATAACGTATCTTTTTTCTTGTTTTTCTATAAAAATAGTTTACGGAGGTACTTTCTACAGGACTGGCTCTTCAGATTTTGTATTCGCTTGTTTTCACGTGACATAGACTTTTATATATATATATATATATATATATATATATATATATATAAGTAAGTCTATGTCACGTGAAAACAAGCGAATACAAGCGAAAACAAGAAAACAAGAAAAAAAGATACGTTCCTAGCGATAACAAGCGTATAAAAAACAGAAAATTTCGTACAAAAGCTCCTTCACTAAGTATTCGTCCTCTCACTTTTTTTTTAAATTTAGAGCATGAGAACATGGTTTAAATTACAAAAGTTAATGTCTAGAGGGGTTTCCCTTTGCAGTTATTACTGGCTGCAGTAATCTGAGCACAAAGCTGACTAATTTGCTGTCACAGATGACGGAACTTAGTCCCGTTCTCCTTGAAAAGTTTGCTTTAAGTCTTTGTTGCTGTAAGATTTTCTTTTTCTGATGTGGTATTCGGTGGAATTAATGTCTGAGCTCTGAGGAGGGGTGTTGAGTTGCTTTGGTGCGTTGTGCAGGAGCCACGTCCTCGTATTTTTAGGCGTGGGCTTCACATCACTGCTCTGTTGAAAGATGTAATTTCCTTGGAGATCTGTTTTTCGGCACTAGCATTCAAGTTTTCATTTAAAATGTTGATTTATATATTGTGGTCCATAATACCCCCAATAAAATGTAGTTTTTTGATACCTCAGCACTCATACATTTCCACGCCATCGAGGAACCTCCATCTTGTTTTATCGTGGGCGCAAATTTCAGTGGCAGGATCTCCGTGTTTTTCGTACGCTACACCATTCGCCAGTTTTCCGGCCCGAAAATGTTATATTTACTTTCATCAGAAAATATGTCTGTTCCAGAAGTGTACGTTCTTGATTCTACATCCCTGGGCAAAATCAAGACGTTTCTTCTAATTCTGTACACTGACCCAAAATTTCTTGCAAGCTACCTCGACTTCCTGCGGACTTCTGACTGTGTTGGCCCATAGCGTCCTGCCCATGGCCTCATAAATCGCCCTTCCAACTTAGCACCGCTGATTTTAGGATTTTTCTTGATTTCCTTCACGATAAACCTCACGTATGCAATTGTCAATGAGCGAGGCTGCTTTCTCGATGTTTTGGTTATGCAAAAGCGATCTATTGCCGACTGAACCGTCGATGTAGGTCTACCGACTACTTTAGCAATCTCGTAAGATGGTTTGCACTGTCTGTGCAAAGGTAGAATAATTTTTATTTCGGCCTGGTCGTCTTACTACACTTACGGCTCATGTTGCGATCTGCACAGTCCCGGCACCACTCGAAACAACAGAGGGGAGACTCTGGCTGCGGACGGTTGATGCTAGTGTGTGCTGAGCGTCAGCATTAAAGTTTCATCTCTGAGCGCGAATTTCAGGCATATTTATACTTTACGAAGTAGCTTTCGTACGAAATTTTCTATTTCGTTAACCTCGTTGTCGTTATGAATGTATTTTTTCCTTATTTGTCGATAAAAATGATTTACTGAGATACTTTCCACAGGATCGCCTCTTCAGATTTTGTATTCGCTACTTTTAAAATGCCGTAGACGTACAGCTCGACAAATGCCTTATGGACAGAGGCTATATAATTACTGAGGAAACATGTGATCCCACAAGAGAAAACGTGATTCGAGAAAAGTCTACAACCCAATGTATCCTTGCAAGGAATGTAAACCTGGACGATAATCGGTTCAGACAAGAAGGTGTGTGTGTGTGTGTGTGTGTGTGTGTCTGTGTTGGGGTGGTGGGAGGCTATGTTAGAGAGCAACCGAGATATGAATACAGTAAAAAAAAAACAAAAAAAAACCATATCTCAGGATGGCTGGACAGAATATTCCTCTTGAATCTGAGGTCGGTGTTCAAAATGGTTCATACGCCCCTGAGGACTATGGGACTTAACATCTGAGGTGATCAGTCCCCTAGAACTTAGAACTACTTCAACCTAACTAACCTAAGGACATCACACACATTCATGCCCGAGGCAGGATTCGAACCTGCAACCGTAGTAGTCGCGCGGTTCCAGACTGGAGCCCCTAGAACCGCTTTTTTTCTTTTTTTTTTTGTTGATCGTTGTGTTCGGTCATTGCGCACGTCGCAAGACATCCTGTTCAAGTTCGTTTGTCGATCCTTCCACTCAGTTTTTAATTACAGAGGCCAACCGGCTCTCTGACCGAACACACTGAGCTACCGTGCCGGCATCGCTCGGTCACACCGGCCGGGTACAGTAAGCATGTTATAATGGATGTAAGTGGCAGCAGTTATTCGAAGATGAGGATGCTCGCACAGGTTAGAATAGCATGGAGAGCTACATCAAACCAGCATTCGGACCGAAGACCGCAACAGCACTCCAATGTAAATGTTCATTGATACGATACGCCAGAGACACTGTAAATTCGATTTTTTTACAGAGCTGACAGCAACAGAATCAACAAGTAACTAAGACAATCAGTTTAAAGAAAGTCAGGATTCACTAGTTATAAGAAACTAAGGAGACCCTGCTCGAAATCAGTGTTAAAGAAGACGTTAGATGAAAACTAGGAGCTTTTAGAAACCTTATGATTACGCATAAATTGGCGGAGAGACCGATACTGACATGAAACGGTCAGAACACATAATAAACAAAGCTACGAATCCACGAAGAGTTTTTGGATGTTGAGCAGGCAAACGATTATCTGTCCAGTTAATGTCTTTAACCTTGATTTTTGGATGGGCAAAGCGAAGGAAGAATGGCTTGAAGAACATAGTCGCACGCAGCGACAATTTACAAACTGCTAGCTCGATTGACAAAGACGCTGCGACTGCAACACTCTGCTTAATCAAAGCGATGCACCGCAGTCGCGCCCTCAGAGCCGGAGTCGGCTTTTGGCAGGCAGCTAACGGTCACATGTCAGAGCGTGACGCCTGCGTCGCGCAGCAATAGGCGGCGATTCGACGGAAATAAAGGGTCCCCCTTCCCACCGCTTTAAATAGCCTTTTCTCTGCATAATCTAAATGTGACGTAATGGCCGACGTGACGCTTTTATCTCCATCGGAGGCCCGGCCTGTAAATAGAGGCGGCGCGTGGAATGCCAGTCACCTGGCCGTATTAATAGCTGGTCGGCTGCGCCACGTGGGCGCCAGCTGACAGCCGCCGCCTCGTAAACAGCGCGCGGCCGCGTCCACCGCGGCAGCGCGAAAACACTGCACACGTCTTCCTCCCATCAGCAGCACTCAAAAATTTATGCGTCGAACTTCCAAATACAACGAATAAAAATATTGTGTTTTGTATCTGAGGATAAATTTGTGACTGCCGTTCACGAGGGTAAAAAGTTCATTTGTGGTGTTTTTGCGCCTATATCTGCAAGAGACGAACGTAAAGAGTCATTCAGCTACCCCTACTCATGGATTTTAAGCAACCCACAACGCTTTCAAAAACCACGCGGGATATTTTCATATTCGCTCCCTCACTATGCGCAAACTCTTGGTGCTAGAGAAACCATGAAAAGTACATTTTTGTAGGAAATGTAATGTAGCTAAATTTTGTACTGGGATACGTTTTCGCTGGAGACCACGGTTTTAGAGCCAGTCGAGAAAAACGCATTTCAGGGTCACTGTTGTACGTTTTTCTTGAATCAAAGAAAAATGTTCAAATGTGTGTGAAATCGTATGGGACATAACTGCTAAGGTCATCAGTCCCTAAGGTTACACACTACTTAACCTAAATTATCCTAAGGACAAATACACACACCCATGCCCGAGGGAGGACTCGAATCTCCGCCGGGACCAGCCGCACAGTCCATGACTGCAGCCCCTAGACCGCTCGGCTAATCCTGCGCGGCTTTCTTGAATCATTTGGAAACTGTGGCCTCTAGTGAAAACTATGACTTTTGATATTTTTTAAAAATATCGGGAATCCTATACATCGATATTTAAAGAACATCATTATCGTCCCGTGATACACCGAAGGAAGTGTCGATGTATCGACGAATCGGAATATTGACTTACTGGTCTATGGAAATATCGGCTGCAAATTGTAAATATGCTGCCGGTTTTAGATCTCTATATTTAAGTAATGATTTATTATTAGATAATCTAAACATCAACAAGCTAGCTGTCTGCTAACCCCTTTAGAGCAAGAATTGGGAGGAAAACGGAGCATGTTCACGCTTGGTGATAACCACTTTCCTAACTATGGTAAATACATGTAAGTGACATAATAAAAGGTGTCCTATGGGCGCCATCTTTGGGTTTTGTCTCATATCAGATTTGTCTGGTACACTTCATGCCGACTGTTTTTTCAAGTCTGGAAACGCCAGTGACCTAGCAAAAAATGGCTCTAAGCCTTATGGGACTTAACTTCAGAGGTCATCAGTCCCCTAGGACTTACAACTACTTAAACCTAACTAACCTAAGGACATCACATACATCCATACTCGAGGCAGGATTCGAACCTGCGACCGTACCGGTCGCGCGGTTCCAGACTAGTGACCTAGCAGTTTTAGTGTCAAAATTACATGGTGAAGTTAAACGTTGCAATTTCTGTTGGCAGCGCCGAACGCCGATAACGTTAGCGTATCCCCTCACACTTCTACTCCCACAGCAAAAACCAATCTTTTTATTTAGATTATGGTCACATTTTTCAGGAATTGTTTTTTAAGTATGGCAATGTGAAGATATAGTACACTAGTTGCGTTAAAATAGTTTTTTAATGCAACTGTTTCTCTAAGTCGGAAATCTTGTCATTCCATTCACACCGCCATCCACAGTGCAATCCGAGTTCTTTTTTGTGCCACATATACTTGCTTCACACAGTCAAAGAGAAGACTGGACGTGGTGAGACCTTAAAAAGTAGTAAGACTCTTTCACACAGTGAAAATAAAATTATTTTCTACTACAATTTCAAAAGAATTATTTCATATATTTACCGAAAATTGCCAAAAAATACAACATAAAATATCGCCTCTCGATAATGCCAATTCGATATCGATATATCGATGAATCGGGGGATAATGTCGCCGATATACTCGTAAAACTATATTGTTTGGAAATAGTACCGATATACCGGTATTTTATCAACAGCCCTAGTGAAAACGTACCCCAGTATAAAGCTTAACTGTATAAAACTTACTACAAAAAATCCTGTTCATTTTTTCTGTAGGACTAGTAGTTCCCGCGTAGTGAGAGAGAGAATGTGAAAATCTAGTGCGACCTATATGAAGGCGTTGCGGGTTGCATAAAACCAATGGGTAGAGAGGCAGCTGAATCACCCTGTGTATCCGGCGACAAGGATAACAATACAAACTATGACAGTGTAACTGACCAATGAATGAAGGTCCTAAAAAGCTAACTTTCTAGAGATAAAGTTGTCAATAAAATAAGACCCACTGACGATAGTACAAATGCCACAAAACAGGTTTGATCGAAACAAGTAATATAAGGCAGTAGCAACAGCACGGTCCATGTCGCGAAAGTGTTTGGACGTGCTGCGAGGTCGCTCTTCCGTGTGACAACCTTTGTTTTTCTTATAGTGTGTGGATACTGGTTTTACGTTTGCTACTCGTATCTGCAACGGACTATCTCATTTGAAATTCCTGTCGGAGAAAACAAATGTCATGGTTGGGCAACGTAAATGGCAAAGAGGAAGATGATTTCGACGCCTCTATTACTGAACATCGACAACACCCTGCTGCACAGCAACTAGATCAAGATACTCGTCCCGTCCAGGCTTTTCCTGGTACTATGTTGGATACCCCGATGGATGCTTTCAGCCATTCTAAGTGGTCTTTACGGGTGAATCTGGAACTTAGATAGATGTTTCAGTGGAGGAACCATCCAGCTTCTGCAGAAAGAGAAATAACTGTCAAACTGAGGTTAGTCTGGAATTAAGGAATTCAAAAACCTTAATTGCAGAATCTCACCAAGTAACATCTGCTATTTATATTTCAAATTGTAGTTTGGATAAAAACATCGGGTGTCTATAGTCTATAGCTCTAGGAAATATATCTTTCCTTACAAGAACTCAAGAACGTCTTAATTAGTAAATCTTCTGTCAGAAACACGAAAAAGGACCGAGCGAGGTGACGCAGTGGTTAGCACACTGGACTCGCATTCGGGAGGACGACGGTTCAATCCCACGTCCGGCCATCCTGATTTAGGTCTTCCGTGATTTCCCTAAATCGCTCTAGGCAAATGCCGGGATGGTTCCTCTGAAAGGGCACGGCCGACTTCCTTCCCCGTCCTTCCCTAATCCGATGAGACCGATGACCTCGCTGTTTCGTCTCTTCCCCCAACCAACCAACCAACGAAAAAGAAAGCAGAATCGAAAATTCCAGCAAAAGGCCAGCGGCCTAGTAAACAGCGAAGTATTCAGACCTAGAAATACAAAAGCTTACACTCCATCTTTTGTTGCCCACAAACATGGAATAATAAGAAAATTTGATACAGATTTTGAAGAAATGGAGAAAGTGGAATTCGTAAAATCCGTATTCGCCTCTAAGGTTTACTAAGCAATATGTAAGGGACGGTAAGGAACAAATTGTCAAACTGCAGACATGCTTGTTAACCTTCGGCTATTAAATTCTGTGGGACGCTGTGTCTATTCATCGAACTGTACGTCCTGTGGAAACTGTCAGGCGGTGCTTAACTGTATCCGCTACAGACACACCAGCAAACAATGTCTTCCCACAAGAGGTGCATCAAACTTAGTGGTTCTCTTTCTGTCGAATAATGTGCTTCAGCTATTGCTATATCTGCTCCCTGTGGGGGACAACACCCATCCATGGATTGGTCCTGCCCTGAATATCACAGACGGCAAAGAGCTCAAGAATTAACTACGTTTAATAACATCAACTTCAAAGATACGGTGAACCTACGCATCAGTCACCGAGAAACAACATCATTTCTCGCCCGTGCTGATCATTGCTCCTCGAACAAACTCTAGCGCTCCAGATTTACAAAACATGCAACTCTTCCCGTTGCTGCCCGCTACAAGCATGTGGCGTCAACAGTGCGGAAATAGGGGCGGAACTCAAAATGTAGATTTGGATGTGTTTCTGCAGAAAACATCGCTCACAGACCTTACCGGCGACGGGCGGAAGTAAGCAAACACCGTGACGTACATGTGTGGTCTTAGTACTGAAAACTGCTGTATCCCACGCAACATACAGCCACACCTTAAGTCGTAAATCCCATCTGTCGGTTGCCCACAGGTGAGCTACTTTGCAAATAGCAAATTAATGACGGTTCATGCTGAACTAATAGACAGACAATAAACGTTGTAGATACTGCCGTTCAGAATGTATGACAAATCAGTGCTATGAACAATAACAATATCTGCGACCCCTTAACAGAAGTTCCAGTCATCTTTAATTGTCTTCCGGCTTAAATTATGAAGCCTATAAAAGTACTGTAGTTGAACGCAAGATCAGCTAACTCCAACAGAAGAAGCTTGCAAAGGGAAATATTCATAAGTTAGCCTGGTATAATCCTGTTATGCAAAACAAGCTTCAGATACCAGCAGACGGTTCACTTCAAAAAGGGTTTCGTCTTAAAGAAGAATTATCTCGACGGAAAAGGTGGAGCTGTCATATTTGTAATAATTCGCTGTCACATAGACAATACGCGTCATTGTAGGAAACAACGAAAGCGAATTAATTGCTGTGCAAATAAAATTTGCTCTCAGAACCCTTACAGTTGTGTCAATGAATAATTATTGCACGACGTAAGATGACTAGAGACAATAAGGCAGTTTTGGCATCCGTTTTTAGGTTGGTGCATAAGTTCGCAGCGTTTTTGCTTTGTATGTTCGTATTCCGGTTGCTATGCGTTTATTTACCGATTGCCATTTTTTATATGAAGTTCACTGTTGCTATTTGAGGTTACATATTGTCATTCTGTCATGTGGACATAATGAGTGGAGCTGTGGATGCTAGAAAATGGAATACCAAGGGTAGAGATGGGACCATTTCCGACATATTCTTCCGTTTGAGATCAATAGAGGGCTGACAGTGCTATGTATGGGGTAATGCCATTGGATAGAGCACAGAAAGAAAATAGTTCTTTCGTTTTAAGGAGAATCTTTTAGACATTAGTGACTCTCCATGTTCAGGAAGAGCTTCATGGTTTGATGAAGATAGTTTAAATGCATTAATACCCAATGATCCACACCACGGTACTCTAGAACTGGCAGATGTGACGAACTGTGTTCATTCCACCATCGTGAAACATTTGGATGCAATGGGGAAGGTTCAAAAAGCGTGTGTAAGAATGCCATATGCTCTAAGCCAAAATACAAAAATCAGCGGGTGGCCATATGTGCATCTCTGCTTGCTCATCATCAATTGTCTCGTGAACAACACCGACCATTCCTATCCTGTATCGTTATTAGTGACGAAAAATGGTGTCTTTATGCTAACAGAAGGAAAAGAAAGGAAACAAGGCAGCAACTTCCCGTGCATAGACCTGCGCGCATCCACAAAAGATAGCGTTATCCATCTGGTAGAACAGCGGTGGTGTGGTGTACTGCGAATTGCTTCCCCAAGGTGTAACCATCACTGCTGATATTTACTGTCAAAAACTGACTTGCCTTGCAGACGCCATCCAAGAACAATGATCACGAAGACGGCTTGAAGTGAGGCTACTCCTCGATAATGCCCGTGTGCGTTCTGCTAGCCTGACAAAAAACTGTATAGAGGAGTTGGGTGGAAAATCATACCACACCCACCTTATTCACCTTATCTTGCACCCTCAGAGTTTTACCTTTTCTGCTCTCTATCGAACAACTTCAAGGAACTTCCTTTCCGGATGAAAATTCCCTCTGAACATGATTCGACGAATTTTTCGCCTCAAAACCATGTGATATCTACAGTTGTGGCATAGAAAAGTTGCCCAACCTTGGTAGACTGTTGTAAATAGTGAAGAGTTTATCCGTGTGGGACGAAATGGCACAAAAAAATGGCTCTGAGCACTATGGGACTTAACATCCACGGTCATCAGTCCCCTAGAACGTAGAGCTACTTAAACCTAACTAACCTAAGGACATCACACAACACCCAGCCATCATGAGGCAGAGAAAATCCCTGACCCCGCCGGGAATCGAACCCGGGAACCCGGGCGCGGGAAGCGAGAACGCTACCGCGCGATCACGAGCTGCGGGCGATATGGCACAAAATCACTCCTCTAATTTCATAGGCTACGATGACCATTAACTTGACAGGAAATGGATTGCGACGAAATTTCTGCCTATGTGGTGAACCTGGATGACACCATTGTGCGGACTAGCATTTTAGTACTGGCTCACACACTCTGGCTCAAAATTCATTTATGGTGACGATTTACATAAGCATATTGTCTCCATCCTCCTTGAAATGCGATAGATGCACTCGACAAGTTTCGTAACGTGCCCACTTTTCCACTTAGTGCATAAGGCACCCACCCTACAGCAACTTCACGCATGTGTAGCTCTTGTTTAAAATCCTGTAGATTTTTGTCTTCTCAATACCAGTATGGCACTGTAATTCCTGCAGTATTTGGCTTCTGTCGTTCTCGAAGCATTGGGAGATCTGGGTACGAGCGCAGCCGGTACGCACACCGACAGGCCGCCAAAATTGGTGCATGTCGGCCATTGCAGGGGTCCTATTCTGTATCTTTCCGCCATTTTGCCGATCGGTTCGATAAGCGAGCGCACCAAACGGTCTTGTTTTCGAAACAGAGCTCCAACATTATTCAGTAAGCATTTCGAAAGCGATGCCGAACGGTCCTAGCTAGCCAAAACGCTGTTGTCAGTTCTCCTTGCGCCAACCAATGAAAAGCAATCTGCCTCGGATCCGCGCATGCGTACTGCAGCGCCACAGTGGCACGAACTCTAAGCGGATTGCAGCCGACACAGGCATGCCGTTCTTCACAGTACCGAAAAGTGTGGTTAAAGTACGTAATACTGTTCAAATTTCGCTGACCATGGGATACCATGAATGCATAATAACGATAGAATATTGACTGTGTTCTGGAAACTGCCGTAAATGTCACATTATGTCATTTTATTCTCATTCACATCGACGTCTTGTTCTGGATTTTACGTTTCGGAATATGACTTAGGAATGGAGTGTAGTACCACACTGAACAAATACATCTATAGAAACACCCAAAAAATTGGTCATTTTTTCTGTTTTCCGTCGTTAATTAGTTGATTCAAACTTCATGGAGATGCGTTTCGTCTATGCAACTAATTGAAGGCAGTTAGTTTATTGCCATATGAGTTTCGCTTCCGTTATTCATGATGATGCTTCACAAATAAAAGAAGCGAAACATGTATGGGAATAAACTGCCTTCAATTAGTTGCATATACGGAACACATCTCCACGAACCCGAAAAATTGTTTAAGAGAGTGTCAAAGAATAAGAAGATACACAGAATGTGGTTGTAGTTCGCTCCTAGAGATCCAAATGATGAAATAGCCAACTTCTCTATATGATACCTCAACAATTTGGTTCATAAAAACAAAATTTAAAAAATCGCTTTTTCAAGAGCGTGTGGCGAGTGCAGCTACAGAAGTTCGTTGTAGTTTATAACATGCTTCTGATGTATCATAATGTTTCATATATGGAGGTGTAGTCCGAGCCGGCCGCGGTGGCCGAGCGGTTCTAGGCGCTTCAGTCCGGAAACGTGCAATTGCTACGGTCGCAGGTTCGAATCCTGCCTCGGGCATGGATGTGTGTGATGTCCTTAGGTTAGTTAGGTTTAAGTAGTTCTAAGTTCTAGGGGACTGATGATCTGAGATGTTAAAGCCGGCCGAAGTGGCCGTGCGGTTAAAGACGCTGCAGTCTGGAACCGCAAGACCGCTACGGTCGCAGGTTCGAATCCTGCCTCGGGCATGTATGTTTGTGATGTCCTTAGGTTAGTTAGGTTTAACTAGTTCTAAGTTCTAGGGGACTAATGACCTCAGCAATTGAGTCCCATAGTGCTCAGAGCCATTTGAACCATTTGAGATGTTAAGTCCCATAGTGCTCAGAGCCATTTGAACCATTTGATTTTGTTTAAAATAACAAATTATAGATGTAAATAAACCATAGCTAACCGAACGACAGGGCTATTCCGAAAACCAAAACCTCTCGGTACAATTATCGAAAAATCGGTGGGAGGACCTTTGGTAACAGATCTCAGAAGCTTACTGAATAGGAAATTCGGATAAAGAACCGAAAATGACGTCACTACCGAGACTAGCCTACTGCACTGATCAGTATGAAGAATATAGAATAGGGTCCCAGCTTCGCCATGCCTGAGTGCATCTACCCACCGAGCAACCGTTCGGTGTGGTAGAGCAGTATTTCCAGTATTTCCCACTGCTTCTACAAGCTCCTCGTGGTATTGTCGCTCATTCCTTCAACTCTTCACATAAGAGCGCTGTTCAAGTCGGCCAACATCCATCCTGAATGGCTGCTCAACTCACTCTGTGGCCTCTCTCCATGCTTCGTTCCCCTGGAAGGTGCTGCCATCTAACGTCACGTCACGTTACTGCGGATTCTTGGGGAGACTACTGATGCCAAGGAATGCACGCAGTTTGTGATGTACTATTGTGTATTGTTACAACTGACTGTAAAACACGATTGCAACGACAATTCATACATTCTGCATATGTTATGATTATAGGTGGTGTCCTATATTTGGTCCTCTGAGGCGTCTTGCACTTTCATTTTATGTATGTGACATAAGTTTGCCCCTCAGCGGTTTACACCTCAGCATTTTATACTTTGGTATGACACGTAGATGTATTTATACTGTCATTTTGACAGCTTACGATACTGACGGTTAGATTTTGTTGACGTTGTCTCTCAGCAAGCCCTACTTCCTCATGGATATGTCGATGTTATTCATCTTAAATATTATCTTGAGTTCTCTTAAATATTATCTTTAGTTCTGTATATTCAGTGTATGGTATGACATAGGTGATTCTCTACATTTGGTCTCCTGACACGTTTTTGGATATTCATTTTATACATTTGACATAAATATGCCCATATTAAGTTTTCAGCTTAGTATTTTATAACTTTGATGTGATGCTGTCCTTGTGCAAGGACTACTTGCGCAAAGTTGCATGTTATTTTGCTTTACTTATTTCTGAGGTCGTAGTTTCTTTCATACATTTATCATTTTCTATGGTTATTTTTGTCTCTTAGTAGGCTACCTCAGGAATGTGCAGATAATGTATCGTCCAGCTGGTCAATAAAATCGTGGAATATTTAATTAATGCCGGCCGGTGTGGCCGTGCGGTTCGAGGCGCTTCAGTTTGGAACCGCGTGACCGCTACGGTCGCAGGTTCGAATCCTGCCTCGGGCATGGATGCGTGTGATGTCCTGAGGTTAGTTAGGTTTAATTAGTTCTAAGTTCTAGGCGACTGATGACCTAGAAGTTAAGTCGCATAGTGCTCAGAGCCATTTGAACCATTTGAACCATATTTAATTAATGAAGTTCTTAATGAATAGTATATTTGTACAATGCGTGGAGCGGAAATTCGTAATAGTATACTTTAGATATGTGATAATGGATGTTCCTGTTTGTTTCATCAAATGATTACTGTAAATTCACCTGTAGAGTCCTGTCCTTGATTCTTATTCTGAAATAGAAATGTGTGTGAAATCTTATGGGACTTAACTGCTAAGGTCATCAGTCCCTAAGCTTACACACTACTTAACCTAAATTATCCTAAGGACAAGCACACACACCCATGCCCGAGGGAGGACTCGAACCTCCGCCGGGACCAGCCGTACAGTCCATGACTGCAACGCCTGAGACCGCTCGGCTAATCCCGCGCGGCATTCTTTTTTTTCTGTCTTGTATTGCATGGTTGGTAAGTTGATGATGCTATCATTACTGTTTATGCATACAAGCCTGAAGATGGTGCATTGAAGCACCAAAAGTGGTAGCCATACAATAAATGACATCATACGGACGGCTGTAGGAGTTTCATTTTCTTACCTGAACTCTTCCTCGTCTTTTTTCTCGTGCTATATCATTATGGGGGTGTGTGTGTTCATCTGTCTCCCTACATGTAATGTTTGCATATGAGCTAACCTTCCATTTGCCTATTTTAGAATTTTTTAATTCGTTACCAATTTCGAGCAAGAAATAATTGCCATGAATCTGGCAATGATTGTCATACTCACTCATGTTAGCGCCTGCTTAAAGTGGAGCTGAACTGATATTTGCGAAAAGACCTTTGGAGATTCAGTTTTCTCCTCATTATTTTACACTAAGAAATTTAACCTGTCTTACGGTCGAGATCACATGAAAATTGTCAGATCGTAATGAATAAAAGTCTGACATGATTGCCGGCCACTGTGGCCGAGCGGTTCTAGGCGCTTCAGTCCGGAACCGCGCTGCTGCCACGGTCGCAGGTTCGAATCCTGCCTCCGGCATGGATGCGTGTGATGTCCTTAGGTTGGTTAGGTTTAAGTAGTTCTAAGTCTAGGGGACTGATGACCTCAGATGTAAGTCCCATAGTACTTAGAGCCATTTGAACTTTTTTAAATTTTTTTAATTTTTAATTTTTAGGCATGGCTGGAGCAGCTTTACGATCATTAGCTGCACTATCACCTCCCTTTACTTGAAACATCCACTACAAGCAAATGCCGGGCTGGTTCCTTTGAAAGGGCACGGCCGATTTCTTTCCCTACCCTTCATCAATGCTCCTTCTCTAATGACCTCGATGTCGTCAGGACGTTAAACCGTATTCTTACTTCCTTTTTCAAAACATTCAATTACAGGAGGCAATGTGAAATACTGTGGCCCAGCAGCTAAAAATAGCAGAGCCACGTCATTTGTAAAAACAAAAGTAATATTTACAGACACGAAGATTCCAGCGATGCGCGCAGGCGGAATGAAAGCAGAAATATCAGGTCCCTTGGTGTGCGGCATGCTGCTCGCAGCTGGCGCTTACTGTGTCAGCCAAAACAATGGATCTGTTTGCGAACTATAAACTTTAGTGTACTCCAAAGACGCGCTATACGACTGGTATACCTGGCAAACACGCACGCACATCAAAGTGCAAGAGGAAACCCCTTTACTTCAGTAGAACACTTTGCACCCGAGGCATGAATCTTCTTGCATTTGATTACTCTTTGGACTTACATGATTCGCATTCAAATGGTTCAAATGGCTCTGAGCACTATGGGACTTAACAACTACTTAAACCTAACTAACCTAAGGACATCACACACATCCATGCCCGAGGCAGGATTCGAACCTGCGACCGTAGTGGTCATACGGTTCCAGACTGCAGCGCCTAGAACCGATCGGCCACACTGGCCGGCGATTCGCTTTCATCTTGCTTAAAATTTCGCTTTATGCCCATGATGTAGCTGTCGATTGAATAACTATGGATTTGCCAGTAAACGACAATTCTTCTTCTTCTTTTTTTTTTTTTTAACCTAGTTACTCAGTCAACAACTCTTGCTTCATTGTTGCACCTTTGTAGGGCGGCAGTGGCAGTGCTAACAAATCAGTGTAGCAGGCGAGCATTACAATTATCACGTGATGATTAATCGAGGATTATGCTCCTCTGTGGTATCAACATTGATATCGGTCGTGTTACAGGTCATATTATAAGAAAAATCAGGGGGAAATTCATGCTGTCGCAAAATATTGTACAGTGGTAGGAGGGAGAACCAGGAACACCATACTAAAAATACGGGCCAATGAGGAATGAATGAGGGATTGGGGGGGGGGGGGACGTTTAAAGGTCACTTTTTTACATTTTTCTCGAATGACTCGAAAATCAAATCGCGGCTTCTAGCGATAAATGTTTCTCAGTACAAAATTAAACTTCATTAAATTTCCTACAAAAAAGGTCCAATTCATTCTTGTGTAAGACCAACAGTTTCCGCGTTACACGGGATGAAGAGATCGCAAATCATTAAAAATTTTAGTGAAACGTAGTTAATGTTTACTGTTAAATGAAGTGGGTTATGAGCAAATATTAAAAGTGTGTACCACATCTAAGTGCAGTAACCCCCGTGTCAAGGGAAAAGTAGTATTCTGGGGGTAACAGGATTGATAGGGTGTGGAGGGTAGAAGCGTGAGGGAGGTAGGTCGCCAGATTGTGGTCATGCATTTCCATCCGTCATAGGTCTGCAACCCGAAGATTCCCCACACTACGTCAAAAGAAACAACTACAGGATGTTTCACAAAGTTATACCGACCTTTCCGCAGATCGCCTTATGAATCACTGGCGACGTCTTGAGCAGACATGACCTGGGCGTGTTTATTTTCCACAGAGTGCTTTAACACTACATGTAATAAGGATATGAGTTACTAATAATAACACCGCAAGAAATGCACATGGACAGCATTACGTAAATCTCTGTACAGTGTTGTACAGTGCTAGAGGGGAAACAGATTCTTAGGGATCCTGTATGACAGTTGTGGCGTTCTTATGGAAAAGGCAGCTTCCCCAACCACGAAAGCTGCTCGCATTTCAGTTTACAGACAGACTATGCTTCCCCAGAATTTCCTGTGCAGTTCTCTAATGTGAGTAGACAGAACAATTCCACTAAGTTCGGGTTTATATAGTAAAGTTATTTGTAGTTTTTTAAGTGAGTACTTATTTGCGGTTTTTAAGTGAGTTATTAAGTAGGAAAAACTTAACAGCTGGAGCTGTCAACTGTCTACTACAATGAAGAGCTATCACAAGTATAATATGCTATCAGTGTGTGTGTTCGACAATGTCATTGTCCTCACTATCAATGACTGGAATACTTTTCACAAGAGAGACGTCAAATTCCTCACCCCAACCTCAGGTCTTCGAAAGTATGAAGAGGCCCAGAGACTTAAATTTGCTCCTTCTGCAACAGAAGTAGGCCACCTAGGTACTCTGGAACTACAGATATTCCAACGTAAGTCAAGCAGTGTATTACAACACATTAATTTTCTAGACTTGAACACCATCAGTTCCATTCCGTTAGACCAAGTCACACCTGCCTTGTAAGGTATATCGCGGATGTGTGGTTAAGTGGGTTCACTCAGTGGAGCCCACTCTCCAACTGACAGCAGTTCCCAAATGGAAGAGATTTATGTATCCACCAGTAACAATTAAAGGCGAAGGACGTGCAGTAATTCCTAGTCATTCATTGATTTACCACCAAGTGCCTACAACGCGGTCTTACAATACGTTGTCAACGACCGAGAGCAGCAAGGTGCCACATTTACTAGTCCAGTCTCTTTCCCACCAATATTACATAGATCACTGATAACATCATACTTACAAATTAAACACATCTCAGTCATTGTTGATGAAACGTATTTTACACAAAAGCCCACTCCTACAAATAAGTAGTCTCTTAATAAACTGAAAATAACTTCACTATACAAAGCACGACCTCAGTGAAGTAATTTTGTCTACTCGCATTAGAGATCTGGACATGAAAGGCTGGGGAGTTATAGTCAGCGAAAGCAGCGCTCGTGGCTGGAGGAGTCGCCTTTCTTGAAGAACGCTACAATTGCCGTGCAGGATGACGCAGGACCACTAACAAGGGAATGGTCAGACTTGTCATGTCGAAACCTGTGTTGCTTTTTTTACCACTGTGAGTTAACACTGCAAGAAGTCTGTATGCAGAATTTTAGCTGCTGACATGACCTGGATTATTGTCGCATGGTTTCCGCGCTTATAATTGCCTCTTGCACAACCCTGACCTCTCTCGCTACGTTATACCAACGCCACCTAGGGACAAGGTGGCGTCAGCTAGGCGCCGCTCTCTTGCCACAGCAGTGAGACAGCTGATTACCCCAGTGAAAGCGATCGTATGATAATTGTACATTCGTTGACAAATATGGCTGATATGTTATCTACAACATTCTTTCCAAACAGCTATGAAATAGTCACAAATAAATATACGGTTTAGAACAAGTCCAAATTTTATTTCTTGTAATTACCGCAAAAATGCGAAATATTGATACAATGTTCAAAACATAGGTTTTTTGTTCAGCAAGAACATACAGGCAAAGACGACATATGACAGCCCTGCGAATCACAGACGTTGTTAGATGTCCGTAGACAAAACTGGGCTGGTGTTAATAATGAATCAGGCCTAGTATCAGTATATTTCGAGGAGTGCCACGCATATTTAATCAAATTCTGAAACCGTGGGGAAGAAAATTGATAATGTACTACTGATTGCAGCTTGAGAATATTGTCACGGTGATACACAGGAAATTGCAGTGATCTGCACACAATAATTTTCTCTGTTAGTTTTCTGTAAAATGCCTTCCACTGACGGAAAAATTCTCCGTCTAAAGGTTGAATTACGTTCGTCATGCCGGGTGGAATCTGAAGTATCACTACTTCTTTGTCAGGGTGGGCTCGAAATACAGCTTTTAATGACTCAGTCCTTTTATGACCTGACCACGAATCTAGAAGGAGAAGAGATTTGTTCCCGCAGAACGGAAGAAAAGCATGACGGATGAAAAGTGTAACGGTTTCATTTCCCATTTTTCCAGACTTCGATGCGTCTACCACAAGATTGTTTACGTAGAACATTATTCTTCCGACACGTGGTCCAAAACGTCCAGTTGGTTCTCGAAGACACACATATAATTTAGGCAGCAATGAACCATCCAGACTAATTATGGGCGTTATAGTGTATGAATGGGTGGACTGCGCAATCGCCTCAATATGTTTTTCCCCTTTGAATGACAGTGTTCTTTTCGCACGCAACCTGACTGATCTGCATTGTACACGTACGATTCACTAAAACTATCGATCTTATTTTTTGCATTCGTAAGAAAAGCTTCTATCATTTCGATTTGTGTCACTTCATTTTCCGACCTGTTTCTCGAAACATATTTTGTTATTTTTCTTGCCACAATTTTATGTGATCTTTTGAAGCGACTAATCCAACTTTCAGAAGCTGTAAATTCTTTAGCGCCTATCGCGTTGGCAATCTCTAACGCCCAATCACGCAAAGTTGTATCGCTGACACTAAATGACTGTTGTCTGGCATCGGTAAATAGCTCAAAAAGTCGCGCATTTATCTCCGTCGCAATTTCCAGTCGTCTCTTACGTCGTCCAGCGACTTCCTTTTTCCATCTGTACAATTCACGTTCAGTACTGACAAAGCGATACTTATTTTGAACAGTACTGACATGTAGGCGTTTCTTACCGCTCTCGTTCAACCAATACGTCACCGCTTTTTCTTTGTCTGATAAGGTAATTGTAGTTGCTAGTGTTAGTTTCGGAGATAATTGATAATGGTACGTGGCACTATCAATCGAAGAGTCTTCATGAGTGCAACTTTTCGTCGGTGTCTTCGCCGTTTGTAGATTCACAGTCTGCAATATCGAGTGTTTCAGTTGTTTCTAGCCACATGTCTGCGCCATTTACATGCTCGTCTAGAAGTTTAACAACCATGTCGTACAACACATAGTCTTCACGTGTGTTTTCTGTTGATTGCTTCATTTGGCGTCTGTGGTATATCTCCATGGCAAGCAGCTAAACATTTACAGGGTTCGCCATCACCTGTGAGGGGAGATTGAATGTTCACCATATAGTGGCTTGCGGAGTATAGATGAGCATGTACAGAACATCTTTCACATCTCTAACCAGTTTCAGGACGGTGTGTTTCGAAATACGTACCAGAAATTAAAAGGACGTGCATGCCACAGAAACGAATATTCGTTTTCCCTTTCCACCAAAACCGTGCAGCGATATTCCTCTTTAGTGAACGCCGCGATAAGACGGCCGCACTTCCCGACCATGCGCACAACGCTCGCGACGCGCCATTTCCAGGGGTGGCCAGCCGTCACTGCAAGCGCCAAGCAGGAAACACAGCCATGTTCGTGATTTTTTTTAGGTGACTTCCAGTTCATGTCAGCAGCTACAATTCTGCATACGGACCTTTTGCACAGTTAAATAACAGTGCTAAAAAAAGCAATACATGTTTCGGCATGACAAGTCTGACCATCCCCTTGTAAGAATCAATTTGCCTCTAGCAGTGTGGAACAGTCTGCAGAGATCTACGTAGAATATGTCCATATGCGTTTCTAGCGTTAGTATTATTTGTAACTCATATTTGTATTTAATGTAGCGTTAAAGGACTTTGTGGAAAATTGGTGCCCCCCCCCCCCCCTCCCGCTTTCGCCCTCGCGGGCGAGTCTGCACACTACATCGCTAGTGATACATAAGGCGAGCTGCGGAAAGGAAACACCCCGTAGTTGCTTTTTGTGACGTGGCGCAGTAGTCAATGGGTCTCGCCTACAGTTTGCAGACCAGCGAAGGAAGGAAGAGGATGACCACAATCTGGCGCCCTGCCTTTCGTCACACACCTTCACTCTCTCCCCGCCCCTCCTTTTCGAGATCGTCGCATTCTCAGAATACGTTTTCTCCATTAATATGGTTCTACTGCACTTAGGTGTGGTACACAAATTTCATATTGAACACTACTGTTAATAATCTCCGATGTTTGCATCCCCTGCAACGCGGAAACTATTAGTCCTAGAGAAAAATTAAGAGGACCTTCTTTATAAGAGATTTAATGTAGTTTAATTTCGTACTGGGAAACATCTTCGCTAGAAGCTGCGAACAAGTTATTCAAGAAAATCATAAAAAGGTATCTTTTAAACGCCCCCCACCCACCAATAACCATCCCACTTCCTCGCTCACAACCTAACGAACAGGACTACAGAATTTTTCCCCTAATCGATCTTTTTTGGTCCTCGTTGACTGGGCTACTATGCTTCTCCTGGGGCTTTGAAATTGTGTCAAAATTAAAGTTTATTAATACTGTATCTCACTAGTGTCCATCTTACATGTCAGTTTCAAGCGATATCAAGAAACTGCCAAATATATCAGCTATCTTCGGCGTCGTCCTTGGTGAGCAAACTGTTGCGAATGGGGTTCGGAGCGGCGACTACACGAAAATACGTCAGTCGTCAGTAGCGTAACTGTCCTACGTGAGCGCACTGGCGCAGGGCATCAAGCAACGCGGCGAAGCTGACGGGATTAGTTGGTTTGATATATTCCCGAGAAGTGAACGTGGTTAGCGATTAGTATTCCAAGTAACAAAATATGAAAATTTAACCAGGGCTATTCAGGGAAGCAGTGTGTTACGAGACAAGAGGACTAAAAATGATAATGACCGTTTAATATCGCATCGTGAATGGAGGAAGTTGCCAAATTAATTGTTACTAGAAGTACGTACGTATAACACATCTGTGAAGCTGTGTAGATTAAATTCTTTGTATAGGAGTTTGTACAAAATACAGTTTCAAAATTTCCCTCACTTGCAAAAATAATCTTGCACTACAAGTAAGTACATCTAATACGTTTGTGAGGTAGTGTATTCTATATTCTTTGCTCGAAATACAACTTAAAATTTTCTCTCACTTGCACAGCCGCTCACGATGAATCACTGTATCTCCTGTGTAAATTCAAATGTGTGTGAAATCTTATGGGACTTAACTGCTGAGGTCATCAGTCCCTAAGCTTACACACTACTTAACCTAAATTATCCTAAGGACAAACACCACACCCATGCTCGAGAGAGGACTCGAACCTCCGCCGGGGCCAGCCGCACAGTCCATGACTGCAGCGCCCAAGACCGCTCGGCTAATCCCGCGCGGCCTTGTGTAAATTGTCTTCTGGTGTTTTTAATATATTTCGGTACATACCCTGTAAAAATGTAACTTCAGCCTCATTTATTGATTCGAGATCACGTATGTTGTGTAGTAAAGCTATAGCTTTCAAAATATGTACTGCAGCTAGAACGCAGGTACAGGCGTTGTTATTAAAGGAGCTGTCGAAAGTAAATAGTTGCAAGTGTCACATCTTGATTATTCAGATCTTACTAATATTTAAGGTATGTAAAATTGTGTATCGTTACGGTTACAAAGTAATAAAAGAACTGATTTGTTATGTACTTGTTGTCTTACTTTAAAGTCAGCATCAAGTGTTCTTCAACACAAATTTCCAGCGACTTACTTCTGTTCTTCAATTGCAGAAATTATAGCGTCCTTGATATAATCAAATGTAATGGGTAACTTTCGAGCGTCTGCTTGACTAGGAAGGGTTGACAATTCAATTGTACACACAAATAGTGAAATTCTCCACGATATGTCTTTACAGATATGTAATGTTACTTTCACGCCTTCAGTGTTCAGAACTTAAGATACGGGTTTTCCATTTAAAATCTCCTTCGTCTATCCGTAATGAGTGTACTGGGGGGAATGGGTGAGCATGCGGACAGCGGAATTATGCAGATGCGTTACACACAGAGGACAGAGAAACCGCGTAGCACCGCTTCGCGTTGGGTCGCTCGGATATTCGCGCGGTCCTGCGCTGCGTCGCCTGCTCGTAAGACTGCTCTCGTAGGACGAGGTGTTCGTTAGTGTCCTGTCTGCGAAACTCATAGCAGTTCATGGATCTGGAAGCATCTTGACATAACGGAAAACCAGCATTTAAGCCGGAAACCAGACACATGTGATGTAACTATAAATTTTAATTTTTCCCAAAAGCTTACAGGCTCTGAAAGCTTGCGATCTCTATGAAACCATAGTTTCGACCTAAAAAAAAAACGAAATCCAGCAAGACTACATTTACTTTTCTGCACCTGAGCCTCACAACTCGCCAAACACACACACGCGCACACACACACACACATCTAAAATAAGTTCGTATTCAGAAAACAAATCTTATTACGCGATAGCTCTTATAAAACAGTTTTCTGTGTCTGAAGGTCTCCATGAATCTGCCAAAGGAGTACGTAATTAAGGTACTCACTTTTCCATCTCAGCTGTATAATATTGAGCTTTGGTTCTTTTCAGATGGATTGTGGGGATGTTTGTTAAGCGTACGTCATTGATCTAAGCGCTGCCATAATGTGTTGCTATGGTTCACAAGATTTGCTGTTGATTGCATCTGTTGGTGTGAGTTTTCCGTATATTTGAAAAAGTTTCTTTCTTATTGTCGTTGCAAATAGACCTAAAAAGTTAATGGCTGTTTGTGACTGTCCTCAGTAGTAAATTTAATGTTCATGTTCATTTACTGAGCTCGAGAATGTATTTCCTACCCTTGTGGTGTCCTGTCGAATACCAACAACGTGCATCTAAGCGTCTTTTGCAGTGGCTAATTTTGTCCTAAAAGTGAGTGTTGTTTAAAAAATCTTTCAAGATCACTGATGATGATGTCAGCTAATAATTCTACGACACTGATTACCTTTTCTAGTCCATCCTTCTGTATGTTCATTCTGTTATTGAAGGAGACGTAATTAAAAACAAGTATCAGCTTAGTAAACCCTGTGTATTTTTGTTGGGTACATCTCCTATGGTTGTTTTTTTTAAACTGACTATTTCAGCAACTGAAATGTTTCTGTGAAGAATAATTATATCCAGTGATGCAAATTAGGATGTAATGAGAATAGGTTTTATGCTGTAAATAATCTCCTTATTGTTCTTAATACACTAGTTGTTTTCAAATATGTAAGCGCTTTTAAGGATGTTATTGACGCTTTAAGAAATTTCATAGCCCTGACTATCTACACAGCTGAGTATTTGAGTATTGTACTGGACATATTAGACAACGTAATTTGCGGAATTTGAACTGTGTTTTAAGTTCTGGAGCAGATAAGTTCATTACTATGAATTGTTATTGAGGACCAAATATCAGAAAGTTGAATGTCTGAAGAATTTCCTTAAGTTTGATCTGGTACTTAGTTTTTGGACCAGAGTTTATTCTAGTCCTTGTTTTGTTAATATAGCCCCAGGAGAATTTTGTCAGTGCGGCTTACAACTTCTGGATGGTCGCTGGTCCATGTGGAGGTGCTGCAGAAAATCTCCCCAACGCATTCCACACGTGCTCGACGCGACTTAAGTCGTGAGAACGGGGAGGCTAGTCCACTCGTCGAATGTCCTCTCGTTCCAAGTGCTCCCTCACCTTCGCAGTTCGATGCAGACGAGCACCATTATCCATAAAAATGAAATCCGGACTCATAACATCTAGACCGCCAAAACGCTCAAGATCGACAATGTTCCTGGGTGCATTGTGTGTTCTCACCTCTCGTCATACGGGAGTACATCCCGAATCACTTCTCGGACTGAAATGTGCTCTCATACGAGAAGAGCAAGCGACCCCTTTCGTCGCTGGTGCAGTTCCTCTGCTCTTGTCAGCATCGCAATCGGTGGCGCCGATGGGCGGGTGTCAACGAAACACGGCGTACTGGTCGTCGGGCGAAGAGACCACACCACACAGTCGTCGTGCCACTCTCTAGCGTGGGGTTGCGTGCTTTGCTGCCTTATTACATGTGGTTGCAGTTACACCCTCTGTTTGACGTGGGTCCCTTTTACCTGTTGCACGATACAGCCATCATCTGTAGTCGACCGTGGTGGAACACGGCAGCAGTACCTGTGGTGCGGACGCTGTGAGCAATACCAAAGTCCTGGGCTACACTTGTCGCACTTTCTCCTCATTCCAGTTTCCCGATGATTCTTCCGGGTGTGTCGTGCACATGTCTTCGGGGCCGTACTGCAATGAAGAACACTACCTCAGTGCACCGGAAGTGCTCACTGGCATACATTGCCTTTTCCCGTTCGTACAACTGCCCCGTGTTGCACGGCCAGCACTATTTGGAGCTATAGCGACCTGACCTCGCACCATGTGACGTCCAGCTTCCTGTGAAATAGTGGGAGAGTTCTGACAACATGCTCCCGCACTTTCATTATTTTCCATCCTGCAGTTAAAACGTTACTTTTTCTATCTCGTCCTTAAGTTTTTCAGAGCCGTATATATTGTTTAAAAAGTATTGCACACAACAAATTAACTTAATATTTGTAGTATTTAAATTACAAATTGCATAACCTTTTTAAAATTGTGAGGCTAAAATAAAAGGTATTATCTTATTGTGTGTGGTAGCTGATGTACATAGGTTTTAGTATGATCTGCAATAAAGATTTTATTTGGCCTTTATAAAATTATTAATAACCCATGGACGAAAAACGTATAGGTGACTATAGATGTGACGACTAGACTCTCGTAATATTATCAGTCGTCCATCGGAGGCTCATTTACACAAAATATTTTTGTATCTATTTACGCAGTAGGTCGAACCAGCCGAAAATTGGGAGCAGCAAAAGTACTGGCCAAGTAAATTACACATCCCCTCCGGCTGTTTTACTTTGTTGCTCCGCCGTCGCAGTTCGCTCGAGATCTCAAGCTGTAGAAATCGACAAAAATCGGAAGTCTTATCAAATAACATATTTGCTGCATCACCCGCTCTCCGACCTCTAAAAAACTGTAACATCGCAGCGAAATAGCAGCGAGAACGCTAGTGTTGTACGCGTGCGAGCCGTGTAGGCGGCGGGGCTGCCACATAAACCATTTCAGCGATACACGTCTTTCCGTTAACGGTTGATTCTTTATGGCGCTACTTCGGCGAAATGTTTCTGTGACATGCGGCATGCGTTTGAAATCGCGTGCGGAGGCAAAGTCTTCTTGTGGTAAGAAGGGGTAACTCTCACTTCATATTTCATGCACATGTGTCTGTATTTTGACGTCACGCTAAGTATCGAAGAGAACAAGAACTTGCATCGACTTTCGTTAGTTAGCGTTCGATGTGGGGTGTTTGGGAGTCTCTATACTCGATTTCGTAGTTGAAAGTTTCCGTATTATAACTTGCATGTTAGGAAGGTATGGAGTTTCAAGGCAACGGATATCGGAGATTTATAAACAGGTCGTTAATGGTAAGATTTGTATAAATAAATGTCGCATAATGACATATCAGCAGTTAAATCTGCCGTGTGATCTAAGTTACAGCATAAAGACAGATTCTGTCAGGTCATCGTGGTGTAGCAGTTATGTGTGTTGAGTTGTGAAGCATCAAGTGGCGTGTACGCGTCTAGCCGTTTCCCATTTTTTCCCCTTCGCCTTTCTGAAATATTCTGAGACTTCCTTATTAATTTAATGGAAGTATGTTCTGTAATATTTGATGTTATATACACAGAGGCCAACGGCCTTGTCGCAGTGGTAACTCTGGTACCAGTCAGATCACCGATGTTAAGAGCTGTCGGGCTGGGCTATCACTTGGTCTGCCGAGCGCTGTTGGCAATCAGGATGCACTCAGCCTTTGTGAGGCACACTGAGGAGCTACTTGATTGAGAAGTAGCGGCTCCGGTCTCGTAGACTGACATACGACCGGGAGAGCGGCGTGCTGGCCACATGGCCCTCCATATCCGCCTTCAGTGACGACTGTGAGCTGAGGACGACATGGCGGCCGGTCGGTACCGTTGGACCTCGATGGCCTGTTCGGGCGGAGTTTAGTTTAGTTTTATATACACATAAGAGTGCTCTCTCTGTCAATAATTCACAAGTTAAGCACGAAACACACAAATGCTTCTAAATATTCAAAACATGTTGCTGATGTGATAAAACAAACTACTACTCAGAATAAAAATATAGAAAAGACTGACAAATTTAGAAATAATTGAAGCGTAAGTTAATCTAACCATCTATAAACTATAAGAAAAAATTTACCAGATGGCTCATTTAGAACACTTCTTTACCAAACAAGAATGTCTTCAATTAAAGTACATCTTTAACTGCCAATATGACATTTTTCGTCAGTTTATTACAACAAATTGTGCCAATACCGACGCGTTAGTGTTCTGAAACAACATTCTTCATAGAACTTTATCGCTAAGTTATATGAGCTGCTGGTTTAATTCGTGTATTAGAAAGGCTATCCACCCTTTTTAATTACAGACCAGCTACTGAAACTAGTTATCAGCGTTTCTAAAAGTAAAGTTACACTGTCGAGACATTTTAATGAACAGTGTTGAATATATGTAAAGTTCTACTGGCTTCAGCTTGTAAATCAGCAAGTCGTCTCACATTCGTGGTTGATCGTGAAAAATTAGGAAAGTAGTTAGTACAACTTTTTCAGTGTGTTTCGGAATTAATTCTTGCAGACACTTTTATCTCCCCCTTATCCACAGCTCATACCCCACGAAGCACAAGTTAACACATTTACAAACAACGAAACTTCGAGATTTACGTATCCTGCAGCAAAGAAAAAAGTGTATCCCCCAGTGCTCTGTAATTCAAACGAATGTTATTGTTTTGAACGTCATGTTCGCCTAACGTGCTGTGAACCGTACGATCACGAAAGTCGATATACAACTCTTTCCATCTTCGATACAGTGAGGCCCACGAGAAAGACAAGCCGTTGTACGTACGTCACAGTATGTGACACTACAACTCTTACGAGTGCCAGCAGCCGTCTCTGGTGGGGAGCGAGTAATTATTTCAGACGAGTCTAATAATTCTTGGCTGAGTGTTTAAATGCACGCAAGTTCTCGATAGCAAATAACAAAGTCAAAGTCTTTAGTGGGCCCCTTTCCAGTTACTTATTCATTTCCGGTGGGCCCTGCACGGAGCCGAGCGTTTGCGAAGTGTGGCGGCCAAGGCGACTAGTGTGACGTCAGAAGTTCGTTGCAGGGCCCGTATTTCTCGTGGGCGCCGGATACAGCATGTGACGTCAAAATGACGTCATGTTTGCACGAAGTCTTGTGAACTGAGTGCTACCCAGCAAGCGGAAGACAGGAAGACTGGCACAGCTCTCCCGCCGGTCTCGCCCTCGCCAGCGCTACTCACCTCCTCGGGCCTGGCGCCCTCTATGAGGCTGCTGAAGGAGGAGCGGCTGCCGTGCCGCGACTGCTGGCGCAGGTCCCCGCTGCGGCTGCCCCTCAGCGCCAGCCTGCTCACGCGCTCGTTCTCCACGCACTGGCTCAGCGGCACGCCGAACACCTGCCCCGTGTTCTCTGCAACACACGCCCAGGCAGGCGATGAGCGGAGCGGGCGCGTCACAACGGCACTGTCCAGATGCGTCACTTTCTTCCTCAACACCAACTTTGTAAAAATAACAGCTACTCTCCCAGGATGAAAAGTGAGAGAAGAAATGAACCACTAATTGCAAAATGACATCATGTCCTTTCTTTTCCTTATGTTAGGATAAAGATACCATTTGTCCTCACATGCCGCGCGGGGTAGCCGTGCGGTCTGGGGCGCCTTGCCACGATTCGCACGACTCCCCCGCCGGAGATTAAAGTTTTCCATCGGGCATGGGTGTATGTGTTGTCCTTAGCGTAAGTTAGTTAAAGTTAGATTAAGCAGTGTGTAAGTCTAGGGACCGACGACCTCAGCAGTTTGGTTCCATAGGAACTTACCACCACTTTGTCCTCACCAGTAACGACGCAAGATATTGTAAGTAGGCTGTTTAGGTTTTTATATTGGTAACGCCATGTAGCGCTCTGTATGAAAATCACTGGCTGTCCTGTGTGCAGTCTGTGGCTGGTTGGCATTGTTGGAATATTCGCTATTGTAGTGTTGGGCAGTTGGATGTGAACAGCGCTTAGCTTTGCACAGTTGGAGGTGAGCCGCCAGCAGTGGTGGATGTGGGGAGTGTGATGGCGGAGTTTTGAGAGCGGACGATCTGGACGTGTGTCCATCAGAAAGAGTAAATTTGTAATACTGTATATCATGAACTGATATATATTTATGACTTTTGAACACTATTAAGGTAAATACATTGTTTGTTCTTTATCAAAATCTTTCATTTGCTAACTATGCCTATCAGTAATTAGTGCCTTTAGTAGTTAGAATCTTTTATTTAGCTGCCAGTATTGGCGCTCGCTGTATTGCAGTAGTTCGAGTAACGAAGATTTTTGTGAGGTAAGTGATTCGTGAAACGTATAGGTTAATGTTAGTCAGGGCCATTCTCTTGTAGGGGTTATTGAAAATCAGATTGCGTTGCGCTCAAAAATATTGTGTGTCAGTTTAGTGATGATCAGAATAAGTAAAGAGAGAAATGTCTGAGTACGTTCAGTTTTGCTCAGCGGTTTGAAAATCAAATAAAGTAAGGGGTTTACCAGCACAGTAATTCATTAATTTTTCCAAGGAGACGTATAAATATGAATGACGAGAGAACAGAGATGCACATATGAGCATCCGCTGGTTTAGGTGGGTTTAGCTTAGAACAAGCGGTAGCCATACACTCGTTTTTTGAACCTTCCGCATTGCATGTAAATGTCGCACGATGGTAGAATGAACAATAAAGTTCATCACATTTGCCACTCCTCGAGTACACTGACGTGCATCATCGTGGACTAATGCGTTTAGACTTTCTTCATCAAACCCGAAGGTCATCCTGAACGTGGAGAGTCACTTATGAAAAAACCATCCTCTTTAAAACGAGAAAACCATTTTCTAGCCGTAATCTGTCCAGTGGCATTATCCCAATACACGGAGCAAATGTTTGCGGCTGTCTCCGCTGCTGTCAGCCCTCTACTGATCTCAAGCAGAAGAACATGTCGAAAATGTTCTGGTTCCTCCACTGAGCTCTCCATTTTCTAGCATCCGTAGCTCCACTCGCTTCATCGAAACGACAAAATGACACTATTTAAACTCAAATAACAACAATGAACTGAAATAAAAAATAATATGCGATAAATAAACCCATAGCAACCACAATACACCCGACATACAAAACAAACACCCAAGAGCTTGTACACCAACTTGATACATCTACATCGATGCTCTGCAAATCACATTTAAGTGCCTGGCAGAAGGTTCACCGAAACACCTTCACAATAACTTTCTATTATTCCAATTTCGTACAGCGCGCGGAAAAAACGAACACCTATATCTTTCCGTGCGAGCTCTGATTTCCTTTATTTTATTTCGATGATAGTTTCTCCCTATGTAGGTCGGCGTCAACAAAATATTTTCGCCTTCGGAGGAGACAGTTGGTGATTGAAATTTCGTGAGAAGGTCCAGCCGCAACGAGAAACGCCATTGTTTTAATGACGTCCACGCCAAATCCTGTACAATTTCAGTGATACTCTCTCCTCCATTTCGCGCTAATACAAAACGTGCTGCACTTCTTTGAACTTTATCGATCTACTCCGTCAGTTCTACCGCGCAGCAGTATTCTAAAAGAGGGTGGACAAGCGCAGTGTAGGCAGTCTCTTTTGTAGATCTGTTACACATTTTCTAAGTGTCCTGCCAATGAAACGCCGTCTTTAGTTAGCCTTCCCCACATTTTCTTCCAATTTAATTTGTTCGTAATTTAATTCCTAGGTATGTAGTTTAATTTACGGCCTTTAGATCTGAATGATTTATCGTGTAACCGAAGTTGAACGGATTCCTTTCAGCACTCATGTGGATGTCCTCACACTTTTCGGTGTTTAGGATCAACTGCTAATTTACTCACCATACAGATATCTTTTATAAATCGTGTTGCAATTTGTTTTGATCTTCACTAGACGATAAACGACAGCGACATCTGCAAACAACGTAAGATGTCTCTCAGATTGTCTCCCAAATCGTTTATACAGGTAAGGCACAGAAAAGGGGTTACAACACTACCTTGGGGAACACCAGAAATCACTTCCGTGTTACTCGATGACTTTCCGTCACTTACTACGAACTGTGACCTCTCGACAGGAAATCACAAATCCAGTCACATAAATGAGACGATGTTCCATAAGTAAGCAATGTCACTACAAGCCGCTTGTGTGGTACAGTGTCAAAAGCCTTCTGGAAATCTAGAAATACGGAATCAATTTGAAATCCCTTGTCAATAGCACTCAACACTGTGTCTTGAGTCAAGAGCTAATTATGTTTTCTAAATCCGTGTTGACTGTGTGTCAATAGACCGTTCACTTCGAAGTAATCCATAATTTTCGAATACAATACATATTCCAAAATCCTGCTGCATATCGACGTTAATGATATGGTTCTGTAATTTAATGGATTACTCCTCCTATCTTTCTTGAATGTTAGTGTGTCCTGTGAAACCTTCCAATCTTTTGGTACGGATCTTTCGTCGAACGAACGATTGTATCAGTATACTGTGGAAGGAACTGGTATACACTCTGAATAGGAAAACTTGCTTTTGTTAAGTGATTTAAGTTGCTTCACTACTCCGGATATCTGTTTCTACGTTACTCATGTTTGCAGCCGTTCTTGATTCGAATTATGGAATATTTAATTCGTCTTCTTTGGTGGAGGAATTTCGGAAGGCTGTTTTTAGTAACTCTGCTTTTGCAGCACTGTCGTCGATAATATTTCTATTGCTGTCCCTCAGAGAAGGCATTTATTATGTCTTGCCGCTAGCATACTCCACATACGACCAGAATTTCTCTGTATTTTCTGCCAGGTTTCGAGTCAAAGTTTCGTTGGGAAAACTATTATAAGCATCTCGCATTGAAGTCCGCGCTAAATTTCGAACTTCCGTGAAAGATCGGCAATCTCAGAGATTTTGTGTCCGTTTAAATTTGGCATATCTTTTTTCGTTGTTTCTGCAAGAGTATTCTGGCCCGTTTTGGGTACCAAGGAAGATCAGCTCCGTCGTTTGCTAATTTATTTGGTATAAATCTTTCAATTGATACCGATACTATTTCTTTGAATTCAAGCCACATCTGGTCTACACTTACATTGTTAATTTGGAAGGAGTGGAGATTGTCTCTCAGGAAGACGTCAAGCGAACTTTTATCTGTTTTTCTGAATAGGTACATTTTTCATTTATACACTCCTGGAAATTGAAATAAGAACACCGTGAATTCATTGTCCCAGGAAGGGGAAACTTTATTGACACATTCCTGGGGTCAGATACATCACATGATCACACTGACAGAACCACATGCACATAGACACAGGCAACAGAGCATGCACAATGTCGGCATTAGTACAGTGTATATCCACCTTTCGCAGCAATGCAGGCTGCTATTCTCCCATGGAGACGATCGTAGAGATGCTGGATGTAGTCCTGTGGAACGGCTTGCCATGCCGTTTCCACCTGGCGCCTCAGTTGGACCAGCGTTCGTGCTGGACGTGCAGACCGCGTGAGACGCCGCTTCATCCAGTCCCAAACATGCTCAATGGGGGACAGATCCGGAGATCTTGCTGGCCAGGGTAGTTGACTTACACCTTCTAGAGCACGTTGGGTGGCACGGGATACATGCGGACGTGCATTATCCTATTGGAACAGCAAGTTCCCTTGCCGGTCTAGGAATGGTAGAACGATGGGTTCGATGACGGTTTGGATGTACCGGGCACTATTCAGTGTCCCCTCGACGATCACCAGTGGTGTACGGCCAGTGTAGGAGATCGCTCCCCACACCATGATGCCGGGTGTTAGCCCTGTGTGCCTCGGTCGTATGCAGTCCTGATTGTGGCGCTCACCTGCACGGCGCCAAACACGCATACGACCATCATTGGCACCAAGGCAGAAGCGACTCTCATCGCTGAAGACGACACGTCTCCATTCGTCCCTCCATTCACGCCTGTCGCGACACCACTGGAGGCGGGCTGCACGATGTTGGGGCGTGAGCGGAAGACGGCCTAACGGTGTGCGGGACCGTAGCCCAGCTTCATGGAGACGGTTGCGAATGGTCCTCGCCGATACCCCAGGAGCAACAGTGTCCCTAATTTGCTGGGAAGTGGCGGTGCGGTCCCCTACGGCACTGCGTAGGATCCTACGGTCTTGGCGTGCATCCGTGCGTCGCTGCGGTTCGGTCCCAGGTCGACGGGCACGTGCACCTTCCGCCGACCACTGGCGACAACATCGATGTACTGTGGAGACCTCACGCCCCACGTGTTGAGCAATTCGGCGGTACGTCCACCCGGCCTCCCGCATGCCCACTATACGCCCTCGCTCAAAGTCCGTCAACTGCACATACGGTTCACGTCCACGCTGTCGCGGCATGCTACCAGTGTTAAAGACTGCGATGGAGCTCCGTATGCCACGGCAAACTGGCTGACACTGACGGCGGCGGTGCACAAATGCTGCGCAGCTAGCACCATTCGACGGCCAACACCGCGGTTCCTGGTGTGTCCGCTGTCCCTTGCGTGTGATCATTGCTTGTACAGCCCTCTCGCAGTGTCCGGAGCAAGTATGGTGGGTCTGACACACCGGTGTCAATGTGTTCTTTTTTCCATTTCCAGGAGTGTATTTGGCGGATTTGGGGGTTACAATATTCAGTCTGGTTACGACAACCCTGTGTTCACTAATCCCTGTATCCGTTTTGATGCTTGTTATTAGTTCAGGATTATTTGTTGCTAAGAGATCACATGTGTTTTCACAACCGTTTACTATTCGTGTGGGCTGTTGAACTAACTGCTCGAAATAATTATCAGAGAATGCTTTTAGCACAATTTCGGATGATGTTTTATGCGTACCTCCGGATTTAAACATCTATTTTAGCCAATATATCGAGGGTAAATCAAAATCACCACCAATTATAATTGTATGAGTCGGGTACATTTTTCAGATTACACTCCTCATCTGGATAACCGTCGATAATAGAGAACTGGAGGATGTGAAACAGTTCAAGCACTTGGGAAATTTGGTGATAAAGGATGCCCAATGCGCGAGTGAAATTCTAGCAAGAATCGCTATGGCCAAAACTGCATTCAATAAAAAGAGGAATCTGCTGACCACCAAATTAAGCTTGGAATTAAGGAAGAAACTGGTGAAGTGCTACATCTGGAGCATTGCACCGTACGGAGCAGAGAAGTGGGCCGTGAGAAAAAAAGGACAAAAATACCTTGAAAGTTTTGAAATATGGAGATGGAGGAGAATGGAGAAGATCAAGTGGACCGATCGGATGACGAATAACGATGTACTGAGTAGAGTAGGAGAGAAGAGAGACATTCTGAATACAATTCTTCAGAGGAAAGCCAACTGAATCGGACACATACTTCGACACGGAGGGCTAATACACGAATTAATCGAAGGAAAATTAAAGGAACGGTAGCCGACCGCGGTGCTCGTGCGGTTCTAGGCGCTCCAGTCCGGAGCCGCGCTGCTGCTACGGTCGCAGGTTCGAATCCTGCCTCGGGCATGGTTGTGTGTGATGTCCTTAGGTTAGTTAGGTTTAATTAGTTCTAAGTTCTAGGGGACTGATTACCACAGCAGTTTAGTCCCATAGTGCTCAGAGCCATTTGAACCATTTTTGAAAGGAACGGTGGGACGAGGAAGAAGAAGAATTCAACTTTTGGAATCTATGAAAGATGGAAAGAGATGCAGCAGACTGAAGGAAGAAGCTGAAGACAGGGAACACTGGCATCAGAAATTCTCCGTACGGAGACACAGACCTGCCACTGGGCAGAATACTACATAATAATAATAATTCTCATCAGACGTGTTTAGCTATATTGATGATCAATGAATGGAACAAGTCAGGTTGAATGATGTGGTAATGTGCATTCTACTGAATATTGTGCTTCTCATATCTGAGCATTAAATATACGGATATAGGTATGTGCATAAGGCGCTTTTTGGTTGTAAATGGTAAATGTTTTATTTCTGACAAACCTTTGTACAATATGCTACATTTTATTCACTGACATGACAATTTGGCATGAGGTTTCAATCCAAAATGAACACATTTTGTAACAAATAGTTTTGAAGTCCAAAATCTGTCGAAATCGGTTGTCTATAATAAAGAAGTATTTATGTGATCTTGGCAATAAAAAGCTTTTCACGTTTATTTTCACTCGTTCATCGTTCCTGTTTTTACTTACTTATGCATGCCACATGGATTTTAGATAAATTTCCAGAAAAACTAACAAATACGCATAATTATTGCTTCTGCGCGATAAACAATTTGTTTATTTCGATTTCCTTAGATGAATGCGCCCTTAGAAAGTATCACATTAGTCGGCTGGCGTGACGGGCCATTGACCGCAATCCAGGTGGATAGGATCAGAGCAGGCTGAAAGGAAATAAGGATTACGGAATCTATTTAAGACCCAGGGTGGGGCATCCCAGCTATCATTCACTTTCGAGGGAAGCCCGTAATCGCACCAAGTAAAATGTCTTAATTTTCAGTTTGTTTACAGAAAGCAATATAGACATGCATCGGCATTACTAGCATGAAATAACTGGCAGTAAACCGTCATCTGTCAAACCAAGATTAATAGTTTTGTTTTACAAAATGCAGGTATATAAAGACTACGCATCAAGTGCCATGCTATCTGTGTGGGAAATGCAGATTTATTTAGAAAAATCACAACTTCACACGCAAAAGCCGAGAAATTGTGTACTAAAATTAGAGGCTTTGTATCAGCAGTATATGCTGGAAATGGACACAGGCAGTCATTACCAGGCAGGAGTGAAACGAATATAAGATTCAAAACTCATTAAATTCATATTAATCCATTTAAAATATAAATTTTACACACAAATGTATTTGAAGTATAAGAAAAGTTCACGACTAGTTCACTGCTGATCATTTTACGGGTATTTCGGCCATTTAACTTACTATGGAAAGGAAGGAAAATATTTTCCATGAAACTCGCACTGAATGGCATTTTAGTGAAACGTTGGTTTCTTTCGCAACAGCATAAAGTAAGACCATTTTTAGAGGTACGTTGTTTTAATTGATAAAAAATTGGGAAAAGAACTCTTGTATATACCCTGCAGGCATAAGATATATGAGAAGGTTGATAGTTTTTGAACTGATTGCGAGCTCTTTTCACCAAGAATCATCTCATGACCTATTTTTAGTTCTCCAAGGGTATCCACCATGCAAGGTGGATGGCGAAAGCCATTTATGTATTGAAAAAGTTTGTGGTGCGTGATGAAATTGAACCACGACCACAAGGAGAGGCTGGAATTTCTTCTGTTTGTGTTTTCTTTACCATTATGCAAGTCGAAGTATGGCCTTGTGCTGCTTCAGAAGCCAAAGCACACTATTTGGATTTCAGAATTCCTTCAAAACTTTATATTTTTATCAGGTCGTCGATAATGATAGGATACGCCGGCCGGGGTGGCCGAGCGGTTCTAGGCGCTGCAGTCTGGAACCGCGCGACGGCTACGGTCGCAGGTTCGAATCCTGCCTCGGGCATGGATGTGTGTGATGTCCTTAGGTTAGTTAGGTTTAAGTAGTTCTAAGTTCTAGGGGACTGATGACCTTAGAAGTTAAGTCCCATAGTGCTCAGAGCCATTTGAACCATTTTTTTTTTATAATGATACTCCGCGTGTGGCCTTACAAAAACTGAAAAACCAATTATGGTTCCTGTCTCTTGTTCTGAATCAAAAGTGAAAACAGTAACTACAATGAATTTTGAAGAAGAACCAACAAACTAAAATATGTAAGGATTCAAGTAGGAATCGTCCTAACCCCAAAAATTATAACTAAAGGGATTGAACACTTCGTTTGTAATGAAATAAGAGCATCTTTAAACAGATCCTATGACAAATTACTCACAGTGAATGAAAATGAAGATGTCTTCGTTTCTCTACATCTAATTACTAAACTAAAAGTTGTAAATTATCTGTCTGAGACATGCTCAAGCTCTTGGAACACTGCAATAAATATTTTACAAAAGAACGAGGAGGAGAAGCTACATATACTTCCGGTTTTGTCTGAGTATTCCCATAAGGTTAAAGAGAAAAAAAAAGACTTTACTGAAGAATAATTATGCTTACCCCCCATGAACCATGGACCTTGCCGTTGGTGGGGAGGCTTGCGTGCCTCAGCGATACAGATGGCCGTACCGTAGGTGCAACCACAACGGAGGGGTATCTGTTGAGAGGCCAGACAAACATGTGGTTCCTGAAGAGGGGCAGCAGCCTTTTCAGTAGTTGCAGGGGCAACAGTCTGGATGATTGACTGATCTGGCCTTGTAACAATAACCAAAACGGCCTTGCTGTGCTGGTACTGCGAACGGCTGAAAGCAAGGGGAAACTACGGCCGTAATTTTTCCCGAGGGCATGCAGCTTTACTGTATGATTACATGATGATGGCGTCCTCTTGGGTAAAATATTCCGGAGGTAAAATAGTCCCTCATTCGGCTCTCCGGGCGGGGACTACTCAAGAGGATGTCGTTATCAGGAGAAAGAAAACTGGCGTTATACGGACCGGAGCGTGGAATGTCAGATCCCTTAATCGGGCAGGTAGGTTAGAAACTTTAAAAAGGGAAATGTATAGGTTAAAGTTAGATATAGTGGGAATTAGTGAAGTTCGGTGGCAGGAGGAGCAAGACTTTTGGTCAGGTGATTACAGGGTTATAAATACAAAATCAAATAGGGGTAATGCAGGAGTAGGTTTAATAATGAATAAAAAAATAGGAGTGCGGGTTAGCTACTACAAACAGCATAGTGAACGCATTATTGTGGCCAAGATAGACACAAAGCCCATGCCTACTACAGTAGTACAAGTTTATATGCCAACTAGCTCTGCAGATGATGAAGAAATTGATGAAATGTATGACGAGATAAAAGAAATTATTCAGGTAGTGAAGGGAGACGAAAATTTAATAGTCATGGGTGACTGGAATTCGTCAGTAGGAAAAGGGAGTGAAGGAAACATAGTAGGTGAATATGGATTGGGGGGAAGAAATGAAAGAGGAAGCCGCCTTGTAGAATTTTGCACAGAGCATAACTTAATCATAGCTAACACTCGGTTCAAGAATCATGAAAGAAGGTTGTGTACCTGGAAGAATCCTGGAGATACTAAAAGGTATCAGATAGATTATATAATGGTAAGACAGAGATTTAGGAACCAGGTTTTAAATTGTAAGACATTTCCAGGGGCAGATGTGGATTCTGACCACAATCTATTGGTTATGAACTGCAGATTGAAACTGAAGAAACTGCAAAAAGGCGGGAATTTAAGGAGATGGGACCTGGATAAACTGAAAGAACCAGAGGTGGTACAGAGTTTCAGGGAGAGCATAAGGGAACAATTGACAGGAATGGGGGAAAGAATGGGTAGCTCTGAGGGATGAAGTAGTGAAGGCAGCAGAGGATCAAGTAGGTAAAAAGACGAGGGCTAATAGAAATCCTTGGGTAACAGAAGAAATATTGAATTTAATTGATGAAAGGAGAAAATATAAAAATGCAGTAAATGAAGCAGGTAAAAAGGAATACAAACGTCTCAAAAATGAGATCGACAGGAAGTGCAAAATGGCTAAGCATGGATGGCTAGAGGACAAATGTAAGGATGTAGAGGCTTGTCTCACTAGGGGTAAGATAGATACTGCCTACAGGAAAATTAAAGAGACCTTTGGAGAGAAGAGAACCACTTGTATGAATATCAAGTGCTCAGATGGCAACCCAGCTCTAAGCAAAGAAGGGAAAGCAGAAAGGTGGAAGGAGTATATAGAGGGTCTATACAAGGGCGATGTACTTGAGGACAATATTATGGAAATGGAAGAGGATGTAGATGAAGATGAAGAATGGCACAAAATCGTATTTACTTTATATTGTTCAGAACAGTTTGACAGAGCACTGAAAAACCTGAGTCGAAAAAAGGCCCCGGGAGAAGACAACATTCCATTAGAACTACTGACAGCCTTGGGAGAGCCAGTCTTGACAAAACTCTGCCATCTGGTGAGCAAGATGTATGAGACAGGCGAAATACCCACAGACTTCAAGAAGAATATAATAATTCCAATTCCAAAGAAAGCAGGTGTTGACAGATGTGAAAATTACCGAACTATCAGTTTAATAAGTCACAGCTGCAAAATACTAACGCGAATTCTTTACAGACGAATGGAAAAACTGGTAGAAGCAGACCTCGGGGAAGATCAGTTTGGATTCCGTAGAAATATTGGAACACGTGAGGCAATACTAACCTTACGACTTATCTTAGAAGAAAGATTAAGAAAAGGCAAACCTACGTTTCTAGCATTTGTAGACTTAGAGAAAGCTTTTGACAACGTTAACTGGAATACTCTCTTTCAAATTCTGAAGGTGGCAGGGGTAAAATACAGGGAGCGAAAGGCTATTTACAATTTGTACAGAAAACAGATGGCAGTTATAAGAGTCGAGGGGCATGAAAGAGAAGCAGTGGTTGGGAAAGGAGTGAGACAGGGTTGTAGCCTCTCCCCGATGTTATTCAATCTGTATATTGAGCAAGCAATAAAGGAAACAAAAGAAAAATTCGGAGTAGGTATTAAAATCCATGGAGAAGAAATAAAAACTTTGAGGTTCGCCGATGACATTGTAATTCTGTCAGAGACAGCAAAGGACTTGGAAGAGCAGTTGAACGGAATGGACAGTGTCTTGAAAGGAGGATATAAGATGAACATCAACAAAAGCAAAACGAGGATAATGGAATGTAGTCAAATTAAATCGGGTGATGCTGAGGGGATTAGATTAGGAAATGAGACACTTAAAGTAGTAAAGGAGTTTTGCTATTTAGGGAGTAAAATAACTGATGATGGTCGAAGTAGAGAGGATATAAAATGTAGACTGGCAATGGCAAGGAAATCGTTTCTGAAGAAGAGAAATTTGTTAACATCGAGTATAGATTTAAGTGTCAGGAAGTCGTTTCTGAAAGTATTTGTATGGAGTGTAGCCATGTATGGAAGTGAAACATGGACGATAACCAGTTTGGACAAGAAGAGAATAGAAGCTTTCGAAATGTGGTGCTACAGAAGAATGCTGAAGATAAGGTGGGTAGATCACGTAACTAATGAGGAGGTATTGAATAGGATTGGGGAGAAGAGAAGTTTGTGGCACAACTTGACTAGAAGAAAGGATCGGTTGGTAGGACATGTTTTGAGGCATCAAGGGATCACAAATTTAGCATTGGAGGGCAGCGTGGAGGGTAAAAATCGTAGAGGGAGACCAAGAGATGAATACACTAGGCAGATTCAGAAGGATGTAGGTTGCAGTAGGTACTGGGAGATGAAGAAGCTTGCACAGGATAGAGTAGCATGGAGAGCTGCATCAAACCAGTCTCAGCACTGAAGACCACAACAACAACAACAACAATTATGCTTAAAATAAAATGTGAATTTTTCATCATATATGCCTAATACGCTTAGGTTTTAGTAAGTTTATAGTTGCATTATTAAAGTTAATGCAGCGATACGGTATTAATAATAAAGTTGAAAGTAAAAAAGTATTTCGTTAAAGAGCTACTTCTGAACAATATAAAGTAAATACGATTTTGTGCCATTCTACGATTTTTAAAATGGAGAAGCACCAATTCGTCTTTTCCTAAGTGAACTGAAATCATGCACAACTCATTCTTTCGCGCAAAGACACCAAACAGGGGATAACCCAAAGAAACAACTAAATCTGAAAAGTAAGAGCTTCCCAAAGTGTAAAGTTTTTGCAAGAAATTCTAAAAACGCAAGTTTTAAGTAAAATTTCTTACACTAAAATTGTAAAGTTTTTAAGAGTGGTGGTACTGGGATTGAGAAGTGTGCGTAACAGTTTGATCATAATTTAACATTTCTTTATTTCGTAAAACAATCTTAAACGCAAGTTCCCTATCAGGAGGGGCGACCCCAGATTTGCTTTGTACTTTATTATTCATTTTAAAAAAATCACCAAGCCACAAAAGTAGTGTCAGGGAACTCTATTTAAAGTTGGCCATCCGTAATATAATAAAAAGAATAGTTTTACGGCAGTAAATCTTATTAAAAATAAATAACCTTTAGTCATGACTGTGCCTGTGGAATACCGATTGAACACAGCTGAACAAGAAATAAAATCAGGAAGCAGATTGTAAGACACCAAGGGATCATTTAAACAAGAGATGAAACTTTTTTAAACATACACCAGATGTCAGTCACCAAACACCGGTCTCATCAGCTGGCTTACGAAATGTTCTAACTTCACTTGCTCACAAATCGCAAAACATAGAAAGCAGCACATTCATCTTCTGATTCAGTACAGTTTCCATAAGTTAGAATGGTATGGTGAAACTGCTTTCAAACCATGCAAAAGCAACTTTCTCTCGACACACAATGCAGCTGCTTGGCAATAAGTTGTGCACAGTGGACTCTTTGCACGGGCCTACTCGCCATCAGAACTCAACGCACAGCCAGATATGCCCACACCGTTGTCCTCGTTCGAGCGATCTCACCAGGTTAATCTCTGGCCGCCAGGAGTGCAGTCCGTTCCTCCAGTCCGCAAAGCGCCATCCCTGCATTTGCGGCCGCTCTGGACCCACTGAGCGGGAATTCAAATCCACAGGTACATGTGACGGAAATGAACCGTTAAAGTTATCTTAAAAACTAGTCGTTAGATCAAGCAGATGACACTTAAAAAAATACGAATAAAAAAATGGCTGCACGTTTTGCTAGGTCAAATAAGAAAACAGCTTGCCTTAAGGTACGTATGCGTTCTTCATTCGGCCAAAACGACGAAGAGATAGGCAGATTTCTCGTTTTGTTGCTTGAAAAATATGTGTATATTACATAGAATTTAATTTTTACGTAAGCTATATAATTAGAAGGAACAAAACTCAATGAATGGGACAGATGGGAACGACATCAGCCAAAATAAACTATGAACGAGACCGACCGAGACAGAAGTGAACGCTGAACGACCATTCCTTAGAAGTCCTTCGGTCTTTTCGTTCGCTTCAGTGAACAGTTCCTTTGGACCCATTCGTTCGTGAAGATCCACCTCTAATTTATATAACTCCCCTCAAACTGGAAAACGACTGAACTTGTTCGTGCGTCGCCTTAAGTGTAGGAAAGACCTCGGAGTGAATGATCAACCATCGTCTGGTCTGGATATTAGAGACCAGACAGCTCCTTAGCCATTCCAAGCGTGGATTCAGGATATGTCGATCCACTGTCAACATCTTGACCCTGTTGGAGGCGGCTATCCAGCACTTTTCCTACGTAAACAGCACTGCATAGGGATATTTTTCGACTTCACTTAAGCTTACGACACTCCGTAGAAGCACGATAATTCTAGGAGAACTCCTCCATTAGGGCTTTCGTGGCCAACTACCCATATTCTTTTCGTTCTTTTTATCTAAATCCCTTTTTAGGTACCGAATTGGTGACGTATTGCCAGATAGTTTTGAGCAGGAGAGTGGTGTTAGCGAGGGAAGTGTTTTAAGCGTTACCCTCATTGCAGTACCCGCAAAAAATAGTATAAACGTCTATGATGAGAAAACCTGCGCAGTGCTCCTTATTTGTGGACGATATTGCAAGTTTTTGTTTCTCCACCAACACTTCGACAGCGACTCGTCAGTTACAACTTACAGTTAAGAAGTTAGAGGAGTGGACTGCAAAGACAGATTTTATATTTTTTGCAAGTGTGTGTGTGTTCATTTTAATGGTTCTCATTGTATTTTTAATTTACCTCACTTGCATATCGAGGAACACCATTCTACGTTTTAAAGACACCATGGCCTCATTTTGTTTGAAACTGTCGTGGTTACGACACCTAAAGGACCCGAGGGCAAGGAGCCAGAAAACACTGAATACCTTAAGCTACTTTAGCTACCTATCTTGGGGAGTGAATACGATGCGTTTGCTCCAGTTTTATGGGGCTCGACCGTGGGTACACGGTGTATGGATCAGCGGGCTCTTCTTACTGAAGATCATCGACGCTGACCAAAGTGTGTGGATCAGGCTGTCCATGACTGCTGAGAGGTCTAGCCCCGTACCCAATCTGTGCTGAGGATGGGAAACCGCCACTCACTACCGATGGCAACTACTTATGATGCGTCAGGCATAGAAGATAATCACTGTTCCAAATTCACCAGCATACCGTTCTGTTGTTCGTCCAGGTATGGAAAACCTTTTCGCCAATAGGCCGCGAGCTACAACGCCGTTTGATATTAACGTAAAGCATGAAGTCGAGTTGTTTACTGTGGGGACGGTACAAACCACAATCCAGTGTCAGCACTGACTACCACCTACTCCTACTACAGAAACCCTGAATAATTTTATACCTCACTATTGATATTCAGAATGACGTGTACATGGGAAGACGAGTAGCTGGAAGTGACAGACGATCAATACGCGCTGTGTCCAGCAAAGTCAACAACTCAGCCATGCCGTATTTCCTTCCAGGACGCAGACAGGATGAGGACCTTCTCACTCGTCTTCACATGGGACACAGCCCAGTGAGACACGGCTTCTTGCTCCAGCAGAAGAATCCTGCAGTGTGTCGTGCTTATGGTGAACAAGTCACAGCGCGCCACTTTTTAGTTGACCGTGTTTTATATTCAGACATAAGGGCAGCAGCTAATTCACTAGCAGAATTGTCCTACATTTTAGCTGACAATCACATGAATGTGACACGACTTTTAAGGTTGTATGAAATGTGACAGGTATTCCTTAAAATTTTTGGGAGAAGTTTATAATTTGTTACTTGGGTAGCTGGCTGGCTCTTAAGTGTCGTTTGTAAGTGATCAGCCAGCCGTACATTCCTGTGGAATCATCTCAGCTTGCCTTTTGTCTTACTTGCGTTTTAATTGACATTTTTAGAATATCTGACCATTTCAGTGCCATCTTACAGGACATGAGATAGTGTGTTGTGTGAGTGGCTGTGGGTGATTCGGAGAGAGTGCGTGCAATTTTGTGTCAGACTTTTTTATTTTATTATAAATCCATTTAGGGACAGCAAATGCTTATCAATCAACTTACGAGAGCTGCGCTGAAAAATAATACCTCCGAATTTTTTATATGAAAACTCTTAAAGCCTTTTGAATAAAATGAAGAGTATTAACGTTCTACGTGTTTATTCTTCATGTCTAGATATTTATTTCTCAAGATAGTCACCAAGGCGACGAATACATGTCTACCAATGAGAGACCAGTTTGTTGGTATCGTTTCTGTAGAATGTTCGACTTAGTTGACAGAATCACAACCTCAGTTCTGCCTGCGTCGCTTCATCACTAGCAAAGTGAGATCCTCGAAGGTGTACTTTAAGCTCTGGAAACAGATGAAAATCGGACAGGGGCAAGTCGGAAATGTGTGGAGGATGACTGATGACAAGTGACCCCAAGGTGTCGATTTGTTGCAGATGTGGCAGCGCTCGCGTGTGGCCTGTCATTGTCACGCAGAAAGAGAGGGTGCTCCATGTGTGGACGAAATCTTCGAATCCGAAACTCGATTACAGCACACCGTTTCTTACACACCGATGAAGTTGCATTACACACCGCCGTGTTACACAGCACAGCTTGGAGCCCTCTAACGGCAGAGAGCTGATAATTTGTAGATATGAAGAATAAAGATGTAGAATGTTTGTAACTTCCGTTTTATTTAAAAAGGTTTGAGAGTTTTCGCATAAAATATTCGGAGGCATTACTTTTCAGCACGCCCTCGTAATTTCAGTTAACGGTGACCACCTCCAGATTAAAAAGTAAGTATACAGAGGTTGCCTGACAGTACAAATATTTCCAAATTCACAAATACATCTACATCTACATCTACATTTATACACCGCAAGCCACCCAAAGGTGTGTGGCGGAGGGCATTTTACGTGCCACTGTCATTACCTCCCTTTCCTGTTCCAGTCGCGTATGGTTCGCGGGAAGAACGACTGTCTGAAAGCCTCCGTGCGCGCTCTAATCTCTCTAATTTTACATTCGTGATCTCCTCGGGAGGTATAAGTAGGGGGAAGCAATATATTCGATACCTCATCCAGAAACGCACCCTCTCGAAACCTGGCGAGCAATCTACACCGCGATGCAGAGCGCCTCTCTTGCAGAGTCTGCCACTTGAGTTTATTAAACATCTCCGTAACGCTATCACGGTTACCAAATAACCCTGTGACGAAACGCGCCGCTCTTCTTTGGATCTTCTCTATCTCCTCCGTCAAACCGATCTGGTACGGATCCCACACTGATGAGCAATACTCAAGTATAGGTCGAACGAGAGTTTTGTAAGCCACCTCCTTTGTTGATGGACTACATTTTCTAAGGACTCTCCCAATGAATCTCAAGCTGGTACCCGCCTTACCAACAATTAATTTTATATGATCGTTCCACTTCAGATCGTTCCGCACGCAAACTCCCAGATATTTTACAGAAGTAACTGCTACCAGTGTTTGTTCCGCTGTCATATAATCATACAATAAAGGATCCTTCTTTCTATGTATACGCAATACATTACATTTGTCTATGTTAAGGGACAGTTGCCACTCCCTGCACCAAACGTGATGGTAGGCATTTCTCCTCCTTACACGAGGCATCACAACAACGTTTCACCAGGTGATGCCGGTCAACTGCTGTTTGTGTATGAGAAATCGGTTGGAAACTTTCCTCATGTTAGCACGTTGTAGGTGTCGCCACCGGCGCCAACCTTGTGTGAATGTTCTGAAAAGCTAATCATTTGCATATCAGAGCATCTTCTTCCTGTCGGTTAAATTTCGCGTCTGTAGTACGTCATCTTCGTGGTGTAGCAATTTTAATGGCCAGTAGTTTAGATACCAAAACATAGATGTGTTTGCACACACATTATATAAGAAAAAGATTTAAGGAGGAAGGATGTTTTATTAAAAATAAAACTATGTTACCAAAATTATATAAAATCGTTTTACAGTGCAATCGATCATTAAAATAAGAAGTCTGTGGCTATTTAATAAAGCATAACAATAAACTTTCCTCCAAGAGTACATGCTGCATACATGAAATCCACTCGCAAAGTGGGAGGTCACTACCTGCTCAAAATTGCGTGTAATGAAACGAGCAAATGTCATCGGACATAATCGGTGCTATTGTCACACATCATGTGTTCACGGGCTACAGTTAAAATAATACAATATAACGAGTACGGAGATTATATTAAAATACGATACTATGTCACAAAAAAATAACAGTGCGATTATATAGTACAATTAATTAGCAATTAAAACAAAACGCCTGCTGCCCACTAATAAAGTAGAACGAAGTTCTTTTAGCGGAAAGGCTGCGTCCGCACAATCAACCCAACAACCGGGAGCACACAAACCAATTCACAACTGTATACAACACAAGGGGAAAAGAACAACTGTTACTGGACATAGCAAGCGCTGTTGTCCCATGTGTCATCTAATCGTATTAACTGCAGATGAAACTCAATAATTTTAGATTATGGCTCCGAAAACTATCCTATATGAGCGCGCAGAACGTGCCCCATCAACGCTAAGTAAAAACATCAGTATGTATATGGTCTGTAGAATAAAACAACTGTGTAAATGGAGTCAAAACACAGACCAGTAAAGCGCAAAGCTTATGTCAGATTGCCTCTTACTTCTTTTATCACATTTCGACGTTTTAACCACATTCATTTCTACTGATTTTGATAAGCGCGTTGATAACCTCGCCATTGAACGTCGCTAAACCGCAAACACAGACATACACACTCCACCAAAGAAATGTGTGTGTCTTGAGTTATTACATTCGGCATCCCGAGTAAGGTAGTTCTGTTGTAAGACAAGCTGCTCACTGTCGTATTACAAAACCAATAACCAACGGCCTCTCAGAGCATGACATGTAGTTCCTTTTGCTAAATGTTAATACTACTAAATCTGAATTCAAGAGTACAGTCAGTAAGCAAAAAATTGATCTGTTTAGGACACTCCTCAAAGACATGAAGTGTAGTGCTGTATACAGTGCCCATGGCATGAATGAAAAATGTAGCACTGTATTAATAAAGTCATTATCTTATTTGAATGCTGTTTCCCCGCCCCCCCCCCCCTCCCCAACTAACCCACATTAGATCAAAATTTATAAAGAAACCATGGCTTACTCAAGAAATAAGGCTATTTTGTAGAACAAAAAGGAAACTGTCTGACAGCCGGAAACAGCTCAGATGGTGATGCTGTCATTATAAGACGCACTGCAGAATATTAAAGATAGCAATGTGGGCATCAATGCAAATGTATTATCGGAAAAAGATAAGTACACAAGGTAACAAAATAAAGGCAATATGGGCTATACAGAAGGAGGAGACTGGTAGAACCAGACATGAAGAGGAGTAGATGGCATTAAGAGTAAATGATATATTGGCAACCGATGTGTGCAGTGTTGCATTCGTAACTGTTAGTGGAAAGATGAAGTTGCCAGGTTCAGTAGACGCTGCCATGGAATATCTCAGACGAGACATTAGAAATATAAATAACTTAAGTAACATTAATACGACCCTTCCTACATCAGCAAAAGTAATGCCCACCATGGAATCGTTAAAATACTAAAATGTTAGTAGTTATGATAAAATACCAACAAAGTTATTTAAAGTGTGTGCTTCTGGGTTCAGCAACACATTAAACCATCTGTGTAACCAGTTATTTATTAATGGAACATTTCTTGATTGGTTGAGTTATGCTGTGGTTAAGCCTTTGTTTAAGAAAGGAGGTAAAGAAGTATCACCAAATTTCCGTGCAATTTCACTTACGCCAGCATTTTCGAAAACGTTAGTTAATATAATGTACAATCAGCTTTCTAACCATTTGATGGAAAATAATACCATTGTCAGAGTCACAGATTAGATTTCTAAAGGGTTATGATACTGAGAAGGCTTTCGACAAATGCAGCGACAGTGTACACAATTTATTGGACAAAAATAACAGGCTACTGGTATATTCTGTGATCTGTCAAAGGCATTTGGCTGTGTAAATCACAATATAATTCTAAGTAAAACAGAATATTGCGGTTTAACAGGAAATGCTGCAAAATGGCTCACATCCTACATCTCTGACAGGAAACAAAGGGTGTAATTAGGAAAGAGACATGTGTTAAGCTATCAGGCATCAACCAACTGTGAAATAATTACATGTGGTGCTCCACAAGGCTCCAACTTAGGACCCTTAGCTTTTCTTGTGTATATTAATTACCTGTAACAATACCAGATGCCAAGTTTGTTTTACTTGCAAGTGAAAACATTGCAATAAACCGTATATTAAGTATAGTCGTAGAAAGAGGAGTTAATGAAATTTTCATGCACATTAATAAATATTTCCTAGCCAATTATTTGTAACTAAACTTTGAAAAAACACATTACATGCAGTTTAGAACTTGTACGAGGTTTCCCACCACTTTAAGACTAAAGTATAATGACAGCTTTATTACAGTTTTATAATAAATTCAATTGGGAAGAGCACACCACAGAACTATTGAAGCGGCTAAATGTATCTCTTTTGCAGTGCGAAAGTTGTCAGACACAGCTGACATAAAAATCGAAAGACTGGCAAACAATGTTTACTTTCATTCCATAATGTATACGGGATTTTTTGTGGAATAAGTCATCAAATCAAATTAAAGCTTTCCGAGTCCAAAAACGTATAACAAGAATTATTTGAGGTGTGAAAAAAATTCTGCAGAGGTCTGTTTAAGGATTCAAATGGTTCAAATGGCTCTGAGCACTATGGGACTTAACATCTATGGTCATCAGTCCCCTAGAACTTAGAACTACTTAAACCTAACTAACCTAAGGACATCACACAACACCCAGTCATCACGAGGTAGAGAAAATCCCTGACCCCGCCGGGAATCGAACCCGTGAACCCGGGCGCGGGAAGCGAGAACGCTACCGCACGACCACGAGCTGCGGATCTGTTTAAGGATCTAGGCATAATAACTAATGCTTCTCAAGACATTTATCCCTTAATGAAGCTTTTCATTACAAATATATTTCTTTATCAAATCAACAGTTCAGCTCATTGGAGATATAAGGTAACTTGTTTTGGGCCAGAAAGGTGACTATTATTCAGGGACACACATTTCCAGTAACTTGCCGGCAGACATAAAAAGTTTAACTATCAATAAAGCTCATTTTCAGAGGAGCTAAAAGATTTATTGGTGGCCAACTCCTTCTACTCCGTTCATGAATTTCTTAGAAGAACCAATTGATATGTATATGTTACTGATAATATAAAGAAACGTGAGTGTTAGTACAATCTGACTTCCATATAAATTCAGTGCAGTATTACTATCACTGCAAATAAGTGTTGCAAAATGACTTTTCTGTTTTATGGTGCACGGCTACTATAGCCTAAGAATCATAGATATATTGAACATTTAGATGTTTTGCGTCAAGTTACGTATTACCTTCTGAATAAAAAATGTAAAACTTAACAATTTTTTTTCCTTATTCCACACCCACGAGCACCATTCTAATTGAGATCTATGGAAGGTACATCAGCGTATTTGTTTTTCTTTGAAAGTATGTATTATGTCTTCTTGTTCTTCTATAATAGTCTACATTCTAAAGATTCGTCTCGCTATAGATTTATTGTAACGAAAATTCCATCTAATGAAATGATCATATGGCATTATTCTCTGGGATAACCTATTTGGAGCTGTTCGGCATACGTGACGCGCCACTGCAGAGAATTGCGCGCGCGATGATAAAATGATGACTAAGATGACACCCAGTCCCCAGGCGGATAAAACCGCAAAATATAAAGTCCTGCTGAGGGGCTTCGCCTGATTTAATGCAGACCCCAAAAAGTAGCTGTCATACGTTTCCTTCCTCACGACAATTCTCGGCCGCATACTGCAATTGCAACGAAGGCGCTCGTGCAGTTAATTCGATGAGGAGTGTTTGGTCAATCATCATACAGCCCGGACTTGACCCGCACTGATTTTCTTCTTTTCCCTCCCATAAACAGAACTGTTTGTGCAATAATTATCAATGTTATTTTTGAAACTCAGTGGTAAATGCACTCACATGTATAGTTAAAATCCATAGTGTTTTGAAGAGAGCATTTTAGCGCAGAATTGTTTCAGTTTTTACCAGAGCCATTTCTTTCCGCTTCATGATTTACGTTCTGGCGTCTATTATAGCAGTATAGTATGTTTTTACTACAGGGCCTACTCGATTACTTTTCCGTTCCATAAACTATTTCTTTCATTACAAAATTTGCAATCCGAAGTGTGTTTTGCAACGTTGTTTTTTCATTTTAATTTTATCCAAATTTCTCAGCTTCATACGTGACTGTATTCAATACACTGGAAGAATGAATTAAACGCCTTCATTCACAACTCTTCGTGTTTTATTAAGTACACGATGCATTTCGGACCCTGCGGGTCCATCATCAGGTGTAATTTGTCTCAATACCTGGGCCCCATATCACAAAAAATTGCTAACCTTTTCAGAAAAACAAATGTAACATTTGCATTCTCAACTACTAGTAAGTTAGGAAACTTACTCGTCCATAACATAAAATCAATTACGCAAACATACAACAACAGCGGAGTGTACAAAGTATCATGTCCCAGTTGCCCTGCATACTATGTAGGGAGAACAGGCAGAAACTTCAGAACCAGTTTTCAAGAACATGTAAATGCTTTCAGGCTCAACCACTTCGAAATATCAGGCATTGCATAACATATGCTGGAAACGAAACATATCATCAACAGTCTAGAAAACTATTTGGTAGTACTACATAATGAAGCCAATAGTAAATCTGTTAGAACAACTGGAGATATACCTCCGCAAAATAAAAAGAAAAACAGCACCTATGTTAAATGAACAAACAGATTTAGGAAGCCATAGTTATTTTAGTAATTTTAAAGACCTATTCTAAATTTATTACCTGCATACGTCAATTCTTCAATAGTTATATCCTTAGCACTACAAATAAATTCATCTTTGACAACACCAATAGAGAAAAGAATGTTTGCTGGTTCTAAAACGTTAAAAACGCTTTTCTAGGATTATGTGGTAAGTTTTCACTGTTCATCTTTTCCACTATTTCGCACATATTTTCCGCGTTGGATTTACGAAATTCATAACCTAACATCAAACCTTTTCGCTACAGGAATATGCATTTTACCTCATACAAGAGAAAAAACCATGTATTAAGACAAATTACACCTGATGATGGACCCACAGGGTCCGAAATGCATCGTGTACTTAATAAAACACGAAAAGCTGTGACTGAAGGCGCTTAATTCATACCTCCAGTGTACTTATTTTTTTCCTTTTTCACTGTTTCTGTCTATTAAGATGAAGAAATCCACATTTATATGACGTCACATTGGGCATAAAATTTACGACGTTTGTCGCTAGTTTCTTAAGTTACTTGCTTAAGCCAACGGCTCGCATCGAAGTCTCAGCTTTATCCTTCACTAAGTTATTTCGTTCTCACATACTGTATGTGCGCATGGTAGCTATACATTATGCAACAAATAGTGTGTAAGTACGGAATAAACACATTGAACTCTGTATAAGCATTGTATTCATTACTTTGAATCATATCACGTAGCACATGTCAAACAAGGAAAGCATTTTCACAAATATGATGAAGTTCAGAAGTTAAAGAGTACATAGCTTTTTTGAAGACTGAATATTTTCCCCTAATTTGCTAAGATTCTTCGAAACAGTTAGCATCTTACACTACAAATTTTCTAAAGAGGCCTATGTTCTTGCTCAGGTTTCAAACTGTCTCCTTACCAAATTTCATCGACATCAGTTTAGCGGGTTAGTAATAATAAAATTAAACGTCATGCATAATGCGGCAGTTTTTCACGTTATCTCAGTGTGACTTCATATCATGAACTATTCGTCGTATGTAGATGCCATCGTGCAGGTTCATCAAGTGGTATACTTGAATACTGTCTGAAAAATGTGTCGCGAATACAGTTAAGACTAAAGAAGTAATAAATTAAAACGTCCTGTCTAATGCGATTCTTTACAGATAGCAAGTGATACGTGTACCAAATTGAAATCGGTCCAGTGGTTTCGGAGGAGATGTGGAACATACATAAATACATACATGCATTTTTATGGCATGTATGAACATATCTTTCCCGTGATCCGATTTTGATGAAATACGGCCTATGCAGTCTCCCTAGCTACGCTGAAATTACCGCTGAAAAACCCCGTTAAAAATGCGTCTAGCAGTTTTGGAGACTAGAGTGTTCAGACAGGAAGACAGACAAGAGAGTTGTAGGAAAACTTTAAAACCCGATACATTTTTTCCAATGATCCGATTCTGGTAAACGAAAACTTATACCGTATCCCAAACTAAGCATAAGTTACCTGCGAAAACCCCAGGAAAATTCGTCTAGGAGAGATTATCGTGTTTAAAGACAAACAGACAGACACGACGATTTTACTGATTTGCAATGAGGTGACAAAAGTCACGGGATACCTCCTAAAATAGTGTTCGACGTCCATTATCCCGGCGTAGTGCAGCAAATCGACGTGGCATGAACTCAATGAGTTGCTGGAAGTCCCCTGGAAACACTGAGCGATGCTGCCTCTACAGCTGTCCGTAACTGCGAAAGTATTGCCGGTGCCGGGTTTTGTGCACGCACTGCCCTCTCGATTATGTCCCATAAATGTTTGATGGTATTCATGTTGGGCGATCTGACTGGCCAATTCATTCGCTCGAACTGTCCAGAATGCTCTTCGAACCTATCGCGAGCAACTGTAGCACACTGTCATCCATAAAAATTCCATCGTTGTTTGGAACTGACGTCCTTGGACGGATGCAAATAATCAATGATCGATGCAGTTGGAGCAGAGGACTTGATCCGTTCCATGTAACACCGTTACGGAGTCACAACCAGCTTGCTTAGGTCCATGGCTTCGTGTGGTCTGTATAACATTCGAACCACTTATCAACTGTAATGGGGTCTCATCTGACTAGAGCACGGTTTCCCAGTCGTCGTGCACCAACCAATATGAGAGGTAATGCCTGAAATCTGGTGTTCTCTGCACACTCTTGACACTGTGGATCTCGGAACACTGAATTCCCTTACGATTTCTGAAATGGAATGCCCCATGCGTCTAGCTCCAACTACCATTCCGTGTTCAAAGTCTATTAATTCCTGTCGTAGGGCCATAATCACGCCGGAAACCTTCTCACATGAATCACCATAGTACAAATGACAGCTCCGCAAATGAATTACATTTGTATTCGTTGCGTACGTGATACCGCCATCAGTATACGTGCATATAGCTATCCCATGACTTTTGTCACCTTAGTGTATTATTAGTATAGAAGATGTGTAAAACTGACTGGTAAATGTAGTCACATACTGTAGTTAAAATCCCTAGTGTTTTGAACAGATCTTTACCATGAGCTCGAATACTGGTTTTGGTTGTTGTTCTTATGGCCCTTTTCTGTAGTTTAAAATCGGTGTTAATATTTTTTGCATTAGTTCCCCCAGAAAAGAATTCCATAGCAAAGAACCAACTGAACATCTGAACAGCATGCAACTAAAAGACTGGCTGTAACACGCTGATGAAAGGACTCTAAGGGCATAACATGCAGATGACATTCTTGTTGCAAGTGTCTGTGCTTGTTAGCCATGTTAAAAATGTACCATCTACATTGGGGCAGCATCATTTTACTTCTTCAGACTGAAATTCATGGCACTTGTTTTTTATGTACAATGACACTTTTTTCACGCTGAGCTATTGTAAACTTCCTTGAGGGTTTCATTTGATTTCTCTGCAAGGAGTTCTCCTGCTTGTGACAAAGACTGCGGAAAAACCGTCGAACAAAAGTTGGAAGGGTTTGTAATGACAAGTTACAAACTAATGTCACAAATTAAAAATCACACAAAGTACGAAATGTAGAGATACTGGAAAGAACATACCAGAAAAGGATTCAATGAAAACTAGCTATTAGAAGAAGGGACTCGTTAGTGTGATATTGATGCGGTATCCAAGGGTAGTAAATCTGACACAGGAATGTGAAGTACGGGAGAACAATTGTATGGGCAGTAAAATACTATAGTAAGTTAAAATAATCGAGAATATTTGAATAGTAGGTATGAAGAGATGAAAATATTAGCAGTATGCAGAAGGAGATTGAGAATAGCATCACATCAGTTATAAAACTGAACATTATAGAAGAATGGGATTGCATCTACTGGTGTCTGCTTATCAAAATACACTAGGATAACGAGAGCATTGACCCGCGTTGGACGCTGGCAGTTGTTCTCACAGGACAACGCCACCGCTATCCAGGATTTTACTCTGCTGGAAACAGCACATCACCAGCTTTACGATGCACTCGCCTTGGAAGTATCGCGGCTCACGACTCGACGCTCCGTCTGCAGAGCGTCCACTGGCGGTGCACCTGTGCCCATTTCGGCCTCTACGCTGTGTAAGGAACGGTAGGAGCGATACTCGAGTGCTGCAGCTTCTAACACGTTCTTATCAGGTCGCTTTCTTGCCTGTTTCTGCGTCTGGTACAAATTTTGCAGTTGATTTTAATTTGGCTTTCTGAAGCGGTAGACTTGAAACTTTCAACACAGTTCAGAACTGGATGACAGTGCAATATTAACATGCTTTCGTGTCTATTGTGTGGCGGAGGGTACTTTATTTTTCTGTCTATTTGTATGTTAAGTATAAATTTTGCAATTAATTTTAAACTAACTTTCCAGTGAGCTACAGACTTGAAATTTTCAATATAGTTCAGAACTGGATGATAGTGCAATATTAATTCGCTTTCTCCTCTGGTGTGTGGCGGAGGGTACTTTGTGAACCATTACTATTTCCCTCTTCTCCTGTTCCAGTCACGAACGACTGTGGTACGCCTTCGTGTGAGCTCGATTCTCTCTAATTTTTACCTTCAGCTCTCTTCCCGAGATGCAATCTACATAGGCGGTAGCAATATATTGGTTGACTCAGGTGAAGAGAAACTGAAATAAATCTGACGTTTAACACACTTCTCTGTTGTAATGTCATCAAAATGTCTGAAATCGACTGATAAATTTCACATCCACACGACTAGAAAAACAGAAAATAATTATTTAAACACAAATATGTTTAATAAAACACGTTATTAAAACGGACTAAAAAGTATAAAATAATTTCACCTGGCACCATACAGATTCCTAACCCCATACGGGTAGTCCTGAAAATTTTGGTTTGCGAATCTTTAATAGCTATGACAACAGTTTTAAAATTTGAAACGAAAAACGTGGGATACAAACATCAGAAAACTGTACGGAGCTTAGAGAGCAGCTGTCGTTGTGAAAAGTCGCACAATAGTGAATATGATTTGCAACGGAATAAAAATTTAAGTGACGTAGATGAACTATTCATGCATCAATTATCTATTACTTGTGCCCCACTACTTTCGTTTTAAATTTTACAAATATTGCGGTAACTTCTAAAAATTCACGAGCAAAAATTTTCAGGACTATCTGCATGGGAGTTAGGAATCTGTATGGCGCTAGGAGAAATTATTTTATACTTTTCTGGTCCATTTTAAAAATGTGTCACATTAAGAAGATTTTTGTATAAATAACTGTGCTTTTATAGAATCCATAGCGAGATACGTTTTTGAACTGCTTATATATTGGTATGTTTTCGGTGCCTACCAGTGAATTATCGAGTGACGTGTTGCATGATGCCAGGTGTGATATAATTTCAATTATTTGCTGACTTTCTTGTATGGGAGAGTGAGCACATTTACATCTCTCATAACGGACTGACTTCCGCAAACTTGAATGTCTTTTGTTCACATCGTATATTTACTAGTATTTGAGCCAAATTTCCAAACAATAAAATTATGACAACCCCTTTGCTTGTAATTTGGCGAGTTCTTCGATACTAGACAAACTAAACACTTTTACTCATGGGGAAATCTGTGATTGAATTCAGTAAACATCTTATGTTCACTGATTTTACATACTTGGTAAATTGTACCAAAATTTATTGGAAGGTAGAGGTACACGCAGTTCATGGTGTAGGGAACTGCTTCATTGAACCAATCTATCACACATGATACGTGTGGATTTACATACCTCGGTTTACACAATTTTGATGACATCACATACCAGGGTGCACATGCCACTGGTTATCAACTATCTCGGTACATGTCACTGAAGTAAAAGGCTAAATTTTATTTAATACTGAATCCATCAAAACAGCCATATTAAAACATTAATTACATCCCTTTCATCACAAGACAACTTCAAATGGCTCTGAGCACTATGGGACTTAACATCTCAGATCATCAGTCCCCTAGAACTTAGAACTACTTAAACCTAACTAACCTAAGGACATCACACACATCCATGCCCGAGGCAGGATTCGAACCTGCGACCGTAGCAGTCGCGCGGTTCCTGACAGAAGTGCCTAGAACCGCTCGGGCACCAGTGGCCGGCAACAAGACAACTTCAATACAGACATTATTTACGTACAAATTAAAATCAGTTTAAAATTAATTCGAGAATTTTAAACTTTATGTACAAGAATTTATTTCACTTTTAAACGTCACACATACAGTCTTCTCTTGAAAGCCCGGTTGCGTCAAAAGATTATAAATAGTAACCCGATACCAAAAGAAATGACACTCTGCTAAGGATACCATTTAAAATTTTCCATCTATTTATTCGTTTTAGAATCTGGATTTTAGCAACCATTAATTTTTTGATTGCTGTTTGAATGGTCAAAGGTGACCTAGTAACAGGGGCCTTTTTCTCTAATCATACAATGACGGAAACAAATCGTAACACCAAAGAATAACTAATGCAGAATAATTAAATTTCAGAAATACATTTGTCTGGGTAACATATTTAACTGATTAAAATTGCAGATGTGAAATACTGGTACATCGATAACCGGTGTAACTGCCAGAATGTTGAATGCAAGCATGCAAACGTGCATTCATTGTGTTATACAGGTACCGGATAGCAGTTAGGGGATGGAGTTCCATGCCTGTTGCACTTGATTGGTCAGTACAGGGACGGTTAATACCGTTTGTGAATGACCTCATATGTGCTCGATTGGAGACAGATCTGATGATCGATCAGGCCAAGGCAACTTGTCGGCAATCCGAAGAGCGTGTTGGGCTACAATAGTGGTATGTGGGTGTTGGAAAACACGCCCTGAAATGCTGTTCATGAATGGCAGCACAACAGGTCGAGTCATCAGATCAATGCAAAAATTGCAGTCAGCGTACGTGGAATATCCACAAGAGCGCTTCTGTTGTCATACGAAATCGCATCTCACACCATAACTCCAGGTGTAGGTCCAGTGCGTCTAGCACGCAGACAGGTTAGTTGCAGGCCCTCAACTGGTCTCTTCCTAATCAACGCACGGCCATCACCGGCATCGAGATAGAATCTACTTTCATCAGAAAACACAACAGATCTCCATCCTGCCCTCCAGTGAGCTCTCGCTTGATACCACTGAAGTCGCAAACGATGGTGGTATGGGGTCAGTGGAGTGCACGCTACATGTTTTCTGTCTCGAAGCTGTCCTTGAAGTAATCGATTTGTAAGTTCATTGTATCTGTGTGGTCCCAGCTGCTGCTCAAATTGCTGCTACAGATGCAGTTCGATGTGCCAGAGCCATACGCCGAACACGATGGTCTTCCTCTCGGTAATGTCACCTGGTCGTCGGGAATCCGGTCTTCTTGCGACCGTAAATTCTCGTGACGGCCGCTGGCAGCAGCCATTTACAATGGCTACATTCCTAAGAAGTCTTTCTGCAGTATCGCAAAAGTAACATTCAGCTTCTCTTAGCTCTATTACACGACCTCGTTCAAACTCTGTGAGATGTTGATAATGTCGTCTTATCTACTTAAAGGTATTCTTGACAAACGTCAGCTCACCATGTCCAGTCTCAAAGGTAACTAATGCTCACGACCATTACGGCGTATATTTAAAGCAAACTTTGAGTTCTCGTAATGGCGCTACTAACACCAGTCTTACGCGACTGGCACGAAATTTGAATAGATATCATCTTTCATATGTAGAAACACGCCTAAGAATTTTCGTTTACGTCGCACAACTCCGTCTTGGTGAAGCGATTTTTATTCCGTCAGTGTATTTGCCCCTGTCATGCAATGTCGTGCGAGACTGTTAATGAGTATAGCCATGAAATTATATGAGAAAGTGTAACGGAATTTGGAAATTATGACTTCACACGACTTCGAGTGATCTTAGAATTCGAGTGGTGGGGAAGGGGGTGGGAGGGAGTAGAATGAACACAGATTATGTTTTTGCAGGATCAAAGGCTTTCGCCTGCGACCGCGGCTACCTGCTACACAGACCTGGTCTGCAAGTTGCTCGTGCTTCGGCTCCGCAGGAGACACTCCTTTAGCAGGCAGACGTCAACAGTACGACAGGCACGGCGTATCCACCGCAACAAGCTGGAGTGTGTCCAAAACACGCCTGTCTGTTTTGAAGCAGAGCCCAAGCTGGCACCGCGGGAACATGCGGCGCTAGCTTCGCTACGAGAGGCGCCAGCTTTGAGAACAACGGCGCCCGCATCCCGGACAACAGTGCCACAAGCGAAAGTACTACTTCGCCTCCGAAAAAGCGTGCCATCCAAGCATTGAGGAGATATCGCTCTGACGGGCTAGTATCTAGGATGGCGCCCAGCCACTCTCCAGCAGTTCACATCGCTGAACCACTGCAAGCAGCTCCATTCTAGTGCGACATAGAGGAATGGTTCAAATGGCTCTGAGCACTATGGGACTTAACATCTATGGTCATCAGTCCCCTAGAACTTAGTACTACTTAAACCTAACTAACCTAAGGACAGCACACAACACCCAGCCATCACGAGGCAGAGAAAATCCCTGACCCCGCCGGGAATCGAACCCGGGAACCCGGGCGTGGGAAGCGAGAACGCTACCGCACGACCACGAGCTGCGGGCGCGACATAGAGGACCTACACCTCACGATTCGACCAGTCGTCCAATCTGGTGCATACCTCACTGTAGCCACTGCGAGCTGCCAGGAAACTTCGCCTCCCCTAACTTGGCCTCCCATGGGATGGTGCTCGAAGACTGGTATTTTTGTGTGAAACTTAGACTGTCAACTGCGCTCAGTAGCTGCTGTCACTTAACAATCGAAATGGCTTTGATTTTTCGCTCTTCAGAAAGACTTATTCTGTGGCTCCCGTCAGAATGATTTCTTCTGTGCAATCTTTTGGTTTATCAATCATTAGTTCGTGGTGAAGTTTGGCTTACACGCAAGTGAACGAAGTACAAGCTTATTTTATACTTTTACATTTTGTATGGAACGGAAATAATTGTTAATTGCATACGACCTGGGGGAATCTACACAGAGTACGCGAAAGAACTTGCCCCCTTCTAACAGCCGTGTACCGCAAGTCTCTAGAGGAACGGAGGGTTCCAAATGATTGGAAAAGAGCACAGATAGTCCCAGTCTTCAAGAAGGGTCGTCGAGCAGATGCGCAAAACTATAGACCTATATCTCTGACGTCGATCTGTTGTAGAAATTTCGAACATGTTTTTTGCTCGAGTATCATGTCGTTTTTGGAAACCCAGAATCAACTATGTAGGAATCAACATGGATTCCGGAAACAGCGATCGTGTGAGACCCAACTCGCTTTATTTGTTCATGAGACCCAGAAAATATTAGATACAGGCTCCCAGGTAGATGCTATTTTTCTTGACTTCCGGAAGGCGTTCGATACAGTTCCGCACTGTCGCCTGATAAACAAAGTAAGAGCCTACGGAATATCAGACCAGCTGTGTGGCTGGATTGAAGAGTTTTTAGCAAACAGAACACAGCATGTTGTTATCAATGGAGAGACGTCTACAGGCGTTAAAGTAACCTCTGGCGTGCCACAGGGGAGTGTTATGGGACCATTGCTTTTCACAATATATATAAATGACCTAGTAGATAGTGTCGGAAGTTCCATGCGGCTTTTCGCGGATGATGCTGTAGTATACAGAGAAGTTGCAGCATTAGAAAATTGTAGCGAAATGCAGGAAGATCTGCAGCGGATAGGCACTTGGTGCAGGGAGTGGCAACTGACCCTTAACATAGACAAATGTAATGTATTGCGAATACATAGAAAGAAGGATCCTTTATTGTATGATTATATGATAGCGGAACAAACACTGGTAGCAGTTACTTCTGTAAAATATCTGGGAGTATGCGTGCGGAACGATTTGAAGTGGAATGATCATATAAAATTAATTGTTGGTAAGGCGGGTACCAGGTTGAGATTCATTGGGTGAGTGCTTAGAAAATGTAGTCCATCAACAAAGGAGGTGGCTTACAAAACTCTCGTTCGACCTATACTTGAGTATTGCTCATCAGTGTGGGATCCGTACCAGTTCGGTCTGACGGAGGAGATAGAGAAGATCCAGAGAAGAGCGGCGCGTTTCGTCACAGGGTTATTTGGTAACCGTGATAGCGTTACGGAGATGTTTAATAAACTCAAGTGGCAGACTCTGCAAGAGAGGCGCTCTGCATTGCGGTGTAGCTTGCTCGCCAGGTTTCGAGAGGGTGCGTTTCTGGATGAGGTATCGAATATATTGCTTCCCTCTACTTATACCTCCCGAGGAGATCACGAATGTAAAATTAGAGAGATTAGAGCGCGCACGGAGGCTTTCAGACAGTCGTTCTTCCCGCGAACCATACGCGACTGGAACAGGAAAGGGAGGTAATGACAGTGGCATGGAAAGTGCCCTCCGCCACACACCGTTGGGTGGCTTGCGGAGTATAAATGTAGATGTAGATGTAGAATCAGTTACTGATTATGTGCTACCATATAAAATACATCACTTTTCACGACCTCTCTTTTCTCAGTTCAATCATTAAGTATCAAAAACAATATAAAATCATCGTTATGGTTACTTAAGAGGCAAGGGTAAACTTTCAAGCAATAACAGCATTGGTAAAGGATAGTAACGTGGATGAACTTCAGTGTGTAATAAGCATGAAATATTCGCCACATCATCATATTTATATCGACTGAACAAGCAAAACTACAATAGAAAGAATCGCAACTAATGGTAAATGGCATCAACGGAGCAGTAAACAAGGCCCAGGAAAGACTGGTGTAGAAAACTGTTGCATGGATACATTATTAATGAGCTAACACCTCAAAATAATTCAGCAAAAAAATAAACAAAAATTTTGATCCGAGTACTCATTTCTGTCGGCTTCGAAAGATCTCATCAACCGTTAGAGTAATAATTTGATCCTTGGGAACACACTCACGTCTTGCAAGCAGAGAAGCAGTTGATCTTGGGAGGTAGGAGATGAGGTCCTGGCGGAAGTACAGCTGTGAGGACGGCTCGTGAGGCGCCCTCGGATAGTGCAGTCGGTAAACACTTGCCCGCGAAAGGAAAAGGTCCCGAGTTCGAATTTCGGTCCTGTACACAATTTTAATCTGTCAGGACAGTTCAGATCGGCGCACACTCCGCTGCAGAGTAAAAATCTCATTCAGGGGATCATGGACTACGGCCATTATATCGATAATAGGTCGATGGTCATAATGTTCTGAAAATCAGTGTACGAAAGAGATTGTAGTCCTTCTGAAACGCCATTCTTCATGGAAGGCCGTTTCCCCTGGACACATCATAAAAACGCAGCTCCATTCTCGCACGTGCGGCCAGCACTCAACGTCAAAAGCACGCAGAACGAATGTACCCCAACGCGTTCTCGTCTCGCGAACGCATATGTCTGCGGACATGCAGCGTTCGAAAACGCGTAATGTGAACAGCCCCATTGAACAAACGGTGGTGTATACTATCAGCGTGAATTTAAATCTGTATGATACATCGTGTAACCGAAATATTTTTAGTACTCATGTGGGGGACATTTGTGTCATGCGCTGACAGGAATTGTCATCAAACTATATGTAGTATCGGATGACTAACAAATACGTCGATGACCGACAGCATTGTAAAAACTGTATTTGTTCAAAAGCTCTTAATTTCTATCATTTCTCCGTCAGAGCGCTCGACAGGGACCGTGGGGGTGACGTGTTCTGTGCACAATTTACACCGAGAGTGTGCCTTCTGTGCTTTGAGAGTTTTCGTTTCTGGCAGTAAAGACGACAGTACAGTTGTGTTTTATCCTCATTCCGCAGTTTCTAATCGACATGCACAGTTCTGTGGACACAGGATGCATTCCTCGAAACGAAGTCGGGGCTAACTGCACCACTGGGAAGTGTGCGACGGAACGGAATGTTTGTTTGTAACCGGATTTGGAACTGTAAAAATCGTTAACCTTCTATGTCGTGGGTACGGTAGTCAGACAGAATTCGTGCACGTGGTAAAGTGGGCAGCGGTTAACCATTTCTCCCGCTTGCTCCCTTTGTATGGCTACTGCCCATGGTCTGCTTCGTTCCCCGTCCCAAAAATACCATATTGCCTTTCTAGTAGACGTCATTGTAGCCTTTTTTGTTGTGTTTCGTATTTCTCCGTTCATGTTCTCCTATTTCCTTTTTTTGTTTACATGACGTGAGCTATAGATGAAAATTCGTTTGAAATGTGCATAAGACATCACATTCTCACTGTGTGATAGACACAATGAGAAAACCTTACAACCGACGACGTATATCCTGACGAAAAGAAAAAAAACACTCGTTGCATACGCAGTATCAGCATTTTTAATGATTGATACAGCCGCTATTTATATTGCGGACACACAAATGAAGAAACTGTCCAACGTAATTCCAGATGTATCAGTGAACTGAGAGATGAGGTGATTTAATATACTTACGACGTTCGGACATTTCCGATGTTGGGGTTACATAAATACCAGATATCAGGCAGTCTCTGAACCCGGGAAACGAGGGCTTGCGTCCCAGTGCAGCAAACTATTTCAATCTGTCAATAATTCTCATGTACAGTACATTGCTGTTTATAAACCTTTTATTAACGTCATCAGAACAACAGTATTTTATAGCAACCAACATGACCGAAATCAAGGATAGGAACCCGTGTCCTGAAACGTCGTCCAACGGCGTTTACGGAATGAAACTATAGGCTTCGGCACCTGCCCTTCAGCAGCAAACGTTGAAACGTCCCCTTAGAAAAATTATAAATGGCTGTGCTTAAACTGACACACAATATTTTTAGGGCAACGCAATCTGACTTTCAATAATCCCTACAAAAGAATGGCCCTGACTAACAATAACCAATACCTTTCATGAATTCATACCTTACAAAAATCTTCGTTACTCGAACTACTGCAGTACAGCGAGCGCCACTACTGCCAACTAAATGAAAGATTCTAACTACTTAAGGCACTAACTACTAATAGGCATAGTTAGCAAATGAAAGATTTTGATAGAGAACAAGCAATGTATTTACCTTAATAGTGTTCAAAAGTCATAATATATACATCTGTTCATGACATCCAGTCTTACAAATTTAGTCTTTCTGATGGACACACGTCCATATCGTCCGCTCTCAAAATTTTGCCATCTCTCTCCCCACATCCACCAGTGCTGGCGGCTCACCTCCAACTGCGCAACGGTACGCGCTGTTCACATCCAACTGCCCAACACTACAATAACAATATTCCAACAATGCAGACCAGCCACAGAGTTCACACAGCACAGTCAGTGATTTTGATATAGAGCGCTACGTGGCGTTACCAACATAAAAACCTAAACAGCCTACTTACAACGTGACTTCGTACGCTGACGGACCGTATGCGTAAAGTCTCGCAACGTTGTTTGTTATTCGGTGATCGTGACTGCTTTCCACCATTGCCAGTGTAGAAGATGAAGCTAGCTGTTGTGCAGAAAAGCCTTTCTCCTATGATCGTGACGCTCTCTTGCCTCCGTGGATGACGGTTTCGGCGCGGATTTTCATACTCAGTTTATTTTTCTACTGGGACCCTCTAAAATCTCTAAAGTTTTTCGGTTTTCAAGATGAAAATAAACTGCAGGTGGAAACCCCTGTCCAAAACCGTCATCAATTAAGGCAACAGAGCACCGCATTCATAGGAGGCAAGGCCTGTCCACACATAAGCTACCTCCATTTTCTCCTCTGGCAATCGTTCCAATCTGTCGCGATCACTGAAAAACAAACAACATTCCGTCAGCCCATATTTACTAGTTTTCTTGCTTCGAATAGGCTTTTCTGTCATATCACTGAGTATTGATCTTTCCTCCTGAAACACCTTACGAATGGGCGGGGTTTCTGATTAGAAGTTATAAATACTGACCTGTCCTAGCTCCATAGCATGAAGGTGAGGTCCCACGTGCCATTAGATATTCAAGGACCGCTGAGTAGCATGTGGTAAATTACGATTGTGTATCCACTTCTAGTCCTCCGTTTACAGTGCCGTCTGTGGCTAAACGAAGAAAATGCTTCAGACAAAACGTATGTAGATTTTGTCGTAGAATCGTAATCTGAAATAAAGGAAGTTTCCATTGAAGAATTCAAAGCTGCCCCCCGCCACCCACACACGGAGTGCGCTGGGGACTCGACTGTGGTATCATTGGATGTCTTCCTCCGAGACAAACAAATTGGAATCGTACCTTTTTTTGATCCGATGTGTAGTTTATTCAATGGATTCAGTTAAAATGAACAGCCTACGCTCATAGCGCTTAGTGTATGCATTTTAGAGTCCATGTTTACTAGACCTTTTTGCTTCGATCGTTCCTGTACTATCCCTGAATATTGACAATTTCTCATAAAACACTCTCTATAGGCGTGATTTCAGCGTCTAGAACCTTCCAGAGAGGGCCGAAGTGGCGCATGCACGGATTGGCTAGTTGGGCAGCTCCTAGCAGATCGCTTTAGTCGCGGGACCGATGACGTCAGGAGGCGCGAGGGACCAGTTTCACGTTTGAAACTGACGTTCCCGTCTCCCTACAAGCGTCAAGTATCCTTCTTTGCTTTCGCTCGAGATCCATAGGCCGTCCACATGTCCCATTAAGTGTGTCCCCCTTTCCTTGGTTAAAATTGTTGCGATTTATTCTAATCTCGACCGCTTCTTTTATAATGGAATCCCAATAACATGACCCTTGAGCCAACATTCTCGTCTTTTCAAATTGTAGAGCTGGAATAGGGAAGTCAAATCCAACATCTGTCAGGATACTTAACAAATAAGTACGTATTTTTGCACGTAATTTATTTGTATCCAGAAACGTGTGAAGGTGTTCTGACACCTGCCCATCTCGTCACTGGAATGAGTAATGGGGCAGATGAGAAAGCAAATAAATTATTATGAACAGTCCAAAGTGCCAAACCAGCAAACTGTCTAGTTCTAATTGCTAATAAGAAATTTTTGTTTAAAGCGCCATTAATACCGAGGCACTACGTTTAGTATTTTAGCTAGGAGAATTGTGGTCAAAAAACCCATTTGACATTTCTTTTAATTTTTTTTTTGCAACCGAAAAACTTAACTAATCAAAGAAAAAATCTTGTTATTGAGTAGCTTACTGTAAAACTTCCTGTACTGGTGAGGAAGAAATGGCAATATTTTTACAGTTCTGATTCATCAGTAGTGTGTAGATCTTGCGGAACAAAGGCCTTGTTTACCTTCCTCCGTTTCCCTATAGCAGCTAAATCTCCTAATGTTTTCAACCTTGCAGAGATGAAGTATGAGGAACGTGCTGTACGCTCGAAATCAACTACTTCTCTTTAAGATCTAGGTAAGTGTTATTTATTAGCTAATTTCTCGTACATTCATTCGAATGATGTCTACATTTCATTAGAAATTGAGGAAACAGTAGAGCAAACAGGAAATAACTAGGACGGATCGTTGAACTGTGATTCGAATGATGACGGTTGTGATGTTTAAAGTCCAGAACAAAACCGGATTACCTTGGAAGCCCAAAGAAAACATATACAGTAACAGCTTTCAGTGAGAATGGAAAGACTATAATGTTTTTAATTAAACGAAGGAGTGAGAAAACGCTTATAAGTGAGCAGTGTCCAAAGCCGGTTTCGTTTCGTAAAATTTGAACATGAATTGTACAAATGGAAGAAAGGTTTATACGGCGTATGAAATATGCGCCAAAATGAAACTTGCAGAAGTGTGAAAGAAAACCTATTCGAAAGATTTAGAACTGCTCTTGAGCGTCAATTCACCGTTACCGAAGGAGATCTGAGAGACTGGGCGCTTTGAATTGCAAGTGAGATGAACATTACTGATTTTCAGTCTTCTTCGACCTGGTTAAACGGATTCGGAAAATATTACGGGAAAGAAAGTTTTTTGGAGTTATCGTTACCAACGAACTAGAAAATAACATTAATTTACTATAAATGCAGACAACGGTCTCTCTTATTGAAAGGGCAAACTAAACGGAACACGATTCGTTAGTCATACAATATGCTGTAATGACTGTAAATCAAAAACACCGATTTACTACGAAATAAATTACGCACAACACAAGAACTTCCAAAAATTCTCAAAAATAAATTTACTTAGATATACGCTGAAATTTTATTACGAAGTGCAACAAAAGACAGCATCCGCATAGGGTAGCTAACGGCGATTGCATGCTGAAGATGCATTGGAAACTGAGCGCATCTACACTCTTATACAACGACAATCAACGAAGAAACCGAGCGAGGTGGCGCATTCGGGAGGACGACGGTTCATCTTCGCGTCCGGCCATCCTGATTTAGGTTTTCCGTGATCAAATCACTCCCGGCAAATGCCGGAATGGTTCCTTTGAAAGGGCACGGCCGACTTCCTATCCCATAATCTTTCCCCAAACAACCCAACCCAACCCCAACGAAGAAAACTTTACGCCTCTGATTCAGGTTCCATTCCAGATACTCTCTCGGTCACGTACTTCCAGTAACGGAGCTGTTTGGTGGGAGGGAGTGGAACGGAAATGTGTTGTTCGTAATGGATATCAAGAGAGCAAACTGATTGTGGGGAGAGGTTCTCGTACTATCTGAGTCGACACAGTCTGCCGCTGGCTTTAAAAATTACAGCGCACAGTACAATTGCGCTCTTCTTGGCAGTATATTCATACAATTTTGTCCGTATTTTTTTCCAGGGGAAGCTTACGAGATCGTAATAACGTGGAGTTCTGCAATACCGACCACCGCGAAGTTCTAGCCAATAGCCAACGACCGCGAGACGAAGGGACTCGGATGGTGAAGAGCCTCGTTACGCATTATTGCAACAATTAAACAGTTGACGTAAAAGATCCATTGTAATCAGTTTTGTAATTCAGGAAATGTAAATCAATGATCAACTTCGACATCTGGCAGACGACCGATTGCTCTATTAATACTGCTGCGATTTGTATGGTACTCAGAGAACAGTCAAGCGAAGTATAACGCATTTTATAAACTGCGGAAGAATATTTGCTGCAGAGGAAATATTATAGAATTGGGGGTTTTTATTTAAAATTGATTTAATAATTTGCTCCTTCGACGTACAATTATTTGAAAAATTATCGAACTGAAAAGAAATGGGTTCATGAAATATTTTAATAGTAAATATTATTGAGACGGAGTCAAATTTTTCATCATCGAACGAGAATCGTCTGTGACCGGGTACTCAACAAATGCTATTAAGGGAAACAATAGTTAATATTAAAATAGTATCACGTTCTGTACATAGTATCGTGGAAGATTTTGCCGTTAATGAGAAAAAAGCTAGAAGGAAAGAATTATTACCACGATTTGTCTTACGTCTTGGAAGTATCCGGACACCTATTAGTGGAGATTAATATGGGGCGTGTGTCCCCTTCGCCTTCATGGCGGCTTGAACTCTGTTGGAGACAGTTTCAGCGAGGTTTCTCAACGAGTGTGGAAGAATGGCTGCCCATTCTTCCTCAAGAGCCGAAACCAGAGATGGTAGTGATGTTGGAGTCAGGGGTCTAGAGTGAAATCGACCGACGTTCTAACTAATCCCAAAGGTGTTACATTGGGTTGAAGTCGAGCAAACCGTCTCATTTCGGGAACATTGCTGTCCACAAAACATTCTCACAGATGCTGCTTTATGATAGGTACGTTGTCATGCTGATACAATCGTTGTGTCTGAATTGTTTCTCTATTGTATGCAGTACACAGTGTTGTAAACTGTGTTGGTATACTTCCGCATTTGGCGCTTGCTTAAGCGAAATAAGGGACCCCACACCCTAACCACGAAAAACACTTCGATACCGAAACACCACCACGCTGTTGGCACTACACATAAAGGCAGGTACCGTTCTCCAGGCATTCCACAAACCCAAACTTTTCCATCGTATTGCTAGACGGTACAGCGTGAAATATCGTTCGTTTCCAGTCATCCACTGTCCAGTAGCGTCACCCTTTGCACCACCTAAAGTGTCACTTAGCAATGAGGGCATAAATGTATGCCTTGTGAGGTGCTGTTCGACCATCGTACCCCATTCTTTTTAACTCTGCACACAGTGACTATGCCAGCTGAACTGCTGGTAGCACTTTCTCAACGGTCCCTTCTGTCAATACACTAGGTCTGCCTGGTTTTGGTTCAGCTGTGCTGTTCCTTCGCGTTTCCAGTTCACAATGACATCGCCAACGGTCGACATCGACAGCTGTAGAAGAGCTGAAATGTCCCTGATAGATTTATTATTCAGGTGATATCCAATGACTATAATCCGTTCATCATAAGAATAAACCTGATGTAAACAAACACAAATGCGATGAGTGGTCAAAGGCCGTAGCACACGTACACTGGTGTTGTTAAGCTCTTGGAAGTAGGTCCAACTTATGTATTAGATATCTTATTACTAAGTTACTTTAAATGCAACTTAAGATATTCAAATGTATTAACCGCCATCAACACTTTGGTTAATCACCCTTTAGCTATGTAGTTTTTATTTCAAAAGTCTTGTACAATCACAGCCTCTGTAGCGTTATGCTCTGATTGTCGCGCTGTTAATGCGCAGTATGACAATGGTTGAGGCTGCTTTCTGTTCCGTAGTGAAACACGCGCCTGGAACATGGCTAAAACAGCCGGTGTGGCCGAGCGGTTGTAGGCGCTTCAGTCTGGAACCGCACGACCGCTACGGTCGCAGGTTCGAATCCTGCCTCGGGCATGGATGTGTGTGATGTCCTTAGTTTAGTTAGGTTTAAGTAGTTCTAAGTTCTAGGGGACTGATGAACTCAGATGTTAAGTCCCATAGTGCTCAGAGCCATTTGAACCATTTGAACATGGCAAAAAAGTGCCGAGAATTAGAATGTCGTTAGTGTTTTTTTATAAATTTACGGAAATAATCGGGTTTGAAGTTTCCCCAGAGTTGTATACAATGCAGTAATTAACTAAGCTGCTTTGGCCGTGGAGCGCAGTCAGTATCGTATTGACATGTGAATCAAACGGTATCAATTTTTTTTCTCGTTCAGTTTGAGTTACCTACATCTCATAACTATAAAATTCATCATTTCTTATGAATCATGAAAGTCTTCTTGTTTCTAATTACACATTGGACGTCAAATTCCTGTTTCCATTTCAAATACAAATTCTTAATTATCGATGTTTTATTAAAAACTGTTAATAAAAGTTGCTTAAATTAAGAAAACATAACAATATAAGTTTTAAGGCGAAAATGAAAAACCAAATCCTCTTTGTCTGGACTATGTCCATCGTTTTATACCACAGAGGTAAATAAGTATCGTAGAAACATGAAAAACAATCATTTTCACAGCATCGAGCACGTAATACAAATGCTGCATTTTCACATTTGCTACTGTACCATTACAATATGAACCCAACAGAACTGATCTGAAACCAAGCTGTGGGATATGGCCCAAGAAGTAATAAAACTATTAAGCTGCCACTCGTACTGGAATTAACGCACGCAGTTTTTTCACGCGTCACTGCCGTACGCTGGCGGGATACACAGGGTGGGCCATTGATAGTGACCGGGCCAAATATCTTACGAAATAAGCATCAAACGAAAAAACTACAAAGAACGAAACTCGTCTAGCTTGAAGGGGGAAACTAGATGGAGCTATGGTTGGCCCGCTAGATGGCACTGCCATAGGGCAAACGGATATCAACTGCGTTTTTTTTAGAGGAACCCCCATTTTTTACTACATATTCGTCTAGTACGTAAAGAAATATGAATGTTTTAATTGGGCCACTTTTCTCGCTTTGTGATAGATGGCGCTGTAATAGTCACAAACGTATAAGTACGCGGTATCACGTAACATTCCACCAGTGCGGACGGTATCTGCTTCGTGATACATTACCCGTGTTGAAATGGACCGTTTACCAATTGCGGAAAAGGTGTTGATGTATGGCTATTGTGATCAAAATGCCCAACGGGCGTGTGCTATGTATGCTGCTCGGTATCCTGGACGACATCATCCAAGTGTCCGGACCGTTTGCCGGATAGTTCCGTTATTTAAGGAAACAGGAAGTGTTCAGCCACATGTGAAACGTCAACCACGACCTGCAACAAATGATGCCCAACTAGGTGTTTTAGCTGCTGTCGCGGCTAATCCGCAAATCAGTAGCAGACAAATTGCGCGAGTATTGGGAATCTCAAAAACGTCGGTGTTGAGAATGCTACATCAACATCGATTGCACCCGTAGCATATTTCTATGCATCATGAATTGCATGGCGACGACTTTGAACGTCGTGTACAGTTCTGCCACTGGGCACAAGAGAAACTACGGGACGATGACAGATTTTTTTCACGCATTCTATTTAGCGACGAAGCGTCAATCACCAACAGCGGTAAAGTAAACCGGCATAATATGCACTATTAGGCAACGGAAAATCCACCATGGCTGCAACAAGTGGCATCAGCGACCTTGGCGGGTTAATGTATGGTGCGGCATTATGGGAGGAAGAATAATTGGCCCCCACTTTATCGATGGCAATCTAAATGGTGCAATGTACGTTGATTTCCTACGTAATGTTCTATGGATGTTACTACAAGATGTGTCACTGCATGACAGAATGGCGATGTACTTCCAACATGATGGATGTCCGGCACATAGCTTGCGTGCGGTTGAAGCGGTATTGAATAACATATTTCATGAAAGGTGGATTGTTCGTCGAAGCACCATACCATGGCCCGCACATTCACCGGATCTGACGTCCCTGGATTTCTTTCTGTGGGGAATGTTGAAGGATATTTGCTATCGTGATCCACCGACAACGCCTGACAACATGCGTCAGCGCATTGTCAACGCATGTGCGAACATTACGGAAGGCGAGCTACTCGCTGTTGAGAGGAATGTCGTTACACGTATTGCCAAATGCATTGAGGTTGACGGACATCATTTTGAGCATTTATTGCATTAATGTGGTATTTACACGTAATCACAGTTTAACAGCATGCGTTCTCAGAAATGATAAGTTCACAAAGCTACAAGTATCACATTGGAACAACCGAAAAAAATGTTGAAACGTACCTACGTTCTGTATGTTAATTTAAAAAACCTACCTGTTACCAACTGTTCGTCTAAAATTGTGAGCGATATGTTTGTGACAATTACAGCGCCATCTATCACAATGCGAAAAAAGTGGTCCAACTAAAACATTCGTATTTCCTTACGTACTACACGAACATGTAATAGAAAAATGGGGGTTCCTGTTTAAAAAAACGCGTTTGATATCCGTTTGCCCTATGGCAGCGCCATCTAGCGGGCCAACCATAGCGCCATCTGGTTTCTCCCTTCAAACTAGACAAGTTTAGTTCTTTATAGGTTTTTCGTTTGACGCTTATTTCGTGAGATATTTGGCCCGGTCACGATCAATGGACCACCCTATATATATATATTTTTTTTTGAGCATTTATTGCATATATATATATATATATATATATATATATATATATATATATATGCAATAAATGCTCAAAATTATGTCCGTCAACCTCAATGCATTTGGCAATACGTGTAACGACATTCCTCTCAAAACAGCGAGTAGTTCGCCTTCCGTATATATATATATATATATATAGTGCACCCCTGCTTAGTGTGTGTTTGTGCAACTATTTCTAACACGCATATGAACAGGTGGTAGGGCCTGCTACAGACATAGAGTAATACTGCAAACCTCAAATGTAACAACAATGGGTTTTCAATGATTGTAATCCATACAAGAAATTATCAACTAACAGGCAAAGTGTTCTGATGGCTGTGAGTAGTATGATCAAAATGTCTGCCACCCCAAATGCTCTTTTTTATGACAATTGTCCATAATAGCGGCAAAAAGTCCTGGGAAGGAGGAGCTGATGCTAGCCTAATTTTACAATGCATCATTGCAAATGAACTAATTTCGCAGTCTTGGTTCAAGCAAGGGTCTGATGCAATAAGTTCACTAACTATTGAATCGATTTCGGCATAGTTGACCACTCGGCGACGTACGTAAAGAGTAAACCCATGAATTAGGTCTAAAGTCCTAGGTTTTCCATTCGCAGCATATATATGGGACACAGTAATATATTGCCACTGTACAGACACTTTGCTTCAGGCTATGCTTCTCCTAGCTATGCTCCATACTTGGGCTGTCTAGCATGGATAAATTAGCAACTAACAACTCCTTAACCAAACTTACACCATCAGCACCAAAATAATCCACACTAATTGGAAACACTGCCTAATTGTCAATATCTTGTGTATGTACAATACTTGTAACATATAAAACATCATGATGCATCCAATACACAGTTCTCTTCCACTATTTCTAATGCGCATATGAGCTGGTGGTAGTGCCTACTACACACATAGAGCAATTTCTAGGTGCACTGCAGTATTTTACTTTGTGAAATGAGCCATAGTATCTTTGTCTAGAATCATCCTCCATGACCATGCATATAGTGAGGCCAATTGAGGAGCTACCTGAGTGAGAAGTAGCGGCTCTGGTCATGAAAACTGACGATGGCTGGGAGAGTGGTGTGCTGACCACATCCCCCTCCATACCTCCATCCAGTAATACCTCTCAGCTGCTGATAAGGCGGTCAGTCGGTACCACTGGGCCTTTCGAGGCCTGTTCAGATGGAGTTTACAGTTTTGCTCTGCACACCAAAGCGCAAACTCAGAAGGAAATTTAGTGGCGTATATTTACTAAAGCGTGCCGCTGTGGCCGAGCGGTTCTAGGTGCTTCAGTCCGTAACAGCACGACTGCTACGGTCGCAGGTTCGAATCCTGCCTCGGGCATGAAAGTGTGTGACGGGCTTAGGTTAGTTAGGTTTAAGTAGTTCTAAGTTCTAGGGGACTGATGACCTCAGATGTTAAGTGCCATAGTACTCAGAGCCATTTATTTACTAAAGTAACAGCCCTGATGTCTTTAAAATCCGAGATATCACTCTTAAGTGAACAGCACATCCAACACCGATAGCTGTATAGAAAAACATAAGTAATAATCGTGGTAATGCAAACTAAGTTACCCCAACATGAAGGGTCACCATGATGCATGGATGCCCTCGATATTGTTTTAAGTACAACTAAGACCACTTTTAGGCAAAATATAAGCAATTTAGACTTTGGCACAAACACACACACACACACACACACACACACACACACACACACAGAATAGTGCAACAAGATCAACAAAATGTTGCAAGACGTGATACAACCGCCTATATAACAATGTCTAGCCCATGTGGAAGAGCAGACCAAAGGTTGCGAAACACTTTTAGAATATGTATAATTTACTAATATCGTCTATCCTCACCCATCTGGTACCATTACCAGATAGGTTTCTTTCCAGAAGCACCCAGCCAATTTACAACCCCCGTCCTTATCAGACCAACACTTACGCATCCTTTATAGTAAATGTCCCAGAACACATTACAATGAGGTGACAAAGGTCATAGGGTGCCTCCTAACATTGTGCTGGGCATCCTTTTACTCGGTGCAGTGCAGCAACTGGACGTGGCATAGACTCAACAAGTCGTTGAAAGTCCCCTGCAGTAATATTGAGCCATGGTGCCTTTATAGCCATCCATAATTGCGATAGCGTTGCCAGTGCAGGATTTTGTGCACGAACTGAACTCTCGATTATGTCCCATTAATTTTCAATGAGATTCTTGTCAGGCGACCTATTGGGCAAATGATTCGTTCGAATTATCGAGAATGTTCTTCATTTCGATCGGGAACAATTGTGGCCTGGTGACATGGCGCGTTGTCATTCATAAAAATTCCGTCGTTGTTTGGGAACATGAAGTCCATCAATGGCTGGAAATGGTGTCAAAGTAGCCGAACGTAACCATTTCTAGTCAATGATCGATTCAGTTGGCTCAGAGGATCCAGTCCACTCCACGTAAACACAGTTCTCACCATTACGGAGCCATCATCAGCAGCAAACTGCCTTGTTGACAACATGGGCCCACGGCTTCGTGGGGTCTGTTCCACACTCAAACCCTACCTTTCAGCTCTTACCAACTGAAATCGAGAATTATCTGACAGAACTACAATTTTACAGTCGTCTAGGGTCCAACTGATATTGTCACGAGCCCAGGAGAGGCGCTGCAGGAGGTGTTACGTTAAGCAAAGGCACTCGCATCACTTGTCTGCTGCCATAGTCCACGAACGCCAAATTTCGATGCACTGTCCTAACGGAAACGTTCGTCGTACGTCCTACATTGATTTATGCGGTCATTTCAAGCAGTGTTGCCTGTCTGTTAGCACTGACAACTCTACAAAAACGCCACTGCTCTCAGTTGTTAAGTGAAGGCCGTTGGCCACTGCGTTGTCTGTGGTGATAGGTAATGGCAGAAATTTGGTATTCTCGGCACGCTCTTGACACTGTGGATCTTGGAATATTGAATTTCCTAACATTTTCCGAAATGGAATGACCCATGTGCCTAGCTCCAACTACCATTCTGTGTTCAAAGTCTTTTAATTCCCGCCATGTGGCCATAATCGTGCTGGAAACCTTTTCACACGAATCACCTGAGGATAAATGACAGCTTCGCCAAAGCACTGCTGTTTTTGTTTTATACCTTACGAACTGATACTAACGCCTTATTTATATCTGCATATCATTATCCAATGACTTTTGCCACCAACGACAATACGGGTTGTATGGGAATGAGTATGTGGTGTAAATGACGAAATAAAATACAATCTCTCTCATCAACTCACCGAAAATCAAAGTTCTAAACTGTTCACAAGTTCTGTAGCAGTTCGGAGCCCCCAAGTGCTACTGCACGAAAAGATTTACCTATACATTATGCAGCACAAGCGCTTCAATGGGTCCCCGCAAAAGTGGTTCGACTTACAAGTTTGTCTACGTTTCGACTACGTGGCACCAACATTCATTCGTCACAATATAGTTATGTTCCACATAAGTATTTCATACAAATGCATGCAGGATTTACAACGCAAAAATTACGTATGCACTCACGTATTTTTTATATGTTTCACAAATTCGAGTTCATTTCCAATACGAACACACAAAAATCGAAAGTCACAGTTCACAATACATTAATTTCAGATCCTGATTGAGTTTCCAGAATGAGATTTTCACTCTGCAGCGGAGTGTGCGCTGATATGAAACTTCCTGGCAGATTAAAACTGTGTGCCGGACCGAGACTCGGACTCGGAACCTTTGCCTTTCGCGGGCAAGTGCTCTACCAACTGAGCTACCCAAGCACGACTCACGCCCCGTCCTCACAGCTGTACTTCCGCCAGTACCTCCCCTCCTACCTTCCAAACTTTACAGAAGCTCTCCTGCGAATCTTGCAGAACTAGCACTCCCGAGAGAAAGGATATTGCGGAGACATGGCTTAGCCACAGCCTGAGGGATGTTTCCAGAATGAGATTTTCATTCTGTGCGTGAGTGGTGGTTGGGTAGCTCAGCTGGTAGAGCACTTGCCCGCGAATGACAAAGGTCCCGAGTTCGTGACTCTGTCCGGCACACAGTTTTAATCTGCCAAGAAGTTTCTGATCGAGTTTCTTAAGATCTTAGAAGTGGTTGAATAAATCACGATTAATTGTGTGATGTATCTTTAGAAAAACGTTAAAGTTCCACAGTATCTCAAACTATAAATTCTACAATGGTTACACACTGAAACCTTCTAAGTGTGGCTAGTATCACACGCAGACGCGAAAATAACAAGTCCATCAGATGCCGAAAAATTTCTGTGTCCGAAAATGGGAGCTCTGTGTAATTCACACACGCGAACTATTGGCTATTTCACCGCTCATCAGATAAAACTTTTTCGAAACGCAGACTAACACAGCCTGACCACCTCCAACGGCGTCCGAAAATACACTGCTTCCAAAATGCCGCCGTTCACCCACGAAACATTGTTTAGGCATCACTGAAGTTAGTTAAGTTACTGAACAAGAAAATTGCTGAAATTCTTAATTTCAACTTTTTATACACATATGATACATCAGATACACGGAAATTTTCCAAGAAATATTATGCTGTGATCAGTTTTGTTTTATCTGCCATAGTTTATTTATAAAACATTTCTATGATTTTCCTCCATTTTCGGATTTATAAGTATAAATATTAACAAACAATTTGAATTGTACATTAAATAACTTCCTATATATCTTAAGTTTACAGCACAGCCGCTACCTTTAGTGTTTCTCCATTTATTTAGGAAGAACAGCTGTTTTTAATTGTCCAAAATCAACTTTTCGGTCTCCCATATAAATAAGTGAATAATTAAAATCTACTACCACAGCCCGATACAGTTCTACGAGATGTAACCGTAGACACCTTGTTTGTTGCAATCGTATAATGCGTTGCCTAGATATTAACTTTTTACAGTTCGGGAAATATTTATAGCATTTGACTTACAGTAACTTAAAAACTAATGCGGGTCTCCAAGGTGCATCTTCACATGCGTGGCCGGCCGGTGTGGCCGTGCGGTTAAAGGCGCTTCAGTCTGGAACCGCGTGACCGCTACGGTCGCAGGTTCGAATCCTGCCTCGGGCATGGATGTGTGTGATGTCCTTAGGTTAGTTAGGTTTAATTAGTTCTAAGTTCTAGGCGACTGATGACCTCAGAAGTTAAGTCGCATAGTGCTCAGAACCATTTTTTTTACATGCGTAATCGTCCATCTTTTCCGCTTCAAATGACCCTACCGGCCCTTCAATGACAAATATGGTTCAATATTTATTAATTTTGGGGTAGGCTTTAATTTTGCACTGGACGCGAAAAGCGGCCATGAGAAACGAGCAGCCATTGTGCTGCCCAACGGACGGGTTTTTCCTTAGCGGCCGGTGGAAGTACAGGGACAACCCTATATGTGGAGTATAGTGTGAAACTGGCCTTACACGTGCTCCTGTCTAGCTAATTTTAGCTGTCAACACGAATATGACCAAATCTTAGGCGCCGTCTGTCGTTAGGGTACGATATTTTCCAAATATTTTGTAGCTGAAGTTTAGAAATAAATAATTTCGTTGAGTGGAAGTGAAATTTGGTATTAATTTTGAATGTAAATGAACAAGTTTTATTAGTAGATTTATATGCATTTTTGCTATTCATCATAATCGTTCAGAGTATAACGTTTTAATTATTGTGTAAGAAGATTTATTAGGGGACGAGTTCTGTTTTATGTATTTTATTATTTGGATGAGGTATTCCGCCTGGTCTCCATGCCATACCAAGCGAGCTGAAGACGTACTTGGAGTCTTGACATGTAAGGTAGTCAAAGGCGGCAAAAAGTCTTCTGCGTTATCCAGCTAACAAGAATTACCAGTGACCAGAAGTTTATATCAATAATATATATACGTTTGCATTGGAAAAACACCTGTTATTCGCTGTCTCCTGTAACAAGATACTTATCATCTGATATATATTGTATTTAAAGGCGCAATAAAGGCCTTGGAAGGTCGGAGTTGCAAAGTCCTGCTTTATAGTAAAAAATAAGTTATTCTACACATAAGAAGAATATTTAACGACTCGGAGGTTTGCAGACAACTCCAAACTGAAGATCACAACGAGATAACTTAAAATATAAACGAAATGTCGCACTGTGCGTCTGCGGTCCCGTGTTTGTAATTGAATAAAGTGTCTCTTCCCTTCACAATAGGCTGTCATGTTATACACCTCAGCGTATTTTATGTGTGTACACTGGCTGTATGAGTTTGTGTAATTGATTTACACATTAAATAATTAAAACTGTAGACAGTCAGATAATAATTTGTATTAGATCCCTATCTGTCAAACGCAACATAGCCACATGCAATAACTGGTGTATATGGAGCCTAATATATGTTTCTCCAGCTTTTGAATAATAATATGGCGCTTTTGGCTAACACCTGTATCCCCTACTTGAAGCCATTACAATATTCCAGTAGAAGACTCAATTTTAATGACAACCAGTTCCACTTTGTAGCAAGTGTTTTTTATTTAAAAATATAACGATGCATGACGGTAAATGTTAAACATAGAGCGACTGGACGGCGACAGGCACCGGCACACGCAGGCTTTCGCTAATGCTACCGGGTGGCTCTGTCGATTCAGCGGCAGCGCCCCAGCCTTCCGGACCTGACGTTGTCACATGGATAGTATTCATGCTGTCTGTATCTTCTGCCACCTCTCCTCCACAGTCAGTCAGGTTATGTCGAAATCAGGCAATTGCATATGTGTTGAAACTAGTAAATTTCCAACTACTGTTACTGCTGTGGAGAGTAAACGAAAAAATACTTAACATTATGATAAATTACTTAAAATTAGGCAAATGCTGAGCAGTAGTATTAGTTGCCAATCTAAGTCATGTAGACAAAAGTTTGCTACCCATGGTGCGCACATAGCACTCTCCTCCTCTGTATGAGACCTTCTCTTGATTTTATCAGCAGTAATGCCGATATGTGATTCATGTGTATCGCTTTTCCTTTTATGGAATCATTCCACAACATGTTGAATCCAAATATTTGACGATTCCTAATACGTAAGACTCACAGCTCACATACAGTTAGACAGAATACTACAGTATTCTTAATCCAAGTAAAGAGTATCTTACATGTCACACTCCACTAATCTAACGTCCGTAATATAACGACTCGAGGTAAGAGGACTTAATAAATGTCAGCAACCTATTTTCTTTCTATATTCTTATGTTCAGAACCAGAAGTTTAGCGAAAAAATGGATTCCTACCAGTTTACGCCACAATTAAATCTTACAGCAGGGAAAATATTTTAAATAATGTTAGGTAATTTGCTAATAAAAATATTGCAGCTTAAGTATAACACTTTTAATGCCAACAACACATCCTCGTTTATAGGTATAATATGGGTTGTGAATAACACAGCTGCTTACCTGGTAGTCTTCCTTTCGCACACAGAAATTATGGTTCGATATTAATTAAACACACTGCATCATCTTGTAAAAAATCCATGGTAAGTCTTGCATTAGGCCCATGAAGATGATACAATAGTGAAGGCACTTGATCAATCAGAACATGCATTTTAATGCTGCACAGCACTGCTTTACATGATGTAACAATAGGTTCTTTATACTCCATATAAATGGTTTCTGCCACTTTCCCACTAATTTTTTTCCGGTATGTCTTTTGCTGGCACAATGTTGCTCACGTGCAGGGGAATATGGTAGTTCTGTCTTGACATCATGTCTCCAGAATGACCCATCGTTCTGTTATTAAAATAAATAAATGTAGAATCATCTCTCCCCTATATCTATTATGGGCTTCGTTAAAAGTCCTACCACAAATTCGAATTTCTCTGTCCACATAGTGCTTCTTTTTTCTAACCGTATGTGTGGTGCCACTTATTTCCTTCACATCCAGTGCTTATTTCACAAAGTTCTGTTACTACGAGGGCTGCTCAATAAAGAATGATCATAATTTTTTATGGTCATAATTTCTCGCGCTAAAATTTAATCTTATGATATTCTGTTAGCTTAATGTGCAACAAACACGCCGTAGTAGTTTCATTGTTGGGACTCCTGGTTCCCGCCTGTGAGAGGCAGGCAAGGTCAGACATGTTCAGTATCGCCTACTGCTGCAATGGAGGTAACACGCGAGGAACAATATGCGGCTCTGAAATTCTGCTTTCGTCTCAACAAATCTTCAGCTGAGGCCTATACAATGTTACAGGGGGCCTATGGAGAGTCTGTTCTTCCCTACAGCACACAGCTCGAAGGCGGTTTAGAAAGTTTCAAGAGGGGAGGTGGACCCAGTGCTCCAGTTACTGCTGTTACGGAAGAAAACATCAACACTGTTGCTGTCATTGTGAGAGAGGATCGACGAATTAACTTAAGATCACTTTCTGAAATACTGAACATTTCACTGGGTGCCACCCACGCGTTTGTGACAGAAAAATTACACATGACACGTGTTTGTACGCGATGGGTTCCAAGACTGTTGATTCCCGAACAAAAGGACATTCGCTTGCAGGTATGCATGCAGTTAAAGTTGATGTTAGAGGAAAATCCGGAGTTTTTTTCAAATGTAATCACAGCTGATGAAACTTGGCTACATCATTTTGATCCTGAGAGGAAACAGCAAATCTCAGTGTGGAAATCTTCTTCATCATCAACCCCCAAAAAAGCAAAAGTGATAGCTTCTGCTGGGAAAGTTATGGCATCTCATTTTGCACACACATCAGTAACTGGAAAATACTACTGGGATGACCTGAAAATACTGCAAGTCCATATCAGGCGCAAAAGACCATGTTTCCGTGAAGCAGGCTGGATGCAGCTCCACGATAATGCGCGGCCACATATTGCCAATGTTGCTGAATATCTTGCAAAAACCAAAGTGAAGTGCATCCCTCACCCTCCCTATAGTCCGGATTTAGCCCCACGTGACTTTTTTCTATTCCTTAACATGAAGAAACGCCTTTGTGGGAGGCATTATCAATCACCAGAAGCAGTGGTGAAGGCTCTGGGGGCGATTTTGAAGGACCTCTCAAAGAATGGTTTCCAGCGTGTATTTGGAATCTGGCAGAAACTCTGGGACAAGTGCATCGCATTCATAGAGGGCTACTTTGAGAAGGACCATCAAAATTATGAGGATGAGTAAAGGTAAGCCGTCAAAAAAAATTATGATAATTCTTTATTGAGCCTCGCTCGTATCTCTGTATAAATACAGAATATCCATTTATACACATTTTTCCATAGTTTTCCATATTTTTCCATATTTGCTATAATTTTCCCATAACATTCACATTTCTACATATCTTGTATCCACATTTTTCATATTTTCCTTATTTCTTCATGTTTCTGAAATTTTTATTCTTGTTCTGTGTGTAGATGTACACGAATATTTATGCTGCTACTGCATGCCCTAAAAAGTTGCTTTAACATCCAATAGTGATTTCGATGCCTTCATCAAGCCACTGAGATTCTACAAAATGCCTGCTAGATCACTTGGTCTTCTTCTTCCTCCTAATGAGAACCCAGAAAGAAAACTTCCATTAACACACAATACTAATTACCAAAACCAACCATTATATACGTTAAAACACACACACACACACACACACACACACACACACACACACACACACATACAGAGAGCTGACTTTAAGTATCTAGGTGGCATGAATATACACCTATCAGGAGTGCCATGTTTTTAGATTAATTAGGACCACCAAGTACATGTAGCAAGAGCAAGCCATCAATGCTTATTTCCCCCTGGGCAGCAGATCAACTATTGAAGTGCATACTGATAGGCATAGCCCACTGCTGGTATAGTTACGAATATACAGAAAACATTAGGTCGTAAAGTTTATGACGTGTTTGTGGAAAGATTGTTTGATGCATAGAAACATAACCAACTCTCTGATGCATATACATATTAAGGTACCACATATAAGAATATCTGCACTTATACCTGTTCACCACTTACATTAGCACTTTGTTAAGCTGGAGGTACTGGCTATTGTTCATGATTTTTTTTAATGTACCTGCTAATGTACACTGATGAAACGAAGATCGAATTAGATTGGCTACATAAACTCCTGTTTAAAATCGTTTATTGGTTCATGATGTTAAGAGCATAATGTTTTATTAATTCTGGCTATTTTTGTAGGTAACATGATTGTAGTAACCAACAATTGTAGTTTACCACTGTATACATAAACGGGGACTGGGTATTTGTGTTGTCCTCATCATTTCATCATCAACATTCGTGACAATGGTTCGACTGGACTGTGTAAAAGTTGGTACTTTGTACAGGGGCATGAGGACCGCAAAGTTGAGTGCCCCACAAGCCAAACATCACTGTATACACAAACAAAATGCATATTTAATGATTTCATCACAGTGGTCAGGCCGTCATCATGAGAACTGATGTGGATTGGGAGAGCTGCCACTATAGGAAGTTTCATATCAGCGCACACTCCGCTGCAGAGTGAAAATTTCATTCTGGAAACATCCCCCAGGCTGTGGCTAAGCCATGTCTCCACAATATCCTTTCTTTCAGGAGTGCTAGTCCTGCAAGGTTCGCAGGAGAGCTTCTGTAAAGTTTGGAAGGTAGGAGACGAGGTACTGGCGGAAGTAAAGCTGTGAGGAGGGGGCGTGAATCGTGTTGGGTAGCTCAGTTGGTAGAGCACTTGCCCGCGAAAGGCAAAGGTCCCGAGTTCGAGTCTCGGTCTGGCACACAGTTTTTAATCTGCCAGGAAGTTTCATATCAGCGCACACTCCGCTGCAGGGGGAAATTTTATTATGGAAACATCCTCCAGGCTGTGGCTAAGCCATGTCTCCGCAATATCCTTTCTTTCAAGAGTGCTAGTCCTGCAAGGTTCGCAGGAGACCTTCTGTAAAGTTTGGAAGGTAGGAGACGAGGTACTGGCGGAAGTAAAGCTGCGAGGACGGGGCGTGAGTCGTGTTGGGCAGCTCAGTTGGTAGAGCACTTGCCCGCGAAAGGCAAAGGTCCCGAGTGCGATTCTCGGTCCGGTACACAGTTTTAATCTGCCAGGAAGTTTCTGCCAGGAAGTTTCATATACCCAGAATGATGTGGAATGATATTTTGAAAAAAAAAAAAAAAAACGGGACTTCTGCCGGATGTTTGCGCCGTTCTCGCACGATATTTCGACGGCGTAACTCGCTGTCTTCTTCAGGTGCTGCCCGAGAATGGTCCTTGGGCTGCTGCTGCTCTCATCTTTTACTTTCCCCTCTTTGGGGAAGTGTGAAGGGGAGTTTGTAGCCTTTCGGCTTTTACTCCCCTGTCAACGTGTGTGTGTGATTTTTCTATAGTTTCTTGGTGTCTGTAATATGTGATGATTGTTATGTCTGTGTCTGGTACTTTCCTGAGGTAGGCGAGATGATTGGTGTTATATGGGAAGGAACAGGATTAGGGATTGGGTATTGGGATTTTCTCTTCGACTTAATCGTCGAAGATCGTCATAGGGTGCTTGTGCTTGTCGTGGGACATTTCATACCGACCTAGGGAGTGGATGAGGGCGTTTCCTGATCTGGAAGAACCTTCATAGAAAGTCCTTGCCAGATCCTGGAAACGCTCTCTCAGGAATGGGATTTCAGCTGCGGCGTGCAGGTCATCTATGGGGAATCCAAGAGGTAAATGCAATGCCCTCCTGAGGGCGCGGTTCTACAGCCTCTGGAGTTTGTCCAGGTGCTGCTTCGCCGCGTATCCCCAGACAGGGCACGCATATTCCATGACTGGCCGGATCAGGGCCAGGTACACGTTTACTGCTACTGGGCAGGGAAGGGAGCTGGTTGAGTTCAGGATTGTATATAGGATGGACATTCTGGCGCAGACCTTCCTGTGGGCCTCGTTCACTTGGGGTTTCCACGTGAGACGAGAGTCCAAGCGCCAGGGAGTTGGGTTCCATTTAGGTGAAGATGGAGGAGGGGACGTTGAGGAGGTTCGCGCCTTCCCAGCCTACGGGTAATCAGCATTGTCTGTGTCTTTTGACAGTTGATGGTGATGCTCCAGCGACGGGCCCAAGTTTCAGTGTCGTTTAAAACCCTTTGTAGTCTACGGATGACCAGGTCCTTGTTCGCATTTCTCGTGTAGAAGGCTGTGTCGTCTGCGTACTGCGCAGTGTGCACCAGGGGGGCCGTTGGAGTGTTCGCGGTGTACAGACTGTACAAAACGGGCCCCAGGACCGATCCTTGTGGCACCCGAGCACGAATACGCCTTTTGGTGGAGGTGGCAGTTTCTACTTTGACAGAGAAACTCCTATTCGTGAGATAGCTTTTGATCAGCTTAACTATGCTACCGGGGAATCCTTGTGTGTACAACTTGTATAGTAGCCCTCTATGCCATACTGAGTCAAAGGCTTTGGCTACATCTAGTAGCACTATCCCGCGGTAGCCTCTGTGGTTGAAGCCCTCTGTGGCTGCTTCAACCACTCTCATGACCTGTTGGGGGGCAGAGTGGTTCTGCCGGAACCCAAATTGGAAATCCGGTTGAAAAATGGTTCAAATGGCTCTGAGCACTATGGGACTTAACAGCTATGGTCATCAGTCCCCTAGAATTTAGAACTACTTAAACCTGACTAACCTAAGGACAGCACACAACACCCAGCCATCACGAGGCAGAGAAAACCCCTGACCCCGCCGGGAATCGAACCCGGGAACCCGGGCGTGGGAAGCGAGAACGCTACCGCACGACCACGAGATGCGGGCGGAAATCCGGCAGGAGTTGCTCTCTTGTAATACGTTCCTGTAGGGGTTTTAGCAGGAGGCGCTCATAGATCTTACTGAGAGTTGGCAAGAGGCTAATCGGCCTGTAGTGCTGCGGGAATAGAGGGTCTTTCCCTGATTTGTGTATCGCGACCACTTCCGCATGTTTCCAGCAAGGTGGGAACTCGCGGGATCGAGTAATCTCGTTGAAGATGTTCGCGAGGTGTGTGATTGCTGTGGGTGGGAGATTTTTGACTAACTGATTAGTGACACTGTCGTGTCCTGGCGCCTTTTTTGTAGGGAGGGACCTAATTACTCTCGCCACGTCCTCGGGGGCAAAATGTATGGGTTCGTCTTCTGGGTCCTCCTCGGCATTGAGGAAGACAGCCAGTTGACAACTGACTACCTCTTCATGCTCTTCATGCTGGGGTTCTGCCGCTTGGAACTGCTTCTCGAAGGAGTCGGCGAGGGCGTTGGCCTTCCCAGCATGGCTGTAGACCAGTCCCCGCTCGCCGTGCAGTGGCGCCATCCTAGCGCGTCTTTTTGTAAACTGTTTGGTTGCTTGCCATAGTGTATGATCATCTACTTTGAGAGCTGTGAGGCGGTTTTGTCATTGCTGGTTTCTGTGCTCATTGAGCGCTACCTTCTGTTCTCTCTGTAGACGATTGAGCAGCCTCCTGGTGGCCTGATTTCTGGTGATCTTCCACGTTTTGCCACTCTGTTCTTGAGTCGAATTTGAGCTAGCAAGTGTTCCGGGAGCTGTATTTGCGGCGGTGGGTCATACCTTCGTGGAGGGGTGGCATCTTCCTCTGCCTGCAAGATGGTGCCTGTTAGGTCTTGTAGCGCTTGTTCTACTGTTTCGGCAGTAGGTGGCGAAGCGCGAGCGATATCAGAGGCGACAGTTTCTTGGTATCGCTCCCAGTCTGTACGTTTGTACGACGTCTGGTACCGTGGGAGTGCTACCCATTCTCCCACATCGACCTCCAGAATCAATGGGTTGTGGTCGGAGGACATTCTGTTGATTGTCCATTATAATTATCCGGGCTGTTATGCCGTGGTCGGTTGATGAATTCTGTGGTGATTCCCAATGTTTCGTCTCCGACTGCGGGAGACATCTTCAAGGGGGTCCGTAGCTTGATGGAAGGTCCAACACACACACTGGCTCGCTACTGACTGCTGCTAAATTCCGTGTCCGCGCGCCCCCGCGCCGCGGTGTGACGTCACGTGTTTTGAAAACGTCAGTGCAATTGGCCGCTGTCCGTCGCCGTCGATCGCCGTTGCCATCACCCAGTAGTGGACGAGTGGTACACATCTTCTTTAACACCGGCATCCATATACCGTTTAATTTGATGCCCTCCTCCTTTCGGTTGAAATTATTTGGGTGTTTAGCGATTTCGATTGCCTCCCTGTAGAGCCTTTCGTAGTATCCGCTCGTGGCCGCTAGTACTTGCGTCTCCTCGAAACGAATATTGTGGTTCCCTGGCCGGAAAGCATGCTCCGCAACAGCTGATCGTTCCGTTTCTCCTCTTCTACAATTTCCCTTCTGCTCTTCCAAACGTTTAGAAACAGTTCTTTTGGTGATACCCACATAAACATCACCACAGATGCATGGGATCCTATACACTCCAGATTTTTCCAATGGTTTGCGAGCGTCCTTGCAGGCCTAAGGTATTCCTGTATCTTCCTGGTGGGCTTGTAAATTACGGTAATATTCCGCTTCGTCAAGATCCTCCCAATTCTTTCCGTTACATTTTTAACAAACGGCAGGAAAACCTTAGATTTTGCAGTAGCCTGTACGTCAGTATGATTTCTGCGTGGCTGCCTCAACGCACGTTTTATTTTGGCGGACGAATATCTGTTCTTCGTTAGTGCATTGTGGAGATGTTCCATCTCAGCGTCGAGCAACTCAGGTTCACAAATATTTCTAGCTCTGTCCGCTAACGTCTTGATAACACCCCGCTTCTGTTGTGGGTGGTGGTTCGAATCCCGGTGCAAATAACGGTCCGTGTGCGTGGGTTTGCGGTACACTGAGTGGCCCAAACTACCATTTTCGTTTCTAAACACAAGCACATCGAGGAAATGTAGTTTGCCGTCTACCTTCTCCTCCATTGTAAACTGAATTCTTGAGTTTATACTGTTCAGATGTTCGTGGAACCGGCGTAGTTCCTCCCTACCATGTCTCCACAACACAAACGTGTCATCCACGTATCGGAACCATACATTTGGTTTCTTGCTGGCAGTACCTAAGGCCTGTTCTTCGAATTTCTCCATAAAGAAGTTTGCAATTACGGGACTTAGGGGGCTTCCCATAGCCACGCCATCCGTTTGCTCATAAAACTGTTCATTCCACTTGAAGTATGTGGTCGTCAAACAACACTTAAACAGCTCTAAAATATCGGCAGGAAAAATTCGATCCAGCTGTTCCAATACATCATTAAGTGGAACCATAGTAAACAGCGATACCACATCGAAGCTGACCAATATGTCCTCCGGCTGGTCCACAATGCCATTCAATCTGCTGATGAAATGTGTCGAATTCTTTATATACGAGTCCGAACGGCCCACATGTGGTTTTAACAGCGTAGTCAAAAACTTGGCTAACGAGTAGGTGGGCGAACCAATGGCACTTAGTATCGGTCTTAACGGAACATTTTCTTTATGAATTTTGGGCAATCCATAAAGCCTCGGTGGTAGCGCAACCGAACTGCAGAGACCTTTCTGTACACTCTCTTCAATGGAGGACTTTTTTATTAACCGCGACACAGTTCTGAGAACGTTGTTCGTGGGGTCCTTATTCAGCTTCCTATATGCTTGCGGATCCAGTAGATCCGTAATTTTTCTCTGATAGTCGGCCACATCCATAACCACCGTTGCGCTTCCTTTGTCAGCTGGGAGAACCAAAATACCATCGTCGTCATTCAGGAGTTTTAAAGCTCTTCTCTCACCCACAGTTATATTACTTTTCGGCGGTTTTGCATTGGCTAATATTCTCACTGTTTTTATACGGATTTCTTCAGCTGTTACAGAATCTACACTGCAAATTCCTGCTTCTACATTGGCTATAATTTCTTCCGTGGGCACAAAACGCGGACTAACAGCAAAATTTCCTCCCTTGGCAAGCACAGATGTCTCATCGTCAGATAACGAACGTTTGGACAAATTGATAACGGTCCGGGAAACGTCTAAATGCCGAACAGTCTGATTAGGTAGCAAATTATCAAACTTCTTCTTCTGTTTATCCCAGTCACCGATGCACAGTTTATTACTGATCGTAATATGGAGAGACATTAACTTACAGTTTGTGCTTGCCAAGTCCCGTCGGGTCTGCTGAATGCGCTCTCGTAGTAAGGCCTCCTCAGTCTGTTTGAAAATGCGTTGTGCCTTTCCCGAATAGAACAGTCGCTTTATCTTCAGAAACTTCGGTATAACGCCGACGGCTCTGCAACGAGACAGGAATGTGAGGGAACACAAAAGCTGCACTCTCTTCTTCTGGAGTCCTTTCAGGCGTCACACTTCTCTTGACATCTCCTCCCCGTAGAGGCGTCTGATACTAAAATGTAAACTTTCACGGCAGGAAATATCATGTCCACTATAATTATCCGGGCTGTTATGCCGTGGTCGGTTGATGAATTCTGTGGTGATTCCCAATGTTTCGTCTCCGACTGCGGGAGACATCTTCAAGGGGGTCCGTAGCTTGATGGAAGGTCCACCACTCACACTGGCTCGCTACTGACTGCTGCTAAATTCCGTGTCCGCGCGCCCCCGCGCCGCGGCGTGACGTCACGTGTTTTGAAAACGTCAGTGCAATTGGCCGCTGTCCGTCGCCGTCGATCGCCGTTGCCATCACCCAGTAGTGGACGAGTGGTACACATCTTCTTTAACACCGGCATCCATATACCGTTTAATTTGACGCCCTCCTCCTTTCGGTTGAAATTATTTGGGTGTTTAGCGATTTCGATTGCCTCCCTGTAGAGCCTTTAGTAGTATCCGCTAGTGGCCGCTAGTACTTGCGTCTCCTCGAAACGAATATTGTGGTTCCCTGGCCGGAAAGCATGCTCCACAACAGCTGATCGTTCCGTTTCTCCTCTTCTACAATTTCCCTTGTGCTCTTCCAAACGTTTAGAAACAGTTCTTTTGGTGGTACCCACATAAACATCACCACAGCTGCATGGGATCCTATACACTCCAGATTTTTCCAATGGTTTGCGAGCGTCCTTGGCAGGCCTAAGGTATTCCTGTATCTTCCTGGTGGGCTTGTAAATTACGGTAATATTCCGCTTCGTCAAGATCCTCCCTATTCTTTCCGTTACATTTTTAACAAACGGCAGGAAAACCTTAGATATTCGTCCGCCGAAATAAAACGTGCGTTGAGGCAGCCACGCAGAAATCATACTGACGTACAGGCTACTGCAAAATCTAAGGTTTTCCTGCCGTTTGTTAAAAATGTAACGGAAAGAATTGGGAGGATCTTGACGAAGCGGAATATTACCGTAATTTACAAGCCCACCAGGAAGATACAGGAATACCTTAGGCTTGCCAAGGATGCTCGCAAACCATTGGAAAAATCTGGAGTGTATAGGATCCCATGCAGCTGTGGTGATGTTTATGTGGGTACCACCAAAAGAACTGTTTCTAAACGTTTGGAAGAGCACAAGGGAAATTGTAGAAGAGGAGAAACGGAACGATCAGCTGTTGCGGAGCATGCTTTCCGGCCAGGGAACCACAATATTCGTTTCGAGGAGACGCAAGTAATAGCGGCCACGAGCGGATACTACGAAAGGCTCTACAGGGAGGCAATCGAAATCGCTAAACACCCAAATAATTTCAACCGAAAGGAGGAGGGCATCAAATTAAACGGTATATGGATGCCGGTGTTAAAGAAGATGTGTACCACTCGTCCACTACTGGGTGATGGCAACGGCGATCGACGGCGACGGACAGCGGCCAATTGCACTGACGTTTTCAAAACACGTGACGTCACACCGCGGCGCGGGGGCGCGCGGACACGGAATTTAGCGGCAGTCAGTAGCGAGCCAGTGTGTGTGTGTTGGACCTTCTATCAAGCTACGGACCCCCTTGAAGATGTCTCCCGCAGTCGGAGACGAATCGTTGGGAATCACCACAGAATTCATCAACCGATTACGGCATAACAGCCCGGATAATTATAATGGACATGATATTTCCGGCCGTGAAAGTTTACATTTTAGTATCATTCTGTTGATTGTCCTTGCGGCCACAAACCCTGCGATCCTCCTAGTGAGAGCTATGTTTAACACGTCGGGCCTGCCTCCATTTTTTGGAAAATGTGTGGGCTCGACTGGAACCCATGTTTCGAAGTGGTGGGTGCGCGCTAGTTGTTGCAGTTTGGCGCCTGCTCTGAAGGTTACTCTAGAATTCCAATCAGGGTGTTTGGCATTGAAGTTTCCCCCTATTACGAGTTTGCCTTCAATTTGCCCTAGAGTAGCTATGTCTCCCTCATGTATCTGGTCAGGTGGGGGTCGGTAGACTGCAACAATTGTTAGGGGTCCGGTGGCGGTGGTTACTTCCACTGCCGCTGCTGCGATTTTGTTGGTAGCTTGTAAGAATACCTGGTGGTGGGGGATCCCTCTTTTTACGTATATGGCCACTCCTCTGCCTTGGGTTGGCCTGTCTTTACGGTAGCTAACGTAGTTGGGAACTGTCGCTTTTATTCCCGGTTTTAGGTGGGTTTCCCCCATCATGCATATGTCGATGGAGAAATCCTTCATGAGTTCTCTGAACTCGACCTCTTGATTAACAATGCCGTTTGCGTTAAAGACGCACATTGTCAGGCCTTGGATATTTGGTCGTCTATTTATGATGGGGTTTTGATACTACTGAGGAAGTCGCAGAGGGGAGCGACTGCTGGACTGTTGCCTGAAGGGCAACGAGGGTTTGTGTGTTCTGCTTCTGGGCTTCCCTGAATTCCTTCATCATTTCCATGACGAGGTTCATGGTCTGCACCATTACGCCTAACAACTGATCCATGGGGGGTGGGGGGGGGGTGGGGGAGTGTGTGTGATGTTCCCTAGAGCTTTCTCTGTCTTGGTGGACCTGGTCGTTGTTGCTGTGCGTTTCCCGGTGTTGTTCTTGTGATAGTGTCTGGTGTTGTGGTGATTCGTCCACGCTTTCATGGTTCCTCGGAGGAGAAACCACTTCCGCATAAGTCGCCCTTGGCGTGCAGGCCTTGGTTTAACCCAGGCCTTGTCCGTGTGTGTTGTCATGTTTTGTGTTCTTGTGTGTCTGGATGGGTTCATGGTGTTTTCTTTGCGTGTATGAGGGGCGGCCTTTGCGCCCTTTGCCTGCTGTGTGTGTCGTTTGTGAACCTCACAACCTTGGTAACTCGCTGCGTGGTTTTTGCCACACTGCGCGCACCTTATTTGTGGGTCCGTGTGTTGTAGTGTGCATGTTCTTGTGTCGTGGGCTCTGGCGCACTTCCTGCATCTTATTTGCATTGTGCAGTAGGCGGCAATATGGTTTAGGCCCTGACACCTGAAGCACTGCACTGTCTTGTTTTTACGGCGCAGCGGTTCAGTGGTGACAGGTACAGCCAGAACCATTTTTATCTCCCTTTTGTTTTGGGGGATGTCCGGGAGTGTGACCTGGTATAGTTGGTCCTTGGGCGGATCGAGACCAGTATTTATGTCTGTAAGGTGCTGGGCGCTCCCTAGTCGTTCCGCGCCGCATAGGATGTTCCCTCCGGAGTCCGCGCCCGCCAGACGTGGCTCCCATGGTCCTCTTTGGTCCCTGGTGTTCTGATTGCCGTCCGCGGCCGGCTCGGCCGTCTCTGGGGTCACGGTCGTCAACTGTAGTGTCTGGTGCTCTGTATCCTGACTGTTTTCTTGGGCTCCACTTCTGTTTCTTGCTGGGCGCTTCGTAACTGGTCCGCAACGCGTCGAGTGTTTCGTTCGCGGTTCGTACCCGCCAGGCACGGCTGCAATGGTTCCCTCTGACCGTTGATGTTCCGACCGACGTTCGCGCCCGATTTGACCGTCCTATAGGGTCGTAGACGTCATGAGTCAGTGTCAGGACAAATCTGTAGTGTCTGGTGCTCTAGCTCGTGGCTGTTTTCTCGGTCCCCACTCCTGTTTCTTGTGAAATCTCGATGTGTTTTGCGTTGGGTTTTCAGAATTTCAAGAGCCGGATCCCAGGCCGTGCTGAGCTGGTATCCAGTGTCACGGTTGATGAGATTCTCCGTGATCTTGATCTCAATGGACTCTTTTATGATACTGTCCAAGTATCTATGGGTCTAAGTGACAATCTTGGTGTCACTGTAGTTCATCAAGTAACCAAGCTGTAACCAGTGTTCTGCCATGGCTGATTTGGTTGCCTGTCTGAGTCTGGTGTGCCTCTGGTGTTCTTTGCACCTGATATTCACAGTCCTGGTGGTATTGCCGATGTATGTCATCCCACACTCGCATGATATGTTGTAAATGCCTGGCTTCTGTAACCCCAGGTTATCCTTGACATTCCCCAACACTGTCCCAATCTTAGTGGGCGCGCAAAATACGCTCTTGTTTCAAGAGAATTTTGCTGATCTTAGCAGAGATCGGTCCAACACATGGCAAGTATGTCACCCTCTTCGCCTCTTCTGGTTCTTCTTCTGAATCCTGTGGTTGACTGGCAGGTCTAAGTGTCTTTTGGATGTTTCTAGACGAGAATTCATTCTTCTGAACACCAACTGTAAGTAATCTATTTCCATCGCCAAACTGACAGGGCTTGACAGAGTATGTGCTCTATGGACTAGCAGCTTTGAGCACTCCATTCTTCTGTGCCAGATGGTGGCAGCTGTTGTCTTGGAGGTATAAGTCAGTGTGTGTCGGTTTGCGGTACACTCTGTGGTCAAATGTGCCATCAGCATTCCTCTTGACTAATACATCCAGGAATGGGAGTATTCCATCCTTCTCCAGTTCCACTGTGAATGTTATATTCGGGTGGCGTGAATTCAGATGTTCCAGAAAATCATCTAGTTTCTCCCTGCCATGGGACCAACAAGCCCCTCTCGCCAGAAGAAATCTTCGCAGAAGTAGTAGTACTTAAAGATGACCTAATCAGACTCCTCATAACGGTCTTGGTGGATTTATTACAAGACCGCCGTGAGGACGTCAAAAAATCGATTGACAGAGCATCCATACGACACATCCAAAAGGGCATGTTCACAACACAAGTGAGAAACGCACTTATATCACTGTAACAGACCGATGGGACCCGGAAACACAAACACACAGGGACTCACAACACGATGATCATACACCACGACCCCGCTCCCCTTCACCCACCCCACCGCAAAACTCGCCACACCACACGCAACCCGAAACACAAAAACACACACAAGAGTCGGAAAGCACAAACCCACCCAACCTCCTCAACACCATGGACGAAGTCAGAGAAACGGACTACTTGAACCTCCTTTTCGCAAACGCGAAAGGATTCAAAACCAAGCGCCCCCTACTGATGCACATGCTCCACAAAGAAAAAGTGCACGTCGCTTCTTTTGCAGAAACATTGCTCAAAGATGGAGCCAAATGCGACCTTCACAAATACAATATACATAGGAAAAACAGGCAGGACGGCAGAGGAGGAGTGGCCATTTACATCAGCAACAAAATCGCCGCGTAAGAAATTACCCTTCCAGCTGCTTTTGACAACACAGAAGCCGTTGCGATTGAAATAAAAGACAGCAACAGACGAACCCTCAAAATAGGATGCTTGTATAACCCTCCAGGGACGGCGCTATAGGACGAATTCATACGATACACCTCATTTGACCGCACTATACTAGTCGGAGATTTTAGTGCGAGACACCATAGGCTTGGCGACAGAGTAAACAACGGAAACGGACGCAGACTATTTGACCTCCTGACCACAGAGCCGATCCTCCGACTCCCACTACATGAACCGACCTTCATAGGACATCAAGGAACTTCATCCCCAGGCCACATCCTACACAGCCCAGACTTAGACAATTGAATTCAGCTACCACAGATCAGAGACTCCCTCACTAGCGACCACCTACCCATCCTCCACCCCACCCCCACAGAAGAATGATACGTCAATACAACAGAGCAGACAGGGAAAAATACCTGGGTATACTCAACCACGAACTATCCATACCAATAATCATTAGTGACGAAGACGACCTCCATCAGATCACTAATAAACTCGAAACGGCCATTACCAAAGCAGTACAGGAAGCAGTCCCGACCAAAGTAATAGAAAACGGGAAACATGCCATCCCAGAAGCAGCACTAGACCTAATACGACAGAAGAAGCGACTACAGCGACAGCTAAAGAGACAATGGAATATATTAAATGCTAGAATCAAAAGACTGATACCTCAACACAGACAAAGGAAATAGGTTGACACATGCAGAAACTGGATTACAGGAATGGGGGCAAGTTCTGGAACAGATTCAAAACACTCACAGGGCTACGCCAGTCACACACTAACAACTTAATAGTAAATAATGAACCAACAACAGACCCCCTTAAGCAAGCAACGGCCTTCAAAGAAACATTACAAATAGTATACTCATTTCCAAATGACAACAGATTCGACACATTCAGACTAAACGTAGACACGCAGCTAGAAACCCTGCTAAATTCCCCAACAATTGAAACTGAAGAACAGCGGACCCTTACCAAAGACATCATAGACGCAGAAATGGAAGACGCGATCTTCTCAGAACGCAACTCCGCCCCAGGACAAAATGACATCAGACGCATCCACCTACAGAAAGCCCCCTTCCACACCCTAATCCCCATCCTATCCCTCATCTTTAGCAACTGCCTACATAATGAGACAGTACCAACAACCTGGAAGACAAGCAAGACTGTCATGATCCTCAAATCTGACAAATCCAGGACAGACCCAAAATCATACAGACCCACATCCCTACTGGACGTGATTGGAAAGATCTACGACCGAATAATAACTGACCGCCTAAGAACTTACGTTGAGACGAAAGACCTACTTCCCCTCACACAAGTAGGATTCAGACACAACCATTCGACTAACAACCCACTCCTCAAACTGACAGACAGTATTACCAAAGGGTTCAACCAGGGAAACTACACACTCGCAGTGTTCCTGGACATAGAATGAGCTTTCGATAAACTATGACACAGGGCCTGCTGTTCAAACTAATCAGCATGGGCATCCCAACGAAAGTAGTAAGTCTTATCAAAACATACATCTTCAACCGGACCTGCAGGGTGCATGTCGTCGATCAGGTGTCGGAAGCCTCTATCCCACAAGCTGGCGTCCCTCATGGTGGCATCTTGTCCCCACTTTTGTATGCCCTCTACACTACCGACTTACCTACCGTAACAACTCTCCACGAAGCAATAGGACTAAATGCAGACGACATGGCCTAATGGTGTACAGGATTACGTACAACGACACTGCAACGGAAAACGACAACATACCTCTATCGATTAGAAACTTGGATGGCAAAATGGAGGATACGACCTAACCCAACCAAGACTCAGACAGTCCTCTTCAGACACAGACACCTAACAAAGAAGAAACGACCGAATGAACACGACATACGACTAACACTCTGGAATAGCCCCCTACAACTAAAAGACACAGCCAGTAACCTAGGAGTATACTTAGACAAACATTTCAAGTGGAAGACTCACCTGACGCACCTACTTAACAAAACCCGACTCAGACAAAACCTAATACGACAGGTACAGGAACGCTTCCACGGGTGCAGCACACAAATCGCACTGCATACATACAAAATCTTCATTCGCCCAGTTTTAGAGTACGCAGCAGCCCTCCTGGGAGGCATACACGCACCAGTTCCGAAAAGACTGTTCAGCACAGAACGTAGACTCCTACGCAGTGTTGCCAACTACCTTATATAACACCCAGCAACGAAGGCTATGAAGCAACCAGAGTGAAGCCATTACAAACCAGACTAGCCAGGCTGAGAGCCAGATACGGTAATCAAATCCTAAAAAAAGACAAGACATGGAAGGCATTATCACAGTAAACCACAGAATAAAAACCTAAATTCGAATACACACCACCATCTCACACAACTGCACACAACACAGCAAATATGTACCCCTATTCGCTCCCATCTTGTCATCATTCACAACGAATACCACCATTCTCCCACAACTAGACGAAAGAACACACGAATAAAACACAAACACTACCATATACACAAGAACATAGCCCATTAGAATAACCACCAACCATATACTAAATGAAATCTCAACTCCTTTCCACTTCCCCCTCCCTCGCTCTGCACTCTAATAAACAAAAACGAAAAAAAACTGATTGTAAACACAAAATGTAATGTACAACAACATGTTCCTGTTATTGTTTTTTTTATTTCAGCTTCCTGTGCTTTGTTTCTACCTAGTTTCCTTTGTAAAAAATAAAACTTTAAAATATATGTATTGTAAAGTGACAAATTACTCATACTGTAAACTAGTTAAAAATATTAATTATAAATGTTAAAGAACAAATTGAATTGTAAAATAAGTTAAAAGAACAAATTGCATTGTAAAATTATTAAAAAATATCGTTGTAAAATGTTAAAGAACCAAAGAAAACTTCATTGTATAGCAAGAGAAATGTAATAAATGCATAAAAATAAAATTGTTAAACCCTGCGGCTGGAAAGGGTAAATAGCAATCCTTCAAACAGCCCGCTCTGCCCCCTCAGGGTAGAGAATGAAAAAAAAAAGAGCCGAAGGACCATTCTCGGCTAACACCTGAAGAAGACAGAGAGTTACTCCGTCGAAATATAGTGCGAGAACGTCGCGAATATCTGGCAGAAGTCCCGTTTTTCAGAATGTCAACAGATCGCCGGGAAAGTCTGAAGAATTACATGATGTGGAATGGTTTAAGAATAGCACTATCCAGGAAATAAGAGGTAAAATTAAAATCCTCGAATTTTCTCGGCTAGGAGAATAGCAGTCAGGAAAGGATCTAGCGATTAAAGCCATAAAAAGCTGCGTTTCGACTGGAATATCCCCCCCCACCCACCCAAAATCCTGTAAAGGGTGTTTCATAAAGGACTTTACAACTTTAAAAATTCATATAAATTTATTGAAAGAAGATATCTTTACCTTAAACTAAAGATGTTGTACGCGGCTTTCCTTGGTTATTCTGCACACATCCTGTCGGAAGTAAATTTCTTCCCGTATTCGCTATAGCATTATAGGTGTAACTCGCTCAGTGGCGGCGTTAATTCTTGCTCTTAAGTTTAGGTAGACAAGCCGGCACAGGAAGTACAAACACGATATCCTTGATGAATCATCATAAAAAAAATCGAGTGGTGTCAGGTTTGGGGAATGTGGGTGCCATGCAATTGGCGCATCCATTTGTAGAAACAGCCAATCCATTGACCTGGAAAGCTGTCACTGAGATAATCCCGGAGGTGAGACAGTTAGTGGGGTGGTGCACCATCTTGCATGAAGTAAACATTTCGTTCTTGGTCTGCCTCGTCGATATATGGTATCAAAAATCGTTGTAACATATCCACGTACACTATCCCGCTGATGGTTCTTTCACATAAAAAGAAGAGGCTGTACACTTTGTTCGTGCTCAGTGCACAAAAAAGTTCAGTTTAGGGCTATCACGAACGTGTTGCAATGTTTGATGTGGGTTTTCATTGCCCTAAATCCTACAGTTATGTGTATTAACCTTGACACTTAAGTTATAAGTCGACTAATCAGGAAAGATGATTTTGCCCAAGAAATGTTCATCTTCATGTAATAGATTTAACATATCTGTGCAGAAGTTCTTGCTAGCAATTTTATCCGTGTCTTTTATTGTTTGTACGATCGTCAATCTGCACGGTTTCAAAAGCAAACGGTTTCTCAACACACGGCAAACAGTAGTATGTGGGATTTGCAGTTCGCAGTGTGCAAGCCGGATCGATTTCGTAGGGCTTTTGATATGTTCTTGGACGGCCTGATGATTTCTCATGTCTTACCGAGCACCCTGTTTCTACAAAACGTTTATGCCACTCATAAATTGTAGGCCTACTACCCACAGATGCGCTTGACACCATATATAATTTAATCCTGACAGCATGGGACAGAACCCGCTGGCTGGATTAGTTTCTTTGAAGTACAGTCAACTTAAACAAAACCTTTTTCCGTACAGAAGAACAGTATGCAGAATGTTAATAAAACTTTATTTCTGGATATGTTGTCGATAATTAGATACTTGTAATAAAAAAATTAAGATAGTTTTTTAAGATATTGTATTCGGGTGATCTGACAAGATGAAAAATGCTACTGTAATCACAGCTGCTTACTGTCTGCAGCTCCTATATAACATGTGTAGGCACCTTTAGTATGCATCTATAAGGTCTTCAATTAGAGGTCAGGGACATGGAGAGGAGAATTTGGCCATCAGCTATAGTGGCCCACAGACTGGTGATTCTCCTGTCAGGTGATTAGGATACTTGGGTGTCTCATATGCGACGATGGGCGGCTTGTGGTCACTGCTTTCGTCCAGTGCTGGTGTGGCGTCCGCACATTGGGCGCTATCGGTTACTGCGGCGGGAGTGGCGGCGGTAGCCGTCTGTGGCGGGGCTCGTTATTGGCAGAGTGGCATGTGAGCTCCAGGATGTGAGCACTTTCGTTCCCTCCTTCTGACATTTTTCTTAGTTTCGTTTTAAATATAGAGTGATGGCAGTGGTGGTGTCAGTAATTGTTTAAAGTGTCATTATGTCACTAAATTATACTAACTCAGCCACACAACATTGTCAAAGTGTCTGATGTCATGATTTTCTTGAGAGCGAGAAGCTTATGTCCACGAATCAGCATGGTTTTTAGGAAGCAACGGTCGTGTGAAACTCAGCTAGCACTTTTCTCAAATGATATACTGCGAACTATGGATGAAGGTCAACGGGCAGATGCCATGTTTCTACTTTTCCGGAAAGCATTTGACGCTGTGTCTCACTGAAGGCGGTTTAAGAAGGTACGGAAATGTGGAATAGGTTTCCAGATATGTGACTGACTCGAAGTCTTAAGTTACAGAATCCAGTATGTTGTCCTCGACGGTGAGCGTTCATCAGAGACAAGGCTATCGTCAGGAGTGCCCCAGGGAAGTGTGATGGGCCGCTGTTACTCTCTGTATACATAATTAATTTGGCGGATAGGTAGGGAAGCAATGTATATTTGTTTAATGACGATGCTGTCGCGTAGGATAAGGTGTCGTCGTTGAATGGCTTAGGAGGATGCAAGATGACTTTAGACAAAATTTCTAGTTGGTGCGATGAATGGCAGCTAGCCCTAAATGTAGAAAAATGTAAGTTAATGTGGATGAGTAGGAAAAATAAACCCGTAATGTTCGGATACAGCTTTAGTAGTGTCCTGATTTACACAGCCACGCCGTTTAAATATCTGGGTGTAACGTTGCAAAGCGATGTGAAATGGAACGAGCATATGGGGATTGTAGTAGGAAAGGCGAATGGTCGTCTTCGGTTTATTGGGAGAATTCTCTGAAAGTGTGGCTTAAATGTAAAGGAGATCACATATTAGGACGCTACTGCGACCTACATGCGATCTCTTTTACTGCTTGCGTATTTGGGATGCATACCAGATCGGACTAAAGGAAGACATCGAAACATTTCAGCGGCGGTCTGCTAGATTTGTTACTGCTAGGTTCAAACAACATGCAAGTATTACGGAGATGCTTCGGAAACTCAAATGGAAATCCCTGGAGGGAAGGCGACATTCTTTTCGAGGGACACTACCGACAAAATTTGAAGTCGACTATAGAACGATTCTGCTCCCTGCAACATACACTGCGCGTAAGGACCACGAATATGTTGTTGTTGTTGTTGTTGTGGTCTTGAGTCCTGAGACTGGCTTGATGCAGCTTTCCGTGCTACTCTATCCTGTGCAAGCTACTTCATCTCCCAGTACCTACTGCAACCTACATCCTTCTGAATCTGCTTGGTGTATTCATCTCTTGGTCTCCCTCTACGATTCTTACCCTCCACGCTGCCCTCCAATACTAAATTGGTGATCCCTTGATGCCTCAGAACATGTCCTGCCAATCGATCCCTTCTTCTAGTCAAGTTGTGCCACAAACTTCGCTTCTCCCCATTCCTATTTAACACCTCCGCATTAGTTATGTGATCTACCCATCTAATCTTCAGCATTCTTCTGTAGCACCACATTTTGAAAGCTTCTATTCTCTTCTTGTCTAAACTATTTATCGTCCATGTTTTACTTCCATACAAGGCTACACTCCGTACAAATACTTTCAGAAACGACTTCCTGACACTTAAATCTATACTCGATGTTAACAAATTTCTCTTCTTCAGAAACGCTTTCCTTGCCATTGCCAGTCTACATTTTATATCCTCTCTATTTCGACCATCATCAGTTATTTTGCTCCCCAAATGGCAAAACTTCTTTACTACTTTAAGAGTGTTATTTCCTAATCTAATACCCTCAGCATCACCCGACTAAATTCCATTCGACTACATTCCATTATCCTCGTTTTGCTTTTGTTGATGTTCATCTTATATGCTCCTTTCAAGATACTATCCATTCCGTTCAACTGCTCTTCCAAGTCCTTTGCTGTCTCTGACGGAATTACAATGTCATCGGCGAACCTCAAAGTTTTTATTTCTTCTCCATGGATTTTAATACCTACTCCGAACTTATCTTTTGTTTCCTTTACTGCTTGCTCAATACACAGATTGAATAACATTGGGTATAGGCTACAACCCTGTCTCACTCCCTTCCCAACCACTGCTTCCCTTTCATGCCCCTCAACTGCCATTTGGTTCTATACAAATTGTAAATAGCCTTTCGCTCCCTATATTTTACCCCTGCCACCTTCAGAATTTGAAAGAGAGTATTCCAGCCAACATTGTCAAAAGCTTTCTCTAAGTCTACAAATGCTAGAAACGTAGGTTTGTCTTTCCTTAATCTTTCTTCTAAGATAAGTCGTAGGGTCAGTATTGCCTCCCATGTTCCAACATTTCTACGGAATCCGAACTGATCTTCCCCGAGGTCGGCTTCTACTAGTTTTTCCATTCGTCTGTAAAGAATTCGCGTTAGTATTTTGTAGCCGTGACTTATTAAACTGATAGTTCGGTAATTTTCAAATCTGTCAACACCTTCTTTCTTTGGGATTGGAATTATTATATTCTTCTTGAAGTCTGAGGGTATTTCGCCTGTCTCATACATCTTGCTCACCAGATGGTAGAGTTTTGTCAGGACTGGCTCTCCCAAGGCAGTCAGTAGTTCTAATGGAATGTTGTCTACTCCCGGGGCCTTGTTTCGACTCAGGTCTTTCAATGCTCTGTCGAACTCTTCACGCAGTATGATATCTCCCATTTCATCTTCATCTACATCCTCTTCCATTTCCATAATATTGTCCTCAAGTACATCGCCCTTGTTTAGACCCTCTATATACTCCTTCCACCTTTCTGCCTTCCTTTCTTTGCTTAGAACTGGGTTTCCATCTGAACTCTTGATATTCATGCAAGTGGTTCTCCTTTCTCCAAAGATCTCTTTAATTTTCCTATAGGCAGTATCTATCTTACCCCTAGTGAGATAGGCCTCTACATCCTTACATTTGTCCTCTAGCCATCCCTGCTTAGCCATTTTGCACTTCCTGTCGATCTCATTTTTGAGACGTTTGTATTCCTTTTTGCCTGCTTCATTTACTGTATTTTTATATTTTCTCCTTTCATCAATTAAATTCAATATTTCTTCTGTTACCCAAGGGTTTCTACTTGCCCTCGTCTTTTTACCTACTTGATGGTCTGCTGCCTTCACTACTTCATCCCTCAGAGCTACCCATTCTTCTTCTACTGTATTTCTTTCCCCCATTCCTTTCAATTGTTCCCTTATGCTCTCCCTGAAACTCTGTACAACCTCTGGTTCTTTCAGTTTATCCAGGTCCCATCTCCTTAAATTCCCACTTTTTTGCAGTTTCTTCAGTTTTAATCTACAGGTCATAACCAATAGATTGCGGTCAGAGTCCACATCTGCCCCTGGAAATGTCTTACAATTTAAAACCTGGTTCCTAAATCTCTGTCTTACCATTATATAATCTATCTGATACCTTTTAGTATCTCCAGGGTTCTTCCATGTATACAACCTTCTATCATGATTCTTAAACCAAGTGTTAGCTATGATTAAGTTATGCTCTGTGCAAAATTCTATCAGGCGGCTTCCTCTTTCATTTCTTAGCCCCAATCCATATTCACCTACTATGTTTCCTTCTCTCCCTTTTCCTACACTCGAATTCCAGTCACCCATGACTATTAAATTTTCGTCTCCCTTCACTATCTGAATAATTTCTTTTATTTCATTATATATTTCTTCAATTTCTTCATCATCTGCAGAGCTAGTTGGCACATAAACTTGTACTACTGTAGTAGGTGTGGGCTTCGTGTCTATCTTGGCCACAATAATGCGTTCACTATGCTGTTTGTAGTAGCTTACCCGCATTCCTATTTTTTTTTCATTATTAAACCTACTCCTGCATTACCCCTATTTGACTTTGTATTTATAACCCTGTATTCGCCCGACCAAAAGTCTTGTTCCTCCTGCCACCGAACTTCACTAATTCCCACTATATCTAACTTTATCCTAGATCCGAATGGGGGACTATTTTACCTCCGGAATACATTACCCAAGAGGATGCCATCATCATTAACCATACAGTAAAGCTGCAGGATACGAGGAATTAGGGCTCATACGTGGGCATACAAGCAGCCGTTTATCCCTCATTCTGCTTCAGAGTGGGATAGGAAAGGTGGACTATAAGAGTTTCAATGTAGATACAGATGTCAATATTTGCAGTCATTTTGCAATATATGCCCTGACGACATTGTTAGTAACTTAGCGACAGACTGTACTGTCAAAATGTCGTATCTCATGGACTATGGTAATATTTACCGTCATTTTGCAGAATATGCCTTGACGTCATTAATTGATACAGGCGCTGTGTTGCCAAAGTGTCTTACTTCGTAAATGATAGTAATATTTGCCACTATTTTTTAAAATAAGGTTAAATCTGCTCTTGATCTTCTTCTCACTACAGCGTGCAGCGCCAGAATGACGCAGTGCATGCATTTTATCTAATAATAACAGGATGAGGAAGGGAAGGGGGAGACCTTGAATCTTATTGGTCCGGAGAGAAAGGGGGAGAGTGATACAAAGGGGGAGTGTTGTGGCCTTGAAAATAACAAGCACAGTTGGCTCGGTTGTCTTATTTTATCTAGTGATAAGAAATAGTTTATAACTGGATCAGGACGACAACTGGCCCTGCTATTCTACTTTACACTCAATAACAGATGTAAACCATTTGCATAATGGATTCGAATTTCATGACCCGCATCTATCAATTCTTGCATTGCTGACGCTTTGTACAGGAACAATTTCAATGTTTGTCTAACTGCTTTATACACTGTTGCAAGCCCGATATCGTCTTCTTGTGCCAAATTGTACAACGATTTTTCTGAGTTTTGCTCATAGAGCCACAAATGTCCAGCAACTTCTGTTCATTTAGTTTATATGGTCTTCCAAATCGTTCGGCATCTAACACTGATCCTGCCTCTCGAAATTTCTCAGTTGGTCGACGAACTGCACTACGATGACGTACAGCTGTTTCCCAGAAATTTTCAGCAATTGCTTCCTGCACTATTTCCGTGTATTTATCGGCTTGTAGAAACACAGGATCAACAAGGAAAATACGCTCCAAACTTGAAAGAAGCGTTGTTTTAAAAACAAACTGAAAATCTAAACGCTAAACTTTCATTAACTATTCACATTGTTAAATGGCATGCGAGAGCAGAACGACTTAAAAAAATCGCAAATCTATAAAAAAGCAGTTCTGCCAAGTTTATTTCGAACTTCCAATGTAATCTACATCCGTAGTCCCGAACGCACAGTAGTTGTTGTTGACGGCATGTAACGTTGGTAGACGAACATCACAATTTTGCCACTGTCATTAAACCTTAATCAACAGGTAATTATTATTGCGGAGACAGGTGTTTGTGGGCGCGGCGCTTACCCTTGTCCTTGTCGGCGTCCTTGGCGCGGCCGGTGTCGAAGAAGCCGGTAGTGAGCGCCTTCCGCTTGAGCAGGTAGGCACGCCTCTTCGGCTTGTGCGACGGCGCCGCCACCGTGTCTGGAACAGATCACCCTGTGTCCCGTTACTGAGATACCACTCTGCACGCCGCTCATCACACTACTCTACACTCAGTAAGGGTGAGGCAATATTCAAATCGCTATTGTTTAACTTATTAATCTGGTAGATAATTCAAACAGTTACTTCAGAAGAAAGATCAGTTTTTTAATTTTCACCTGCCATTTGACGCAAAGTACTAATGACATGAAACTTTCTGGCAGATTAAAACTGTGTGCCCGACCGAGACTCGAACTCGGGACCTTTGCCTTTCGCGGGCAAGTGCTCTACCATCTGAGCTACCGAAGCACGACTCACGCCCGGTACTCACAGCTTTACTTCTGCCAGTACCTCGTCTCCTACCTTCCAAACTTTACAGAAGCTCTCCTGCGACATTGTTAAATGGCATGCGAGAGCAGAACGACTTCAAAAAATCGCAGGAGAGCTTCTGTAAAGTTTGGAAGGTAGGAGACGAAGTACTGGCAGAAGTACAGCTGTGAGTACCGGGCGTGAGTCGTGCTTCGGTAGCTCAGATGGTAGAGCACTTGCCCGCGAAAGGCAAAGGTCCCGCGTTCGAGTCTCGGTCGGGCACACAGTTTTAATCTGCCAGAAAGTTTCATATCAGCGCACAATCTCATTCTGGATACTAATGACATAATTGCGTACCACATATCACAATCCAGAGGTAATACAAGATTTTAAACAGCTGCCGAAAAATTTGAGTTAGTGACACTTATACTTTCCAACACAATGGTATTTTGTGAGATGCATTGTCAGTCATTCGTTGCGTTCTACAGATCCTGTCATGAGCGACACCGTTTAGGAATGTGCACAGAATCTAATGACGTACGCAATAAAATAAAATGGAAATTCAACACAAAAGAGCAACCCCCCCCCCGCCCCCCCTTAGAAACTCAAGCTGTGCACTTCTACGACAGTAACGTGTTAACGTAATACTGTACACTGTTTTGCTTAAGCAGACTGAAAGTTATATGACAAAAGTAGCTGGAAGCTATACTTTCAGGAAGGCTATTGCTGCCTTAGTTATACAGTGTGTCCCACGAGGAATGGTGAGTATCCAGGGATATGAAGGGAACAATCATTAGAAGCAAAATGCTTAGTAAGTTGTAAATATGGACTCTAAAATGCAAACCTTAAGAGCTATGCGCACTTCTCCCTCTTCAATAATGTGAAAAAAAAAATTCCTACTGCAAACTCTTTGCCTTACATATCTAGAGAAGTGGTAGTAAGGATCAAAACAAGAAAAATTGGACGCTAATGACCGTAGCAGTTTTGCGCCCTAAAACCATATATATATATATATATATATATATATATATATATATATATATATATATATATATAATACACATGGGCTCTAAAAGCGCTTACCTTAAGAACTATGAGCACTTGTTCGTCTTTGCAACCGTGAAATACATCTCTTTTACTGAACATCTTCAGTATTGTGAATCACGTCTCTTCCATTGAAAAAGTGCTCATAGCCCTTAAGATAGCCTTTTGGAGCCCATTCTTACAATATCTTTTTACTTCAAATGATTGTTCCTGTCATATATCTGAATAGGGAGTGTCATTTTAGAGATGAAAAATAAAAATTCGTAATTTTTGTGACTGAGGGGATCCAAAAATGTGCGTTTTGATGCGTAATATCCTAATTTAAAAGGTTTTTCTTTATTGATGAACATTTATCTCAGCAAATTTGCGCTTAGCTATAATGTTTATGTAAATTTCCAACAAAAGGACATAAATTAATGTCAACTACGGCAAAATTTTCTCAAAAAATTGTTTAATGATGTCAAATAATTTTCTTTATATTCCGTCTCTCTTATCAATCTCTGAAAACACATAGTAAAAAACGCAAAAAACTTCAATCAACAATATTCATCAGATCTTGCTTCGATTCGTTCCTAGAAATCATTCTTCTGCGTGCTTTGTAGCCTCTAACGTACCCTTCTGGTTCCTCAGGAGTACACACTTTGCCAGAAGCCTCTGTTCCTTGTTCTACACATCTCTGTGTGTACTGTCCATGACATGACCACTTTTTAACTTGCACTGGCTATCGGACAAACTTCCTTATTTCTGATGTTTTGAGTTTACAAGTTAGTGAAGGCTCATATACTGTTTCTAACCTTTCTATCAGTTACAAAAGTGAAGTCGTATATGGATTTACTACAGGTGTCTCTAGGGCGAACAGATAAGCCTCCTCGTATATCATCATCTTCATTTTTCAATTCAGTTATCTTCTGGATCTCTGTTTTCCTTTCTTCATGGTCTTCCGTGCATAAAAGTATCTGAAGCACATTTCGCTAAATGTGAACCATGATGAATGTTTGATTATTGGCAAAACAGTATCTGCCTCTGCCTTCTTCTGAGATTCTAGGGGCTTCAGTTGATAAAGAATGTCGAGGGATCCTTCCATCCAAAAGAATTTAGAATTCATTGTAAACCAGCAGGGATATAAACGGCACCAATGTATTCCGAAAGCAGTTGAAATGTCATAAAGTTGTTGCTTTTAAGGCCATATTTTCAAATCGTATTTGCGTTTGTTAATCATCGAGAGTGGCTTACATGACCAATTTCTAATACTGCCGTATCAGTTGGAAGTGGGCCTGTCTTTATAGCATGAATTATTCTGTAACTATAAGCCTGATATGTCGAGAGATCTTTGACAATAGTTTCACTCGTTGAAACCAGAGGCTCTGTAAAGAAAATTCTGAGAAATGAGGGATTAATTTCAAATTCTGTTACACTGCCAAGGATGTTGCCAAACTTAACACTCCAATTGCTGTTAGACAAAGTTTTCCCATCCAAATGTTTGATCAAGTGGCTCAAAGATACTCATTAGTACGAAGAGCATAAACCAACCAGATGAGTTTACGATTCAGCATTGTTCCAACTCAATGCATGACTCCTCCCTCCCAACCCGTGTAAAAATTCGTTCAGTCATCATCATTAGTCTGCATACTTGTACCAGTGCTGCTTTTCTTCAAAAAATCCACAAGATGGTTAACAATAACTGCAGCGGATATCCTTTTTTAAAGTCTTTCTCTGGAGTAAAATGACAAAGATACCGTCCACCGGCCTGACTGCAGACAGTATAATGCTCTTCTTTCACAGTACTTGGAAACTGATTACTTTAGTTACCTGCTTGTAAAAGATCTTTAGTGGAATCTTGACATCCATCAAAGAAGATGCATTCAATCTTTCCTATCCTACATCGATCATGAAATGCTTCAAGTGATTCATGATTTTCACTGGAGCCCTTTTTACTTTATAGTGATTAACTGTGAGTCTCCTGTCTCCGTCAGTAATTAATCCAGCATCCACTATGTAGCTGTTGTAACGGCGGTCGTAGCACGTAGGCTGACGCCATACCTAATTTTTGCAATGCAACAGTGCACAAGTGTAAAGTACTACACTAACTTGTACTTCAAGTAGAGGGTACATCAGAGTCATCACATGATATCTGCGAAGGTCTTCAGAATCTTCATTTTTAACATCAGTTGCCTCTGAAACTTTTTTCGGCGAAAAGGATTTCATTTCATTGTAATGTTAACTCTTCCTTCATTTTCTGCTTATATTCAGAAATTCTTCTTAATTCATTTTCTTGCCTCTTCCGCTTTCTAATTCGTCTTCTGTACTTAGATATATCTGGTAACCAAATCTGATGCAGTCCAACAGATCTAACTTCCTCTCTTTGACCTTTAATAAACACCAGTTCTTTGACAGGGATCTTCACGACCTTACAACAAGAGCAAGAGATGTTTACAGTTAGCATCAACTGACATGGACCCGCAAATTCTGAACATAGCTTAACCTCACACCTGCAGTTGAGGACGTCAAGGAACTTCTCTAACGTTGCTATGGGACGAGCCTCTTTCAATTCCATTTTTCCTGTGGTAAGTGATATGTTTTGGTCTTTTCCAAGTTTTCTTCTAAGTTCTTCAGGACTGTGAATCTAGAATTTAAAATTGGCACCACAAAACAACTATTTGCTAGCTGCCACTTTTCAAGCACTTTTGGATAAATTTACTTTGCAAGAGTGGCTACAGGGTAATTCCTGACATTCTCACCACTCTGCTCTCTTCGTGGAAGCCTATATTTTAGAACAGCACGCAGAGTTGGGATTTCAAAAGGCAGCATTTCTCGACCATTTCCACTGAAGTTATTCATGCGAGTGACAGTTTCCAGTCTTGTCTTACTTCTATTAGTCACGGTTCTGAATTTTCTGATTTTGAAAGTAGAAGAAACTATTTGTGTTTGGAAAAAGAAAAACAGGAAATACCATTGTTTGTGTAATATTAGGAAAAAGACGTTCTGCTGCAAATGAGGATTGCTAGTTTAAAAGCTTTTACTAAAGGCCTAAAATGATTACGGATTTTATAATATATTATTATCCTTAGAGCGAAGCAGAGACAGGAACAATGATAAGAAGGCATTTCCTGAAAGAAGGCAGTTGGAGCGGAATTTACTGAAACGTCAAAATGTTACGAAATTGAAGTAGCTATTTGTCAAGCAAAACAATGCAACAGCCGTTTCTTGTAAATATAATTGGGAATTCTTAACCAAAACACAACTTTATGACCACCTCTTTTTTGTAAAACGAAGTCAAAATATTTTACACTCCCTAATATCTCAATACTGACCATTCCTCCTTGGACACCACGGATGTAATAGCTGCTGTTTTAATAATAAGTGACATATTGTCTCGAGAGATGCCGCAGCTGTATAATTTTTTAATAAATCTTTATGGTAACAGTTTCAGTTGCAAATAGTCACACATGGTAACTAGTTTAGATCACATTTAACGGTCATCCTCACATCTAAAAATTAATCAAAATATTAATAAACAACTATTTCTCCAGATAACATAGCTTGACAATATTTGAAATTTAAAATTGTATCTTATTAGTAATGAGTTGCGAAAAGTCAAAATTCTTTAAAAACAACATAGTCATAAGCTCTGAAACATAAGGAACAGGACTATAGTACACTTACGATTACATTCTACTAAACACATTATTCTTAATACTGCCCGAGGCATCGTGGATTATGGGCAGGGGACTGAAGGAGGTGGAAGGAGGAGATCTGTCTCAGCTCCTTACGAATACTAAGCCAGCAGTAGGAACAAACAGTAGATGTTAATATGACCACAGGGATCCTCATCTAAGATACTAGTTTTCTGCAAGCTTTTAGACCTGGAACACTGGTACATATTATGCACCTAACAGTAATCCTCGTATCCAGAAAATGGGAAAATTTGTAGAACACGTCGCTTATGGGAAGCATTTTTAGTTTTTCTTGTCTTTATGAGGCGTCTCAGTTTCTTGCTTTATGTTTTGCACTGAATACAAAGCCGTACTCTGAACCATGTACAAGGGGGAAAAGTGATTGCTCAAATACAAGTTCATTTCTGTTATAAACAATAAATACCATTAGGGAGATAATGCACTTAACAATAATGTCTGTGGCATGTAGCTAAATAATTTACGAATTACTCCTCGCTTTTGCTGAGTGAATGCTTTAATTAAATATATTCCTCCAGAAGGCAGTGGAGGTCTGTGAAGTTTGATTCTGTTGTTGAGGTGCTAATAAAATTTAGCCGTTGATTAAATACGTAGATATTTCATCATTAACAAATATACACAGAAAAACACAACTGATTACAAGACGGTTACATATAAATATGGAAAGTGGGGGCATATTGTATCCACCATCTGCAGTTGGCAACCCTGACCAAAGCGCGTTGAACACTGCACAAGCATACATCGCTGAATAGCAGGGAACCAGGCAAGTAGTATGTCATGGAGCGGCGTTCTGTGAAGACAAATTACGCTTGTGGAAACCTTTTTCCGAACTGGTTCTGTCACGCATGCTCAGTGGGGATGGCAACTGCCTGGTAATGATCACGATTTGGCACCGTTTCCTTACGTGGTTGAGACACTGAAGGGCTACTGGTAGGGTTTTGTACCAACGGATGCCAAGCCAGGGAAAAACTCTTTGAACATGCGAGAACCTGGAACGAGTGGCGTATCATTCGAACACAGCCTCGGACGTTCAGCTCTGCAAGATTACGACTGTCGCTACGTTTGTTGGGCCTCTTACTGGTTGATTTGAAGTTTCATCTTCATAAAATGCAAGCGGTACACGAGTCGAGGGACAAAATAGACCTGCCAACTTCACTGACATTCTTGGAATGATTGACTGAGAAGAAAACATGGATTTGTTAATAAGCAATATTTTCGGTGTTTGTCTAAGGAAAATCTAAGAAATTTACATAAAATGCATCATACGAGTCCAGAAGTTGTTGTATGCTGTGCAGTTGTTATGCTTGGGGTTACTGGTCCCTACTTTTTCGAGGATCACCTCGAAGAAGTAGCAGCTGTGATTGCCGACTGCTGCTCCAAGATGTAGCAGAATGTCACCCGGAATTACAGGCAAGATGTTGCTGAGTAACATTCGGTTTCAGCAGGAGGATGCAATGGCTCACACAGCACGCTATACCGAGAAAGGTTTCTAAATTGTTTGATGTACGGATCCTGAGGTGTATGTCACAGCCCATGACATTACAGGTCTAACGAGTCGCAGCGACCATCTCCAGTGAAAGGAGGGGGGGGGGGGGGGGTGGAGTTATTATTTGAGACCACTTTAACACTTTGTAGCTGCGCATTTAAATAGATTCATACTCTCGACAACGTAGCACAAAGTTAAGAACTTTGCTGGGCATCTGACCACTGCCATACTGATCTCCGTATGGTCGCGGACGTAGTAGAGCGTTCGCGATGTATGTCGGGCGTGGTGACTCGCGGTCAGCGAGAAAAACGGGTCGTGACGCGTACGTCACAGGACGTAAAGCTGCAGGTCTTAAGAGTGCCAGCAGCCGTCTCTGGCGGGGAGCGAGTAACTATTGCAGACGAGTTTAATAATTCTTTACTGTGTGTTTAAATGTATGCACGTTTTCGACAGCACACGACAAAATTAAGACCTTCAGTGGGTACCTTTTCAATTAAATATTGATTTCCCGTGGGCGTTGCACGGAGACGAGCTTTCGCGAAGTATGGCGGACAAGCCAAGTAGTATGACGTCACAAAACCGTTGCAAGGCACGTATACTCGTTGGTCTCGAGGTGACTAGTGTGACGTCACAAGTTCGTTGCGGGGCCCATATATCCCGTTCCTCAGATTTAACAGCTCTGGGTTGTTTCCCCCAGAGGGTCTTTGTCAATCGTTCGCTGACGACTGACGAAATAATCGTCATTCTGCAGGATCTGTCAATGCTTGTTATGGAAGCTTTCCAGTGACGCCTTCAGCGGAACATCCAGACAAACGGGAAGTTTTTGGAGGAACTTATTTTCAGGGTATAGGTCGGTCTGCCGATATGTGTTACATACTATAGTAATTTCCAAGTTACGTACATCAATTTCATAACTGTATTAAATTGCTTCTTATATTTACCATGTGTCGGTCATCATCTCAAGTTGGTAGAGATAAAATGAATCAATCTAGACAAACTAACTGAGTGCGTTCACCAGATATACAGATTAGTCGTATTATTTTAGTTGATCCATTTACACCTTAAGTGTAGCTGGTCGTTCCCTTTAAATTTTTTACCTGTTAATCTAGAGAAAGGTCATGATTATTAAAAACATCACTGAAGAGGCGGCTGTAAGCCGAGGAACTGATAGTATGATAAACTAAAACGAAGTTTACCATCTGTCAGCAGTATTTTCATTCATCATGTTGCTAATCAGATAAATGTGAATGCTTATTTAAGCATGTAAACACTTCCAATATTATGTTGTGACTCTTAACATATTTTGCGTAAATTTATACGTGACTGGGTCGTAGTGATATTAAGGACCATCTAGAGTATTGTTTATCTGCTATTGTAAGGCGCTTGCTAAAATTAATGTTATATAGATTAATCTTTGGGGTTGTTGTACTTTATCAGTGGAAAAATTGCTAATGCAGGTCTTAGTATCGAACACTGAAACAATTTGGACCTTTTAAATCTATTTTTGAAGGGTTTCGCAGGAAAGCTTCGTTAATCCACCCAGCACGGAAGTTAAAGCTAAAGCATGTTAAATGCACTTAATCTGCAAGTAAATAATGTAAAGTGCCCATTGACGAATCTTTAAGAATAAAGTTTTGGGTAGAGTTTACCATTTTAAAATATGTCGTTGCTACCAACATGTCCTTTAACATCGTGTGTGTGTGTGTGTGTGTGTGTGTGTGTGTGTGTGTGTGTGTGTGTGTGTGTGTGTGTGTGCGTGTGCGCGTGTGTGTGACAACATTGTCTAGTGTTGGCCACTTAAAGTAAGTTAGAACCAAGACAACATAAAGGCATTTCGATTGTGGTAAATACACTGCTGGCCACCATAAATGCAACACCCTGAAGGAAGCATCCGAATCAAGTGAAATTTACACCATGGATTTGCAGCGATGAGATATCCAACTGATTAGAATTTCAGCGCAGACGCACATCACGCGCGCCTGTGGCGCCACCTCATAGCGCCATTTAAGGCTTGGCGATTTCGACGAGTGTACGTTCGGCAAGTGTGTTTACCTTGTGGTTGTTTCCCAAGACGATCAGTTATGCCTCGTAGACAACAGCGAACATCGTTTGATCAAGTATCCGAGTTCGACAGAGGAAGGATAGTGGCTTACCGAGATTGTGGATCATCATACAGAGAAATCGCTAGTCGTGTTGGACGAAACCAAACAACTGTAATGCGGATATGTGACCGTTGGATGCAGGAGGGTACGACGGACAGATGTGGTCGATCGCATTCACCTCGGTGCACCACTGCACGTGCTGATAGGCAAATTGTGCGCATGGCAGTGACGGATCGCTCAGTGACATCCCGAACCATAGCACAGCACACTGCGTCTGTAACGCATCATCCAGTGTCTGCGCGTACCATTCGACGCCGTTTACAGCAGAATGGCCTGTCCGCAAGACATCCATTGCTTCGTCTACCATTGACGCAGAACCACAGACGTCTCCGTCGGCAATGGTGTGATGACAGACGGATGTGGACGGCAGAATGGAATGACGTTGTCTTTACTGACGAGGCACGCTTCTGTCTGCAGCACCACGATGGTCGGATTCGAGTGTGGAGACACCGTGGAGAGAGGATTCTGGACAGCTGCATAATGCACCGCCACACTGGTCTTGCACCGGGTATTATGGTGTGGGGCGGTATTGGATATTACTCTCGCACGCCTCTAGTACGCATTGCCGGTACTTTAAATAGCCGGCGCTAGATATCCGAGGTGCTGGAGCCAGTTGTCCTTCCTTACTTTCAGAGCTCGGCCACAGCCATATTTCAACAGGATAATGCGCGACCACACGTGGCACGCATTGTCCAAAGGTTCTTCGTCAATAACCAGATTGAAGTGCTTCCATGGCCGGCTCGCTCTCCGGATCTTTCGCCGATAGAAAACATGTGGTCCATGGTTGCTCAACGAGTGACCCAGATTACATTTCCAGCTGCCACACCAGATGATCTTTGGCAACGTGTGGAAGCTGCTTGGGCTGCTGTACCCCAGGAACACATCCAACGTCTCTTTGACTCAATGCCGAGACCTGTGGCAGCGGTGATCTCCAACAATGGCGGCTACTCTGGCTACTGATTCTGGCAGGAACCACATGTCACAGACGTCTGTAAACGTAATCATTTGATACTTGGTCAACATGTTATCTACAAAATAAATTTTGTTGTGCTACCTCCTGTCTTTCTTGGTGTTGCATTTACGGTGGCCAGCAGTGTACAATAAGCAGGTTCAGACGGATGTAGGTGAAACGTCCCCTTAGAAAAATTATACATGACTGAGCTTAAACTGACACACAATATTTTTTAGCGCAACGCAATCTGACTTTCAATAATCCCTACAAAAGATGGCCCTGACTAACATTAACCTATACCTTTCACAAATCACTTACCTCACAAAAATTTTCGTTACTCGAACTACTGCAATACGGCGAGCACCACTACTGCCAGCAAAATAAAAGATTCAAACTACTGAAGGCACTAACTACCGATAGGCAAATTTAGCAAATGAAAGATTTTGATAGAGAACAAACAATGTATTTACCTTACTAGTGTTCGAAAGTCATAATATATACAGCAGTTCAGGACATCCATTCTTACAAATGTACTGTTTCTGATGGACACACGTCCAGATCATCCGCTCTCAAAAATCCGCCATCTCACTTCCCCACATCCACCACTGCTGGCGGCTCACCTCCAACTGCGCAACCCTACGCGCTGCCCAACACTACAATAGCCAACAACAATGCAAACCAGCCACAGACTGCACACAGCACAGCCAGTGATTTTCATACAGAGCGCTACGTGGGTTACCAATATAAAAACCTAAACAGCCTACTTACATAGGGTACACTAATGGATGAAGAAATATAGCTGTGCAGTCTAGCATAATGTGGAAAAACATGTCATCGGACTTAAGTGTACAACAATATATGTGTAGAACAATAATTATATCACTACTAAAATAAGAACTTCTGCGCAAAATCATAAAAAAAACATCTAGAGCTCTACGTGTGCCATGAATTTCTTCAGGCATTTTAAAATATAATTTTCGTCTAATACCGCAAAATTACAAACTTTTGAAAGGTTTCTTTATTACAGAACTGAAACAGTTTTTCGCCGCACTGGTTGTACAACCATGCTTTGCAGTAATAATCATGTCTAATAAGGTCTTAAAAATATGTATCAGTAAGTTAAAAACATCTATCAGCCACAAGTGTGTTGGATCTTTACTGAAGGATGTATCATCACCGGGATTTCGAAATGTGGTGTTAGAGAAGAATGCTGGTTATTAGGGAAGAAAAACGAATTGTCAATAAAGAGGTGTTGAGTAGAATTGTAGTGAAAAAAAGAGCTCCAGGGCACAACTTGAGGCACTACGTAAAAGTTAATTTAGTAATAAAATGATGTGTGCCTATGTCTGGGGAGGGGGGTTAAATTTGCAGACGAAAACCAAAGTTTAACAGCAGCGAGGATGATCAGTCCGTGTACGTTGCACTAGTTACCAAGAGATGAAAAGGTTTGCACACAATCGAATAGCGTGGAGAGTTGCCTCAAACTAGCCTCCAAACTAAAATCCGGGAGTACAATACCATCACCGAGTTATCACTTCACATAGTTTTTACGTGTATTTCTGTTGAAGTCACTTAATGCGACTGCCAAACAAGGCAACAGTCATTTGTGAGGAATTCAGGTCTATATAATGAATGCTCAGCGTGCGTAATGATTAACTCTCTACTATGGAAAAGCCGGCCGCTGTGGTCGAGCGGTTCCAGGCGCTTCATTTGGAACCGCGCTGCTGCTTGCTACGGTCGCAGGTTCGAATCCTGCCTTGGGCATGGATGTGTGTGATGTCCTTAGGTTAGTTAGGTTTAAGTAGTTCTAAGTCTAGGGGACTGATGACCTCAGATGTTAAGTCTCATAGTGCTTAGAGCCATTTGTACCATCTACTATGGAAAATATCCCACCAATACATTTGGAAGGAATGAGGAGCGATAGGAGAGGAATAAAATGAAGTTACTGCACAACTACGTGAGCAGGGAATGGGGAAATTTCTCATGTCAGTGAAGTTGGCAAGTCTATTTCTCTTTGAAAAGAGTCTGGTTGGGATGGCTGAGAGGATTCGTGACGGAATAGGCGTGGCTTATTTGAGACTCACATTTTTCTCCCATTAATATCTGTTGAGATTTGACGAATGTTGGTGAAACTATCTGCGAATAACAAAGCGTTGGACATTAAAACCTCATCTAGGACGTGGGGTCGGACGCCTTCCGATTTTATAAAACAGGATTATCCGCCATCTGTGGCAAGCCACACGAATCTCCTGACATACAGGTCAACGTACGATCTTGTAATCTGATGTTGCCATTGTCAAATTCACTAAATTTAATATACAATGGTCTCATTTGTTGACAGTAGGTGTTTGTTAAAAATTCGTACCATTCGCTTTGCCTTCATATTATGAAAACGTAATACTGATGTATGCAGTGATCACTAGTAATATTACATCACTTAACCAGAGCGACAATGCATTGTCATTTTGATTTAATCTGTCCTAATTTATTATTTAATTTCTTTCGTTCATAGATAATAATAATAACTCTATGTGACTCAACATCTTGTTGCAAGTTTTTCAAGTGGATGCCACGACGGTGACTTGCGTCTCACTAATGTACCCCAGTAATCCTAAGGGTGATAAGGGACCCCTATTCAACGCGGAATCCGAACCACGTGCTGTTTCTCGTGAGTCTTTACTTAACTGAAAGATGAAGCTTAGGCTAAAGGCGGGATTCGATCCTGCGAACTTTCGGTTTTCCTCGTACACCTGTTTAAAATATTTGTGTCAAATCTGAAAAGGAAAATGAAATGACGACTTTCTCATTTGGACGCCGTATAAACTTGATGGCTTCTTAGCAGGAACGACTGTATAAAGTGCTGTGTCACGATCACTCTTATAGCGCAGAGTAGACTTGTTACGTATGATACGCCTACTAAATGCACCACTGAAATCGAAATGAAGCGGCCACCTTATGAAAAAAAAGTTAATATCTGGTTTTCCCAGGCTTACTTGCGACTCACAGCGTAAACACGTATCAAGTTTAAATATACTAGGATAGCTGGAAACCCTCCAGGTTTCCTATTACACGTACACAAGTGCTCAAAACGTCCATATTAACGCCTTCGGCGTTATTTAAGGAACGTCTGTCCTATTACTATATAATATGGAGAGCATTCTGTTTTGCGGACATCCCTTAAGGACAAAAGGGTTGGCGCTCCTTAGACTTAACGACCTTTGTTGTACTTTAATCTGTATTACTAAACCTCTATCTGGGCAACTCTTTACCAGTTGCCGGTTGCTTAGCTAACGGATTCTAGGAAGAACAAAAAATTTATCATCTTAAACATTTTAAAATGCTGCCATTAAGAGGTATGATCTTAAGCTAAAAGTCTAACAGGAGAAGACAAGTATTACAGTCAGAAACTGTGTGCTTGTCTGGAGGCAGCGTAACTGACTGCGCGCAAATACTCCGGACTATGAAACTTCCTGGCAGATTAAAACTGTGTGTCGGACAGAGAGTCGAACTCGGGACCTTTCGCGAAAGGCAAACGTCCCGAGTTCGAGTCTCGGTCCGGCACACAGTTTTAATCTGCCAGGAAGTTTCATATGAGCGCACACTCGGCTGCAGAGTGAAAATCTCATTCTGACTCCGAACTATATTCATGCAGTATTTGAGAATGAGAACAGTTAGCAACTTCAAACAAACTTTACACGTAATTTTAAACCTTCACGAAACTTCCCCTAGCTGAAACATCCCACAATATTCCGAGAGGAAGAAAGTTTATCGCTTATTACATTTTTGCCATTTGAGCAATCAAACTTCAGCGTCAGGCATTACGTTTTACTTTATTTCTTCTTTGCTATAGACTCCATTAGCAACATATTTCGTAGACAATATCCGCATATTGTACTGAATGGCCCTGCAAAATTATATCACTGTAAGACACATGTTTCAGGGTATATGACGTCATAAACGTTGGGATGCGTGATAAATTAGATTTTGCTTGAAATGGAGAGCAAATTGCCCAGACTATTTTCTTCCAGTATCTCATAACGAGAACACTCAGTGACTCCCAAAAAAATTAAAGATAAACGTGTGGTAGTGCAATATCTGTATAAACTATACAACACATAACTTAAAATATTTATAATATGTTTACAAAAAATGTGGTAGTAAATCACGTGTATAAGACTGCTTCGATTGCGTGATTACTTTGAAAATGAGTTAATGTGATATATATATATATATATATATATATATATATATATATATATATATATATATATATATATATGTGTGTGTGTGTGTGTGTGTGTGTGTGTGTGTACGGTGTTACAAAAAGGTACGGCCAAACTTTCAGGAAACATTCCTCACACACAAAGAAAGAAAATATGTTATGTGGACATGTGTCTGGAAACGCTTACTTTCCATGTTAGAGCTCATTTTATTACTTCTCTTCCAATCACATTAATCATGGAATGGAAACACACAGCAACAGAACGTACCAGCGTGACTTCAAACACTTTGTTACAGGAAATGTTCAAAATGTCCGCCGTTAGCGAGGATACATGCATCCACACTCCGTCGCATGGAATCCGTCCGCAGCTCGTGGTCGTGCGGTCGCGTTCTCGCTTCCCACGCCCGGGTTCCCGGGTTCGATTCCCGGCGGGGTCAGGGATTTTCTCTGCCTCGTGATGACTGGGTGTTGTGTGCTGTCCTTAGGTTAGTTAGGTTTAAGTAGTTCTAAGTTCTAGGGGACTGATGACCATAGATGTTAAGTCCCATAGTGCTCAGAGCCATTTGAACCTCGCATGGAATCCCTGATGCGGTGATGCAGCCCTGGAGAATGGTGTATTGTATCACAGCCGTCCACAATACGATCACGAAGAGTCTCTACATTTGGTACCGGGGTTGCGTAGACAAGAGCTTTCAAATGCCCCCATAAATGAAAGTCAAGAGGGTTGAGGTCAGGAGAGCGTGGAGGCCATGGAATTGGTCCGCCTCTACCAATCCATCGGTCACCGAATCTGTAGTTGAGAACCGTACGAACACTTCGACTGAAATGTGCAGGAGCGGATCGTGCACGAACCACATGTTGTGTCGTAGTTGTAAAGGCACATGTTCTAGCAGCACAGGTAGAGTATCTCGTATGAAATCATGATAACGTGCTCCATTGAGCGTAGGTGGAAGAACATGGGGCCCAATCAAGACATCACCAACAATACCTGCCCAAACGTACACAGAAAATCTGTGTTGATGACGTGATTGCACAATTGCGTGCGGATTCTCGTCAGCCCACACATGTTGATTGTGAAAATTTACAATTTAATCACGTTGGAATGAAGCCTCATCCGTAAAGAGAACATTTACACTGAAATGAGGATTGACACATTTTTGGATGAACCATTCGCAGAAGTGTACCCGGCCAATCAGCTGCTGATAGTGCCTGCACACGCTGTACATGGTACGGAAACAACTGGTTCTCCCGTAGCACTCTCCATACAGTGACGTGGTCAACGTTACCTTGTACAGCAGCAACTTCTCTGACGCTGACATTAGGGTTATTGTCAACTGCACGAAGAATTGCCTCGTCCATTGCAGGTGTCCTCGTCGTTCTAGGTCTTCCCCAGTCGCGCGTCATAGGCTGGAATGTTCCGTGCTCCCTAAGACGCCGATCAATTGCTTCCAACGTCTTCCTGTCGGGACACCTTCGTTCTGGAAATCTGTCTCGATACAAACGCACCTTGCCACGGCTATTGCCCCGTGCTAATCCATACATCAAATGGGCATTTGCCAACTCCGCATTTGTAAACATTGCACTGACTGCAAAACCACGTTCCTGAAGAACACGAACCTGTTGATGCTACGTACTGATGTGCTTGATGGTAGTACTGTAGAGCAATGAGTCGCATGTCAACACAAGTACTGTAATCAGCATTACCTTCCTTCAATTGGGCCAACTGGTGGTGAATCGAGGAAGTACAGTACATACTGACGAAACTAAAATGAGCCCTAACATGGAAATTAAGCGTTTCCGGACACATGTCCACATAACATATTTTCTTTATTTGTGTGTGAGGAATGTTTCCTGAAAGTTTGGCCATACCTTTTTGTAACACCCTGTATATACTGACCAGCCAGAACTTTATGACTACCTACCCAATAGGTGGTATGTCCACATTCGACACGGATAATAGCGACGACGTATGGTGGCATGGAAACAGTGAGCTCTTGGTAGGTCGCTGGAAGGAGTTGGCACCACATCTACACACACACGTCACCTAATTCCCGTTGATTCCCGGGAGGGGGTGATGAGCTCTGACGCGACGTTCAATCACATCCCAGATGTGTTCGATCGGGTTCAGATCTGGCGAGTTGGGGGCCAGCACATCAATTGGAACGCCCCACTGTGTTCCTTGAACCACACCATCACACTCCTGGCCTTGTGGCATGGCGCATTACTTTGCTCAAAAATGCCACTGCGATCGGGAAACATGATCATCACGGAGGGGCGTTTGTGGTCTGTAAACCAGTGTACGATATTCCTAGGTCATCATGGTGCCTCCACTAGACCCATGGATCCCACGTGAATGTTCCATAGGACATAAAAGAGCCGTCGCCAGCTTGTCTCCGTCCCGTAGTATAGGTGACAAGGAGCTGTTTCCGTAGAAGACACTCCATCGGTATGATGAATAAGGTATCGGGATTCATTACACCATGCAACGCTCTGCCACTGCTCCAACGTCCAGTACCGATGGTCATATTCCCATTTCAATCGTAGTTGCCGATGTCATGGTGTAGATCGCGCGCCTTCCCCATTCTACACACGAACAGCACTCTCGCTGGTACCACATGCACAGTGCGTGTGCCTGACTAGCAGTCATTCCTCGCCAGGTGACGCTGCTATCTCCCGGACTGTTTTACATCGGTAGTAGGTGAGTGGTCATAATGTTCTGGCTGATCAATGTATAGTGCATGATCTATCAAATCCACAGTGACTGTCCCCTCTGTACTTTGGTTGTGGCCTAAAATGTCAGCATTCTTTTGATGACATTTGTAAGTGCATGTTCTATCCAGGTATTTCATTGTTCTCTGAATTTTTGTTAGAGGAGTTGCATCATAAATCAGTAAAGATATTCCCCCTAAGCTGACGCCTCTCCTGCTCCCTCTCACGGTTCTTGCGTGTGCATATTTTCTAATGAACCTGTCAGGGTACAGATATCTCTGCTGGACAGACGATCACAAGTGGCGCAGCCACTCCCCCTCACCTAAGGACTGGGGTGAGATCATGCAGTGAATATGCACGAGTTGGGGTGCGACCCTGTTGATGTGAATAGTATCGCAAAGTATGTGTTTCACGTAATATTGTGCTATCCGAGTTAGTATATTTTTATGACGGTGCCCAAGCTGAATTTAAAAAAAATGGCTAACTCGCATGACAATGGGAATAGCTGAGTATGTACATGAAGTTAATTTAGTTTTTAGATCGACAGAGGGAGTATTTTTACTGAGTGAAGCTATACGACGCCAGTGTTACTTACAAGAGTACCTTAGGACTAACTTTGTCCAATAACGCTATAGGTAATCCGATGATGAGTCAAGACGACAGCAAAACATTAATGCCCTATCAGTATAAGGGGGGGGGGGGGGGTTGCACAATTGTTTGTGACTGATCCAATATGCCAATATGCTCCCCCCTGCCCTCCCTTCGTTCTCTTTCGATCAGTCCTTAAATGAGTCACGCGATATATTGTTGTGCTTTTGTTTATTTGTTTATAAACTTTTCACTATTGTTTTTAATGTTCCTTACAAATGTCTGGTCCTATTATTTTTACAATATTATTTTTAACTGCACGTGGTCGGCGTTCGCACACACGTAGAATTTTTTGGAGGACATCATTTACTGCTGTAATTTCGGCCTTTGGGGCATTATCAAATTGTACTGCACAAACTAAAAAATATACAAAGAAATGAAGCACAAAGTGTATACACAGAGTCGCATAAACATGGTCATCAGACAGTTCTAAATTTCTCAGTTTATTAAGCTGCACTATTAGCTGCTTCGTGCGCAAACATTTACTGCCTTGTGTATTTTTCATGAGCTGCAATGTATACGCAAAGTAAGTTGCCGTGTTCTGCATGGTCACCCAAGCTACTTAAGATGTAAAACAACGTCATGGTATTAAGCTCACAGTTGTTATCACTGTAATGTACTACTTCTAATAAATGCACAGAAAATTGACTTGCGACTGTATATCCGTGCCAATGGCTTCGGTTGTAAACGGTGTGTTATGACACTGATTTGTGGCGATTTGTGTTAAGGATGTTAACGTTGGTAACAATCCACTTAATTTACATCATATCACAATGTACAGAGTCTCGCACGAGTTTGATGTTACGGTATTCCTAGAGTCAAAAGGCTTAGTTCTGATGATGTAATGGAGCAATGACATGCAATGAAGCAAAATGAATGTGATATGTTATTTTTTACCATTTTTGTGATGGCATCTGTTGCACCTCTGCATATACGCTGTGAGCTTAATTTCTTGTATATTTTTTAACTTTTCAGTACCACTTTATAATGGCCTGAAAGGCTGAAATTGCAACAACAAAGTAAATAACTTCTACAGTCAACGGCGAACATGATGTTGTTCAAAAAGCAATATTTTTTTCTTAAGGGGCTCCGGAAAGGCTCAAAATCATGAAAAGTTCAATTTTTACTTTTTTGCGTTTTCTGAATCTGCAGACTATTACCTTTTAATAGATATACAATTTATTCAATTCCGAAGACTACAACTATTTTTAAATTTTTTTTCAAATGTGTTCTTCATGGGCGTGACCCACTGTGGCGCTGTTAAACTGCTGTCAAATGGTGTTATTATTAACGTCCGTGTTCATCAGGTACATTTTAGTGATGTGAGATAAAGTATGTGTTGTGGCTAACCTGTGATGGTTCAATATATATCGCTGGTGTGATTGTCGATTGTTTCATGTTTATTTACTCTGTCATTATCTCGAAAATATTCGTAATTAATTCTGTTTCTTGAGTCTCTGTTTTGTTGAAGTATAATAATGAGTAAAAGTAAAGTTATTAGAAATCCTCTGAAGGCTTTTAAGAAAAGGAGAAATGTTGGAAAGCCAAAGGTATGTGTTATTACTGTAAACAATAAAAACGATAACCAAGTGAGTGAACCTAACCTCTCAAGTACACCTGCCCATAGCAGTCAAAGTGGTAAAGAAAATACTTCACAGAAGAAGCTTGGTTCAATGAGTGAAAACTATGAAAGTTTTATGGGCGAATCGGATGTGAATGAAATATTTGATATGTCGGTTCTCAAAGGAATTTTTTCAAACTGTGTAAGATGTATTCATTGTAGAGAAGTTGGTCTGGAACTCTCCATAATAAAGCACGTAGGACTTGCTAGTGAAATACAACTGAAATGTGATAAATGTTCATACATGACCTCCTTTTGGAACAGTGTTGCAGTAACTGCAACTGAAGAAAATGGTAGCAAAATCTAAGAACACAACAACGAGCGATGCTTGCTTTAGACAAGGAACGCCTTCGGGCTGCAGACAGGGCTGTAAAGAGTCTAGAAATACAAGCAAGAGTAAACAGGAGGAGAAACAAGAGGAAGCTGGAGGAGGAGTTTGCAGAAGATGAAGATAATCCATCCTATGGACCTGGAATGCACTAAAAAGTTAATCCAATCTTTGTCGCTCGATTCCCAAAACTTTTATTTTCTCATACTAATTACATGATTTCTAAGGATCTTCCAAACATATTTGTTTTAAACTTTCAGTAAATGTTACACAGTACCTTCTGCATAATTTAACACAGCCTTTTTCCAAAAAACTGTATAATTTTGAATATATAAATAAAAAATTGCAAAAAAATGTTGTGAATTTTCATTATAATTGAAAAAAAATCATCTTTAATAACTGAACTAAAATTTTGTAAAATCCCTGTGTTAAGTTGTAGCCCATATTCCAATAAATAATCTGTAAAAAGTTCAAGTTCCTACCTCAAATACTTTGTGAGGAAAGATGTAATTTGTAAGCGTTATTTTAACATTGCAAGTATAGGGCGTTCCGGAGCCCCTTAATTTATCTGTCGACTTTTGACGCAAATTTCCAACGCCATTACAACCACATGACTTTATCACCTGGTGGCATCTATTGGTAGTTGGTTTTTGAAACGGCAGCCCGCCATCGGTTGACCAGCAACGCCAAGAAAGTAATTATGTGACAAAACTTGCATTAAGGCATTTTATACTCGATGTAAGCTTAATTGTGAATGTTTTCAAGTAATTTTACTCTTAAAGTAGTGTTATGTGGTTCTTATAGTTTCGTGGGAATTATGTTCATTTTAACGGATGTTCTGAGGATGGGCGTAACGACTTAAGACAGTAGAAATATAAGACTTGCTCATTGTTTACATAATGGTCGCTGGCCTCTGGTTTTATATAGCAACTTTTGTAATTAGATAGTTTTTATATCTATAGTAATATCAGTATACTGTTTATCCTGAAGCTGTGTTTAGCGTGTTGTGGTAGACTGACGATGTCATTACAGAAACAGGATAGAGAACGAACACCTTGTTGCCAGCTGTAACGGAAGTCACTGCTGCAGACTCTGCGCTTTCGACACTTAAAAGTCAGGAGCCCAATTAAACAATAGAAAAGTGGAAAACGTCTACACTGGTGGAGTGCTTGCAAATCATATGAAAATATTGGATGGCGGCGCTATTTGAATTATCGCACAACTGTTCATTACCATCAAATGCTGCTGTAAAGCTGCACTCAAAAGTCACTGAGTGATTATCCTGGGTGGCGGCAGATGTCTCAACACGAGGTATGAAGTGTGTCATGTTTGTCGATTCTTCGGAATATCATCAAAAAGTAATTGCAGCACAGTCATGCAACGTCTAACGAACACGACATCGGCATTAAGCACATTACATCCCTTTATATGCAAATGATTTCAGCGCAACTACACAAAGTAAATAGTACTTACGCCATCCACATTATGTCTACAAAAAAGCGCCAATTTCGTCATTGAAAAAGAGTATGAATGTTCGTTGCTTGTAGGAAGATCGTGTTACGCCTCGTGAAAGAAGGAGAAGCGTCTGCTAACACACGTCGTAATTCGACAGCGACAGGACCGTGGGCTATGCTAACTGCAGTTTACTGTGCCGCTTTATTGCTACGCGCGTTGATCGAGATCCCCCGACTGCAAATATGAAATCGATGGCTTCAGAAAACCTGTACTCAGTGCTGTGCACGATCTCAACGGCCGCACGCGAATAGCGTCCGAGAGGACAGACATATTTTTCAATTGGTCGCGCAGAATCGTACAGCCATGTCAGGTACCGCGAATCAGGAAATGGGCTTGTTTGCAGGAAGACATATATCCTCAAAAACAATGCGATGACATCGAGGATAACACGGACTGTCAGCACGGCGACCTTTGTCGATGCTCTCAGTGACACAGCAGACACTGGTGCGCTTAACGAAAATAGTGGACACCGGAGTAACATAACATCTATTCAGACGAGTTCTGGTTCTGCGTTCTGCATCACGATGGTCGTACACATGAGTGGATGCTCCGAGGAGAATGAACGTTGCCAGACTGTATTCTTCTTTTCCATGCTGGTCCTGCTCCATGCGTAATGGTATGGGGCGCCACTGTGTACAGAAGACCACCTCTGGGTCACATAGCTGGTAATTTATGAGATGTTATTTGCGGTGACTTTGCCGTATTTTAGAGATCTCCGTGACTTTTTCAGAAAGAGCACGAGACTGTCCTGATCTACCTCGACTGTTGCCCTGGACAGCACTTTCTCCAGGTCTCACCCACTGGAAACATCTGGCCATAGGTTGCCGAGATACTGGGATGCCACCGCTCGCCAGTCATTACAATTGATTGGCGTAGAATTGAAGCTGCATAGAATGCATTACCCGTGTCTGTCATCCCTGCTCAGTTCGACTCTATGCCCAGCCAGAATAGACAGGTTGTTGCTGTCACATGTTGCAGATGTGTGTACTAAATCTCGCATCACGATACCCACGAATCACCAAGAAATTTAACCATGTGTACTTCCTATTGTATAGCCCATTTCGTCATTTGCTATCCTACCTCGCTTTGTAACTTTTATGTCCAGCAAAGTATTAAACAGAATAACTGAAGTCCGCTAATCGTTTACACGTCAGGATAGAGAAAACAATATTTATGGTTTCAAGCAAGAATGACGACTTGGACTACCTCTGAGATACTACTTTGATCTACAGTACATTTCCGCTCCTCAAAATATCGAGTAACGCTTTAAAGGCGTTTTTCTGTGAGAACCTAGGTGAATTTCACTATATATTCAGTTGGATATTCATTGCTTTTATATGACACTAGCGCACCTCTTTGTATGAGAACTGGATACACATTCCAATCTTCTTCTCTCCCCTCTCTGTTCATTCCCTCCTCTCCCCCTGATGTCCATCTCCCCCTCCTATCACCTTTCATGTTCATCATATCATGTCCTTCCTCCTCCCCCTTCTCTCTATCAAATTTCTCATCCCGCTCTCCATTTCGTAACCCCCCCCCCCCTTTCTTCATCTTCTCCTCTTACCTCTCCTTCTGTGCATTATATCCTACCTCCTCGCTCTGTCCATCTGCTCCTGCCCCTTACTTTCCATCACTCCCTCCCACTCTTTCCGTCCAACTCCTCCTTCCCCCCTCTATGTCCGTTTCCTCAACCCCCCCCCTCACCCAAACTGTCCATCTCCTCTTCTCACCTCTCTTTGATTGCAAATTCAGATTCCATATTAGTATTCTAATCACAAGTCAATTAGCCATAGATACAACTTTCCCGTTTTCTGTGAAAATCCTCTGCAAGGGACAAAACAAAGCAGCACATTGTTGTGTATAAAATTTTCCTTTAAAACTAGATAATGAACGAACATAAATGCGAGAAATAATGGTTTAAAGCCCTGCTATTGTAGTTGTAATTGAATGCGACGAAGAAAACAAAACTGCCCATTGTCACAGCAGAGTACACCACAGCATTTTCTTACTAAAAGACAATTTTAACGAAAACATGTACATTGTTGTTAAAAAAATTACACCTTTCGACCGTCCTCTTGTTTGGTACAGTAACGTGTAAAACCTTAAAGTGAATCGGTCAAACGCTTTTCGAGAGTTTTGGTAATAACCTTTCCCATATATATATATATATATATATATATATATATATATATATATATATATAACCTATGTCCATCCCGGTGTTCATTAGAGGATCGTGTAACAATTTGAAGTAAATTGGTCAAGAATTTTTCGAAATTTTTGGTAAAAACGTTTCCTCTTTTTATTTAATACGTACTTCTGTATTACATATTTTAAAAAATATACAGCCTATGTTAATCTCAGTTAGGGCATCGTGTAAAAGTTTCAAGTAAATTGGTCAATAACTATTAGAAAGTTTTTGTAACAAAGTTAAACAATGACTTGTCTTTATATAGGGTGGTCAGAAACAGTCTGATAAGCTTGTAAGGCCGTTGCAGGGTAGGTTGTGCTGAGAAATAATTGTTAAGAAAAAATTCGATACGTTGTGCCGTTTCCGAGTTCATTTCCATTGAAGTTAGCCAATCAGGCCGATGCTCGCACAAATTCAAGCGGCCCGCCAGTTATAATTAACGTCGGTAGTTCTCACAGCGTAGACAATAACGCACAAGACTGCTCAGCGTTTTGCTCGGGTTCGATCCTTACTATGGTCCCATGTCAAATTTTTGTAACTCTCTTGTTCAGATTTAGGAAACCAAATGAAGAACACGTTTGACGACATCGTCTGTTACGGACTGCCGGCCGGAGTGGCCGAGCTGTTCTAGGCGCTACAGTCTGGAACCGCGCGACCGCTACGGTCGCAGGTTCGAATCCTGCCTCGGGCATGGATGTGTGTGATGTCCTTAGGTTAGTTACGTTTAAGTAGTTCTAAGTTCTAGGGGGCTGATGGCCTCAGTTGTTAAGTCCCATACTGCTCAGAGCCAGTTGAACCATTTGTTGCGGGCTGCTTGATTGTGCGCGCGCGACGGTCTTATTGTCTAACATCAACGCCAGTTACACCGGAAACGGCGCAACGCACCGAAATTTGTCCCTAACAAGCATTCCTCAGCACAACCTACCCTGTAATACGCTTACGACCTTTTCAGACTTTTCTGAACACCCTGTATAGTACTATAGATGTTGAATGGTTACTACGGAAACATAGAAGAGCGGAGGCGATGACAGAATCGTCCAGCGAGAGGGATACTGCGTGACGTTAACGCCATTACACTATAGCAACAGTCGAGCAACTACGATAATAAAATACCAAACAGGATTCTAAAATTGAAGGCAGTCATCATGATAATCATTGTACTGAATCGACGCACTGCTCCTTTGCCCGTTTTAGTAGTTATATGATTAAGTTGACAATAGTTCTACCTGAGACAGCACATTAAATATAATGATGTAAAGTGAACTGGTACTGTAACTTACAGTGAGGTAATATATTCTCAGTAGAGTGCGTTGAATGCCAGAGTTCGCTGCGGATTCTTAAGTTTCAACTGTGAAATACTGGAAACTATCACTGAGATAGATTTGTATGCAGGGTAGAATGCAACGCCTAAATGGGTTAACGACCTATGCATTTGTTATGAAGTGAAATCTTTTCAAAATCGCGATCTCCAATACTGCTGCCTTCAGTATTGTTGACAATGCATCAGAAATCGCTTGGAGCATGTATCTTTAGATATGATTTTATTCTACTTTATCATTATGTAAATGATTACTTGATAGACTTTGCTGGTTATACAATGATACTTCTTCCCCCGTTTTTACAAAGTGACAATGTGAAAACGATCATTGACTGGTCGAAACTGGTGACGGCATTGTGAAATATCGATATGATTCTGTCGAAAAAATAAAAGTCAGTCACTGCATCTCCAAGATGTTGTTTTTCCAAACATATATTGTTTCAGAATCATCGAGTGATTAATTTAATAGATATTTTAAAAAGTGAGATTATAATAAAAATGAATTACAAAAATATATGCTTTAGTCCACATTCTATAGTCCTCACGTCATCCCATGATCAAAAAATTCCCATTTCATAGTTAAAATAATAATTCAAATGAAATTTACAAAACATTTTTTTCAGTATGATAGCTAATCTGTGGTACAGAGTGCAAACTTACAATGTATAAATAGGCCCTTACCCCTGGCACGTAGTCGTCACACTCGCTTGCCGAGTATGTGTGTCAAATACTAAAAGTAGCCTAAAGGTCAATGCCGAGCTTTAAATAGATGCAATTTGCGGCCAGTATTGATAAAAGAGCCCTATACCTACAGACTTTTATTTTTATTTCTTAAAAATATTCGCTATGTGAGATATCTAAAAAAACATAAAAATGACATTTAAGAAACCATGTAATAAAACAAAGACGAAAAAAGACCCTACTGTGATAAAAGATTGAAAGCAAAATAGCAAGTCTGTATAGCTATGTTAAACTTACTGTCAGTAAAATCGTTGACCTCACTATGAATCTTTTAATCCAGAATGAGTCGCCATAATAACAAAATTGTATCTGAAGAACGCAAAGTTACTTTTGTTGAAAAAACATTCAGCATCCAAAGGGAATAGTGGAGCAGTGTGGCTGTTTACTACTCTGCACCGGTGTCGCAGCTGATCGACCCGCCACGGCTACGATAACCACTCCTCGTAGGTGACGTGCATATGTGAGAGGCTACATCGATGGGCCTTAATACGAGGACACCACGAAGGACCACAATACTAATTCGTAAAATGGTGCAGTGCTGCGAACGTTATCTTATTGTGGCTGTTTAACGATCTAACCCTGGCAGTGCTGTATGTCTAGAAGTGATAAGACCACATTACATCCATCGTAACGTTTTGCATCTGCAGCTTAAAACAATAAGTTAAGTACTTTTAAAACTTAATAGTACTAGAGCCTGTCATCTTTACGTCAATCATTTAAAACATAGTAAACAGTGGGGTACATTAGACCACATTCCATAAATTTGCATATAGTAACATTTTCAGGGCTGAGTTAACCCATGTGGATGCCGAAGCTAGAAAAAATGTGTGGGCCCTGCTTACTTCATGTAGGTCTAATACATTCCTGTGAAAGTACACTAGTAAAGGTAACGGAATACACGTACTTCTGCGACAGCAACTACGCCGTGCAGTGATTGATGGAACTTACAGATTGCATTAAAAAAAAGAAACGAGAAACCCAAAGTTAACCTATTACTTAAATGGAATAAATAAAAAACGAGTACTTCAAAAATTTATTTTCACCGCTTTCGTTCTAGCGAAGTCGTCTATCACATTCTGGAAATCAAGAGAACTGGTCACCTCATGTTCAGTTGATAACAAGGCATAGGCGGTAATGCGTTCTTCTTGCACTGTAGAACCTAATTTGGTCTTCATAAGGGCTAGTTTGGAAAATCTCTAGCAGCTCCACAATTCGCAATTGGTATTTCTTGGAAAATTCGGTGAGCAATCATCCCATTTACAAAAACGGCACTAACATCATTTCCAACCATTAATTCGTATAATTCGACTGGTGAAATGTTTACCAGCCTTTCTTCACGATAGCACTTCAAGTATACACCAAAATGAAGAATTTCACAACGAAAATTTTTTTAATCTAGATCAACTTGGTGTTTTTCACAAAGTTTTGGCGTTTCTGTTAAGAGTTCTTTAGCTTCTTGCTTTACTAAATTGTTTGTTAAAGGTAGGAAAAGACCGACTGCTTAGCAATACTTTTCTTGTCGCCTTTTTAGTTCTGCTTGTAGTTTATCAACTACTGCAGTAAGTATCACACGAAATTTGTCACGTCCACTCAATTCTTTTGATTTTTCTCCTCCAGGGAATCTTCTTATTTTGCGTTTCCTTTTGTCTCTACATTCTTCATACAAGTACTAGTAGTGGAGCAAGGGGGCAACTGGGACAGTTTTAATATGTTCAAGATGGCGGACCCTCCACCACCGTTACCCTGCCCACTGGAGTAGATGTGACAATGTTGCACTTTTGATATCAAATTAATTAATTAATTAAATTGATCAATTAATTACCCCCTCCTCCACTTCCATTTCCCTCCCTTCCTGCACCTGGAAGAATGATGGGAAATGCTCAGTCTGTGATGCGGTGTTGGTGTTGAAGGACATTGGGTAGTTTTTTCTTTGTTTCATATTTTTGGGGTCATATCCTCTTGGAAAATGCTTCCTAAATTTTTTTTGTGTGCGTTCACCTTGACGTGGAGACCGACTGACCTAGGTGACAATACTGCCACTACAGGGAGGAAAACGCACTGGCAACACCGCATCCAGTAATGTGATTGTGCTGTCATGGGTGAAAAATTGGTAGGAAACGCTCTGTGTGTGTTCACCCTGACGTGCAGGGGGCTGACCTAGTTCAGATTGCCACCACCAGAGGGCACTCGACATTGCCATGTCATGGGTTTCTCCCCGTCCCCTGGGAAATTGACAGAAACCAATGACAGCACTATGAAAGAATGAATGACACTAGGACAACAGATTATCACTGAAGTACAGGATGTAGCCTCCTGCCGATCTGCAATTAAATAGGTGCTGGGAAAGACATAAAGATGGTTAATAATATTAGGACAGCGACCCCACTGTCCCAATGCTGCTATGAATCCCTGCCCCATATGTACAGGGTGTCACACAGCAACAGCATTGGGGAATGAAACACACTTACACCTATTTACGAGTCACAGGTCACATTTTCACCAACAGGAACGTGGGAAATACATCACACAATTTTTTTATGAAAGTAGTGGGCGGTATCCGATTTCAAAACCCGATTTCCAGACACAAAACTTCATGCACGACCTCGGAATGACTACTGGTTGACCTAGCAGTCATCACACAAACTACTACAGAACGTGAGATCATTGCCTGGCCGATATGCACAGTATCTGTCGATGATAGTGTGTTCGTGATTCTGTGGCTTTGCATGCAAGGCTCTCGCCTGTTGTGCTGTACGCTCCTGGGACATTTCACACCCGCTGCATCAGACCACACACTGGTCAGATGCCTCATAAACTCGAATGAAAGTGTGTGGTTGAATTCATCACATCTGATTACGAGTTGCAGACAACATTTATGAGATCCCTGGTCAATCAGTTATATGATTTTGTAACATTTCTTATGACTCGAAGCTAGTACTGCATTAAAAGCGACTTCGGATCATACATACATATAGAGTTGCTCTGAGAACTGTGGGTAGTGCTAAAAGCTTTCTCTCCTGCAAACATCACCTGCAGGTAATACCTGTTCCAACTTGTCGAAATAAAACCGTCCATTTCCCCTAAAAGTTATTTACCTTTGTAAACAAAATTCCTACCTAAAATATTCCGTGAACGCCTACAAACCGTTAAGCATTCTGGCTTGTAGCAACAGCTTCAGGTATTTCACTGGTACACTAGGGAGATGCTTTCTGCAAGCCTAAACATGCTAGAAATGCTGATGCTGATCTTGTGAACAACCCCATTCCAAAGTGTACATGCTTTCAGATCTGGATTTTCCCTCTGTAGAAGCATTCCTGTTGGTTCCCGCCAATTTTGTGACTGACCTCCAGAACCTGGAAATCTCCAGCCTTCCCCACCGCTTAACCCCGTTCTTTCTCCATCCCCATCCTCTTGCCTCCATCACTTGTAAATTGTTGGGAAAGGATCAGTTTGTGCTGAGCTGTTGCTGTGGAAGCAGTTGTGTGTGTGCACGAAATGTATCAATTGATAAGTTGTAGGTGTTCGACAGAGAGGACTTTAACGACTGCATTACCTGTAAGCATGCAGACGAGGACTGCGTCCATAGCTTCCAACATAAGAACAGGAAAGAAACGACAATGGAGGAGTGTAAAAAGAATACTTTTTGCAAATAATGGTGATGTAGTGGGATGGCTCGAGGATGCGTTTGACGACTGATACAGATGGCTGCTGGTGCTTGAACTGCTTATGTTGTTTGAAATCGTTAGTCAATATACCTCTTCCACCACACAAGAGGCGATTGCCACCAGTACAGCAGCGAAATGATACTATCCTTGGGTGTTACACTGTGTGGAGGGCTTCTCACCGATAGTAATAACGGTTCTCTCTGCAGCCAAACAGATGGGACTGCAGCAAGGAACCATCATCTTCCTCAGCCCAAGACCGATGACTGTGTGAGACCCCACAATGCGATCTGGCAGTTGTGGAAGTCTAAGGCAGCCACAGTAGCTCACTAGTCCCAGCCACAGTCAGTGGAAGGATCATGACACATCAGCAGCAGCGGAGATCGTCCAGTGCCTCCCAACAGAATAGGAAGCAGTGGAAGAGTAAGTGCCCCCTGCTTAATAATATTACATCTATATCTGTTGCATCTATATCTGTAGTTGCTATTATTATTATTATTATTGCATGGAAGTATTCTTCTTCTTCGTCTTCTTCTTCTTCTTCTTCTTCTTTGTTCAGTGGCGCAACTGAGACTTGCAACACTGGTGCAGCACAGACTGAGCATTTTCGCCATTTTTTTCAGGGGGAGGGGTTGGAGGGGAGGGGGAAGCAGGGGAGGGGATAATTAATTGAATAATTTAATTAATGTGATATCAATTTGATATTTGAATTAAGTGTCATGAGGTCCTACCAGTCCAGCAGCTTGGCGCGGTTGAGAGTTTTCCGCCATCTTTCCAGGTGGGGAAAGGAGGGGAGGGGAGGGGCTGAGCTTTTCCTGCCAATTTACAACAGAATGATACCCAAAATAAAGAAAAACTGACCTAGGTCCTTCCACACCACCAACTCAGCACAGACTGAGCGATTTTTTCTGCTTGTTTTTCAGGTGGGGGAAGGGAGGGGGTGGAGGTGATTAATTGACCAATTTACTTAGTTAATTAATACGATATCAAAAGTGCGACATTTACCGATCTGCACCAAAATGCTGGGAGAGGGGTGAGGGAAGGATCCGCTATAGTGAATAAATTAAAACTATCTCAGGGCCCCCCTTACTCCACAAATCATGCTGACTCAAACTCCTAACTTGGTTTTCGTATTTATCAAAATTGTTCCTAATGTGGCTGAAAAACGGAATCAATGATCGCAATGATTGACACCCGCTAATTAAGTCCAGTTCAGGCTTTCGCCAATGTTTGTTGGTTTTGTCCATTCGAGACAACCTGTCATCCCAGAAAACAACCAATATTGCTGTTTCTAGTGTTTTTAGCTTTTCCTGAAGTGATCCCCTAATTTCTTGTCGCTGACTTTTCTTCATTGTGCTGCACAATTTCTTCACGTCACACGTGAACGGCGTCGAAATTCTGTCGAACAGCCGATACTGTTTCGCCCATTATTTTTCCCAAGGATGTGCCAGCAATGAGTGGAAACTACAAAAAAAGTCATATAGTCGTTACAAACCTTGAAAAAGACCAACTGATTCCAACGAGTCCTCAGCACTGTTTTGGACCACGAGATTAGCGAGTGCGCAACACAGGGCCCATAAAATGCTAATGAAATCAGTTCCTTTATCTTGCACTTAAACATGGATATTTCCAACTCAGGTTACTGGCACTGTCATAGGACTGAGAACGAGAATCTTCTATTCTAATATTTCGTTTTCCAAAGAGCTCTAGGACAACCTTCCTATGACTTTCTCCCATATGACTGCGTATGGCAACAAAACACAAAAATGTTTCTTGAACACTTACCTTGGAACAGTAAATTACTACAACGGCTAGTTGACCTTCATGTGCCGTATCTGCAGTGGAATCTACAGCTAGTACATGGTATTTTGCTGTTTGAATTTCGCCAACTATTTTACTCGATACCTTGTTTCACATAAGCCTGATGAATTCTACGCAAATAGTCTGGGATAAACATGACTGATGACCAAGATCTTTAGAACAATGCTCTTCGATGTGTTGTTTCAAAAATGTGCCAATTGAGCCAAGTAGTGGAAGGGAACATAAACAGTTACCATTATTTGGGACTCTAAAGATTTCATTATCACCACGAAATACAATACAAACGTTGCCAATGCAGTAATATTTCTTTGCAAAATACGAAGTCAATTTTGGCAGTTTCTTCACAAGTTTAACTGCTTCTTTCTGTATTTTACTTTTGCTGCCACCTCTGGAAAATTTTCTCACTCGATGAGCCCAGAAAACAACAAATGATTTGAGTTACACACTAACTGATTAGAATAAGCATTGTCACCTCACGTTACAACAACAGGCAGTCTGCAAAGATACTGCGCATTACAGTACTACCACACAAATTAATACTGCATCTCTACAACAATCGAAAAGCGATAAAAGCAGCAATCAAAAGGAGCAAGAGGCGATGGGTGAATGTATCTCACAGCGCACAAAGTGTTTGAAGTAATCCGCCTATTTTTGTGGTCAAAAAACACGAACTCTAGGTACACGGCGTTTATAAAGATCTATCCCACTGCGCAACTATGCAATGAGTTAATTTTTTGCTGGATTGGTTCAAATGGCTCTGAGCACTATGGGACTCAACTGCTGAGGTCATTAGTCCCCTAGAACTTAGAACTAGTTAGACCTAACAAACCTAAGGACATCACAAACATCCATGCCCGAGGCAGGATTCGAACCAGCGACCGTAGCGGTCTTGCGGTTCCAGACTGCAGCGCCTTTAACCGCACGGCCACTTCGGCCGGCTGCTGGATTGGGACTGGGTTTCTGTTAACTACATGATACGAAGAACACTTCTGTTCAACGAGAAAATTTGAATCGCGATTATTGAGTACCGTATTGGATCTTCTTTTCATAAACTGATTTATTAAGACGGTGGATTAACAAACGAAGAAATTTGTATCGTATTTTTGGTCAGATTTCATCCTATGATGGTGATTGCATCTTAAATGATTCTTATTAAACAGTCAGTTGAGAACTCGATCAGAAAGGAGGCGCCCTGTCCACCTGGAGGCCGGAATGTAGAGCACCACCAAGCCCACCCTCGCCCCTCCTCGCCCCCCCCCCCCCCCACATTAATCCAGCCCTGAATATTTTCTAGGAGGTTGTAAGGGTGCAAATGGAAGCAGGAACAGTTTTATGTTTCTCCTATGTTTTACCTGTTACTTTGCTCTGCCCTTACCTTTACTTTCAGTATTTGACACAAATATTCAGGAAACTAGCATGACTGCGCGCCAGAGGTAAGGGGCTATCTATACATTTTAATCTTACACTCCCTACCATACATTATTTCTGTCATGCAGAAAAACGTTTGGTAACTTTTTCTTACTTTGTTATTTTAACTACGTACCAAGATGTTTTGATCATAGGATGACCTTAGGATGGTACTGTGTACTGAATCCGATTGCCAATAGCTGTAATAAAAAATTATGGCTATAGAACGTACACTGATAAACGAAATCATTATGACCACTGTCCACCACGACGTTGGATATTGCCTGGTGGCGTTGTAGGTACGAGACGCGATAACAATAGTATGTAAGCGGAGCAGACACGGACGGGGGTCACCCTAGCGATGCAAATGGGGAAGTCCATCGAGATAACCGACTTTGACAAAGGGCTGATTATTATTATTATTACGCAGAATCAGTGAACGAGTGTCTCGGAAACGGCGAAGCTGGTCGAATGCTCAAGGGCTACTGTCGTGAGCACCTAGGGAAAGAGGTAGAAGGACAGTGAAACTACCACTAGTTGCTAAATGATTGGACTTCCACGACTCTTCACAGAATATGTCATTTGGAAGCTTATCTGCTCTGTGAAGTAGGATAGATGTATTTCGTTCCATAGACGGACTCAGATGCTATTAAGCAGGTGGCCATTATGTTTTGGCTCTTCAGTATTTCGTTTTCTAATTGTATTTGTCGCTGTCCCAACAGACAACTTGTCAGGAAAATCTAAAATATTAATATTAATTAATAAATAATTAATATTAATTAATTGGTGGCAAATAAGACTCAGTCGAAGAAACCTAAACCAGCGAGTAATACAGGTGGTTTAATTGGCAGTTCACCTCCTTAACTGAGTTGTCAGCGCGTCTGACTGCCATCAATAGGTCGGAGATCGATTCCTGCCCTGGTCGGAGGACTGGGCATTGTGTCAGTCTCATTATCATTTCATCATCATCGACACGCAGGTCGCTCACTGTGTTGAAAATTGAAAAGACTTGCAAGTTGGCGGTCTAAATCCCCCAGGTGGAGACTCCCAACCATCAATGCCATACGATCATTTCATTTCATTTCATTTTTAAATTGGTACTACACAGCTGAGCTCAGATGAAAAAATTGTTTCGTAACCAAGGCAATTTTTGACGTAGAAGCTTATTCTTAAGATGACAAATTTTTGTGGAACATTGGCTCAAGTGACACAGTTGGTTAATAAAAGTCAGATACGTTAAAAATAAGTACAAGTAAGATAGTATTTTTATTGAAAGGAAAGCGTAACAGTTATTTTTTTGTAAAACTTTACGCTGCAATATCAGAAAAGGAGATGTTAAGATCTAATACTAAATCAAAATTATTTCATATTAATAATCTAAATTTATGCTACGACACTAAGGCAATTCAGATGTAGTGGCTTAACTTTGATTACATTTGTTAATACGAGGATGCATTTCATCCACCGTATCTAGTAATTAAAAGCCATAATAACCACCATTCATAATGGCTTTCCAAATTTTTGTACCTCTGAGCGTATCAGAAGCCACGTTTTAACCTTTTCGGGCCGGCCAAAAATATAAATGCAAGTGTGAACGTCAGCGCGATATTACACAGTCACTTAAGTATGAAAATAAGAACGGTATCTGAAATATGAACCACGTTAAAAAAAAAAGTGTCTGAGAATTCTGATCAAGCTGCGGCTGATTAAATGCCATGTCTTCACAGTTTTGGGTGCTTAACGAGGTCACAACGAAAATACTTAACGCCTCTGAGATATAGGTGTATAGGCGTACACTGGAAATCTCTTGGGCTGATCACATCCCAAACTGAGGATGGCTAAAGAAGGATTAGAAACTGTGAATATCACCGAGGGAAAAAAATCTTGCGTACTGCTGTGTCGTCCCAACAAGACACAGCCAGCGCAAAGATGCGAGCTGGTGCCAGTGCCATAGAGACTCGCCACTTGCGTGAGTTCCACCAGCGCCATGGGTGGCGCTGACGATGAAGTTATCGACTTCGCCTAGGCCAATTGCCTCCCGAGTACAATCCACCAGTGACAGTACGACAACGGAGAATCCTACTCGGAAGATAGAAGAGCAGCTCTCGCCCACTTGGTTATAGATCAACGTCTAGAGCTGAATTAGTGAACTTTTAGAAGCGAACAGACGTGGCAAATTGTATTTGCTACGTACTGTGAAGTTTACCTAAGATTATTTGCATTTAGCCATTGAGAGCCTGTTTGTGTTAGATTACAGTGTTGCAGACTTCATTATTCAACTAGTCACAAAGATAAGTAAACCTATTAACTCATTTGTGTGACTTTGTTACTAATTTGTTGGAGTGTTGTAGAACATCCGTTCGCCTATCCTTTTACCTGACCTTGGGATATAGCTGTGTAATAGTGTCAGGGAGAAATTGTCTTAGGGTGTACTGCACCAGAAGCCATTTCACGAGCTCACAAATTCGGCCTACCGTAACAACACTGGCAACTTGGCCTGCACAGCAGTAGCGAGGAGGGCTTTGCAAAACTGGCGACGAGGATTTACAAACTACCAAACTACAGTTCATCCATATTATCGAGGAAAAAATATTGCATATCTCGTCCATGTTATGAAGCATGGTGCAAGGCACAGGCTTTTCTTTATTTGCGAAAAATATTATTTTAAGGGTACGGGACGTAAGGGTTTCCAAAAAAACATTACACACACACAGTCGCATGCACACATACACACAAAGAGGAAAGAGACAGAGATGGAGCAAGAGAGAGAGAGAGAGAGAGAGAGAGAGAGAGAGAGAAACATTACAGGCGTGCACGCACACACAGTCACATGCACACATACACACAAAGAGGAAAGAGACAGGGAGCCGGCCGATGTGGCCATGCGGTTCTAGGCGCTTCAGTCTGGAACTGCGTGACCGCTACGGTCGCAGGTTCGAATCCTGCCTCGGGCATTGATGTGTGTGATGTCCTTAGGTTAGTTATGTTTAAGTAGTTCTAAGTTCTGGGGGACTGATGACCACAGATGTTAAGTCCCATAGTGCTCAGCCATTTGAACCATTTTTTTTGAAAGAGACAGAGAGAGAGAGAAAGAGGTCGATAGCGAAAATTGCAAGATGTAGTAAACAGGAAAGATTCTTGTATCCTGGCGTCCAGCCATAAAATAATAATTTGATGACGATGTTCTTTACTGACTGTTCATTTTCAATGAAGCAGGCATATCCATAGTAGTCTTGGGTAATCAAATGCTGACGTGGTGGTTTTCAACCCGGAGAGACTGTTCTAATCCTGCTGGTAGGATAAAATCAGTTAGTAGACTGACAACAGACAAAATAAATAAAAATAAATAAATAACTTCAAAAGCTATCCAAAAGTACCGAAGAGGAGTGAGAAATGCCTTACGGCCCTACACTCGACGGCGGGTAAAAGCAACGCACGCCTCCTGGTGACGGCGAGCGGCCAGTGTACTGGTGGCCAACGTGGGTGGGGACAGTGTGACTTGCGGGGTAAGGAGTCATCCTCTACCAACTGTCAACGGCCTTTCAGGACGGATGAGCGAGTAGAGTGCACGGCGTTCTTTTGCCCTTGGAATTAGAAATAGTCACTGAAGGCGGAGGAGCGACTAAACGCCAACGACACCGAGCTCCAGGACTGAAAGTGTTGAAGTATTTTGGATTAGCTGAAACATTGTTAACATAATTATGAAACCTTTTTTCGAATTGGAAGAAATGAGGAAAGTCAAATATGGAAAACTACTCCACATGGTATCCAATCTATTGTTACCACGGGCAGCACAAACAAGTCATCGGATTCTGGAGCTTTCTGGAATCAGGCAGAACAAAATCAATCACAATCAGAAGAATATCTTTACAATAGTTAACACGAATTCACTTCTGAAAGCAGAGAAAGATAAAAATATGACACGACTTCTTGCTAAACACAACATAATCATTACACCAGAATAAGGAACAAGATTTACCGACGACAATGCCTTTGAATCAGAGGGCTATAGAATTTCCAAAGGAACAATAGAGAAAAAAGTTATGCAAAAGTCACATATGCAGAAACATTTTTCATTGTCAGATGTAAAATTTTAGATTCTGTTATGATTTCGAGTCGTCTATGCAGAACATCAAATATCTACTTAACATGCACAAATAAGATACATCTACATCTACATGACTACTCTGCAATTCACATTTAAGTGCTTGGCAGAGGGTTCATGGAACCACAATCATACTATCTCTCTACCATTCCACTCCCGAACAGCGCGCGGGAAAAACGAACACCTAAACCTTTCTGTTCGAGCTCTGATTTCTCTTATTTTTTTTTGATGATCATTCCTACCTATGTAGGTTGGGCTCAACAAAATATTTTCGCATTCGGAAGAGAAAATTGGTGACTGAAATTTCGTAAGTAGATCTCGCTGCGACGAAAAACGTCTTTGCTGTAATGACTTCCATCCAATTCTCGTATCATGTCTGCCACACTCTCTCCCCTATTACGTGATAACACAAAACGAGCTGCCCTTTTTTTTGCACCCTTTCGATGTCCTCCGTCAATCCCACCTAGTAAGGATCCCACACCGTGCAGCAATATTCTAACAGAGGACGAACGAGTGTAGTGTAAGCTGTCTCTTTAGTGGACTTGTTGCATCTTCTAAGTGTCCTGCGAATGAAACGCAACCTTTGGCTCGCCTTCCCCACAATATTATCTATGTGGTCTCTCCAACTGAAGTTGTTCGTAATTTTAACACCCAGGTACTTAGTTGAATTGACAGCCTTGAGAATTGTACTGTTTATCGAGTAATCGAATTCCAACGGATTTCTTTTGGAACTCATGTGGATCACCTCACACTTTTCGTTATTTAGCGTCAACTGCCACCTGCCACACCATACAGCAATCTTTTCTAAATCGCTTTGCAACTGATACTGGTCTTCGGATGACCTTACTAGACGGTAAATTACAGCATCATCTGCGAACAACCTAAGAGAACTGCTCAGATTGTCACCCAGGTCATTTATACAGATCAGGAACAGCAGAGGTCTCAGGACGCTTCCCTGGGGAACACCTGATATCACTTCAGTTTTACTCGATGATTTGCCGTCTATTACTACGAACTGCGACCTTCCTCACAGGAAATCACGAATCCAGTCGCACAACTGAGACGATACCCCATAGGCCCGCAGCTTGATTAGAAGTCGCTTGTGAGGAACGGTGTCAAAAGCTTTCCGGAAATCTAGAATATACAATAGTGAATATCCATGCCCTAATCAACCAGGCCAATACAACAAGCAGAGAAGAAGAACATAAATTTTGTGAAGAAATCGAAGAATTTATCACAAAAAGTCCAAAGAAACACGCTATAATATTGCTGGGGTTTTAATACACAACTAGAGAGAAGCATAAATTCACGAACATTTCTGGGAACTACCCAACTCATAAAAGGACGAATAAGAACGTCGAGAGAGTAACAGAGCTCTACAGAGCAACTAATGTAATGATCAAGCCCACTGCTTTTAAACATCTTCCTAGAAAACAGACAACTTGGAGTTCTCCAAATCTCAATTTTTAGATAAATTTGAAACAGATCATCTTGCAATATCCAGAGAATTCTCCCAAGAAATCCGGGATGTTAAGGTAATAACAAGTATTGAGATAGATTCTGACTGCTGTCTGTCTAAAATCAAAGTTAAATTCGAACCAAGAAAAACAAGGAGACTGTGAAACGATGGACTCTGAAATATGAAATTGAAAAACTCAAACGAGGAAGAAACTTTATCGGCATTAACTGGAAACCAAAAGTCCAGAAAAATAGGGAGCAACTGAAATAGTCTCTTGTTCAAACACCAAAAGTAACAATTCTCTTGATCAAAATCACAAGGCATTCGTGGTGGAATTTGCAGCGTCATGAAGCAATCACAATGAGACAAAGTGCATGACGAAAATGGAATAAAGACAAGAATGCGGAAACGGGACAAATTCCTTGTAACTTGGAAGGAAACAGCCAAATTGCTCGGGGAAACTAAGAGAAATTATTATGATAGAAATCAATTAAAGCAAACCGACCACGATTGCAGATCTTCTAATATTAGAAATTTCTATCAGACTTTCAAAAGAAACTCAAGTAAATATTCTACATCAAACATTTGCTTATAAGACCGAAATAGGAAAACATCACGTAATAACCGAGAAAACTGTGACATTTTAGCAATTTTTAAAACTGCCTGAACTGGGAATAATATACTCTTTGCGGGACATTCACAACTGTTGCTAAATCTTTCATGATGAATAAATCCGTCCCAGGTGTACCTGAGAACTGCTTTATTTGCATTAAGTCGTACACACAATGTGGATTTCACGATGTAATTCTCGTCTTCAGGAGCTACAATAAACAAGAAAAACTAAGAGGGATTCTTCGTAACATTAATTAATATTAAAAGAGCCCATACAAATGTTTGCTCTGAACTAGACTTATCTTAGCTAATGCCATGCATAAGTAAGGTGGCTTTAGCACTATGAATAGCGGGTGGCGCTATGGTAGGAATAACGGGGGTGCGGTAATGTTTTTAGCTATGATATCTTTGGTGCCCCCCCCCCCCCCCCCCTCTGAGAATTAAGTAGTTCCTGTGGTGGCCACACTGTGACATATATGTGTACACAGGGACCGCATTGCGGTTTGTGCGGCAGTCTGTTGAACGGTCTTGCTGGGCTTCCACGATGTGCCGCCAGCTCGGCTCTTACGCAGTAAGTTAATTTTGAGATTCACAAATTGAAATTCTATGGCTTTTCTGCCTTCATTTCCATTTCTTAATCCTACGCTATATGTCTAGTCGTTCGCAATTGCTTCATTGTTTACATTAGGCTGACTCTAAATTTAGTTGGATGTGTAGATCTGACTTGTTCCACATCATATCGATAAAGTAATCGAGAAAATCATCTACGGAACATGACATAACTAAAACTAAAACAGAACTAAAACTATATTCATCTTCTTTCGGTTAGGCCTCCTTTACCCAGTGGAGTACTGGTTGACTCAGAGAACCTTTTCGTGCCTCACCCGTACGGGATCTAGCTTGCTATTTGATAAATTTGATGGATTTTTTTGAATGTCTTGTGCGACTTCTCATTCACAGCCAAGGTATAATCTGATGTTCACATTTTTATGGGCCCTTTCAATGTTAATTAATTTTATGAAGAATCTTCTTAACTTTTCCTTTTTTTGTTGCGCTGAAATTGGGATTTACATTCAGAAACCCGGATCGTGTGTACGATTTTATCAAAAAAAAATGATTTGTCAGGAACAGCTGATCATCATGATAAATTATGAATGTCTTACATCAAGATTTGACTTTGCACAGGAATGCAGTACCTGGACTCGCATCCCACAAAGAAAGGGAAAATCAAGGAAGTCCTAAATCCCCCAGATACAATAAAGCATCTGGGAACGATTCTATAACTGCAGAACTTTGGAAAAATTCAAATGAAAATTTTTAGACAAACAAAACAAAATTGTCCGAAATATTTGGTTAACAGGAGATATTCCTGAAGACTTGAAGTAAGCCTTGATCCATCCACTGCAAAAAACAGGAGATAAAACTGATGTGAACAGCTACACAGTGATTTCTTATAAAAAGCATTATTAGCTAGGGCACAACAACAAGTCGACGCTCAAAGTAGTGAATACCTACGCGGTATTAGAAGGAAAAGGTGATGTTCATAGGAGTTTCTCAACTTCAGTCAGTTATACTGCACCTGAAACCAAGGTCCAAAAAGTTTGTAATCATCTTTATTGATTTCAGGAAAGCCTACAGCTCAGAGGCTGACGATAGAAAACCACTGCTTGAAATTCTCAATGAAATGGGCTTAGATAGTAAAACCACAGCTCTAAATAAGCAACAGTTCACAAACAGCCATCCTAAGAAGTGAAATTTAGAGGTACAATATCTGGTAGATTTGAGATAAAAAGTGGAGTCAGACAGGCAGATTGTATCTCCCCACTGTTCTTCAATTATGTTCTACAGAAAGTCACAATAGAATGGAGAATCTCATTAGCAGAAAACCACTTCAATGAGGGAGTTAGATTAAATCACAAAAGGAACACCTCACAAATAGATTGTTTAGCGTTTTCAGACGACCTAGCCATTTTCTTGAAACTCATTGGAAACAGCCCTGAGACATGTTGAATTGCTGAAAAAGGAGCTTTAAAAAACCTCCTTTAGAAAATAAAATTTATCACGAACATTAAGGCAGCCACATTTCGAGTTTCCACCACCTGTCAGCACCACAGTTGTGGCATGGACTGTCTGGCAATGGCGAAAAATTAAAAAAAGTCCTAGTTTGTGGATTGCGAGAAATTTAAAAACTGACAAGAAATTTAAAAATTTAAGAGGGCACATGGTGGGAAATTTTAAAATTGACGGGAATATTAAAAAATCCAACGTGGTGGGACTATTCCAGTAGTGCTAAAGGGAAATATAAACACACTCATCCTCTCCAGACAAACACAAAGATGTATTAAACACAGGTAGCCAGTCAGAATGCAATGCAATTTCAATAAATCAATAAAATGAACTGAAAAATCCAAGATGGTGGCACTACCTCAATTACGCTTTATGCCCCCTCTCACGTCTCCAGCCAGTCCGAATACAATGTTAAAATTATGTGTGAAAATGACGCCAAGTAATACTATTTCCATGAAAGTCGAAAGTGGACTCAGCCCATACTTTTGTTCTAATCAGTGTTAAACTGGCACCAAGTTGAAAGATAGGTCTCTTCGTGAACGTCAAAGATATACGCAGTCACATTCATACATTTATTTTTATCAATGTAACATTAAAATGATGCAGTCTGTCTGTATGCGTAAAATAGCGTAAGATATTTATCTCTGGATTACGCGTGGCTGCACACACACAAACAAACACACACACACACACACACACACACACACACACACACACACACACACACACACTCAAATATATTTACAAAGCATTACAATACAAAACATATCATGCTGTGATATTTTTTTGAAATTTTTGAGGTTGAACTGTTTCCATCGTCGTTTCACTCAAATTGCTTATAAATGAATCAGTCATCATTAAAACCACTGTCATCAAAATCATTGCCACTCTAGTTTTCTCAATAGTTTCTCTATGCCTAGATGATGACGCTGATTCCGCAACTCATGTTCAATTAATGAGAAGCAGATCCAGTTCATTAAATAATTAACTTTACTTTTCAGTTAAACATTTCTATAAAAGCTCTAAAATCTCTTCTGCAGAGAACTACAAGTGAAGAACTAGCCACTTTGCGCCTACTAACTTGAACTAATAATTACAAACTTTCTCCCAACACAAATGCGGCAGTGCGACACCGAGTGAAAAACAAAATTCGTAGTGTCGAGGGCCACTAGCCATTGGAGTAGAGAGGCTAGTTTTTTAGAAGCCATCAAAATAAAACAGCCACTCATAATGCAGCTCCTTTTTGGCTGTGCTCAAATATATCCTAATTATATGTCATAGATTAACGTCTGAAGTGTCTCCTAATCTAAAATACTTCATCAAAATATGCAAACAGTTATAAAATACGTAAACTCCACCCGAACTGCGTAAAATGGCGCCAGCTTAAAAAAGTCAACTATGTTTTCATTAATGACTAGAAAAACATCGTTTATGGCCTAGTTCACCAGTCGCAAATGTAAGTTTCATTGAAAGCTATATGACATCCACCACATACTATTAGGAACAGTACAAAACATACTCTCCATAGCCGGCCGCGGTGGTCTAGCGGTTCTAGGCGCTCAGTCCGAAACCGCGCGACTGCTACGGTCGCAGGTTCAAATCCTGCCTCGGGCATGGATGTTTGTGATGTCCTTAGGTTAGTTAGGTTTAAGTAGTTCTAAGTT